>NC_081312.1:142756307-143059253 GCF_026419965.1 Kogia breviceps
GACACAGTTGCCTTAAAGAGCCTAATTGTGAATAGGAATAATCAAAAAATTGCTTTCATTTGTTGAGATACTACTACGCATCAGGCTACATACTAAGTGCTTCACAGACATTACATTTGTCCTCGTAACAAGACAAAATAAAGATAACATGTGGTGAGGCTCCATTTTCTACACCTACCCCTGCTATCCCCATCCAGCTCCGAACCTCAGGAAGTGACCCCACGGCCTCATCTCCCGGCTGCCTTGCAGGATGGTTTCTGCTTGCGATTGACCCACTGGGGAGGCACCAGCAGGAGATCAGGGCACAGAAGAGAGATGTCAGGGTGTTTTTTTCTCTGCTCCCTCCTGCTTTGAAGACTGACTGCAGAGGAACTGTGCTCCATGATGAGCTGCTATGAGCAGCCTCTCCTCCACAGCTCCCGTTCTCTTGGGCTGTTCCTTCTCCTTACTTCTCCCAGAGGCTGCTTGTTAGATCTGGGGTGCATCAACAGCCCATGTTGCTTTCCTTAATATCACCCACCCTCTCTAAGGAGTCCTGCCTGTTCTCTTTAGTTGATCCAGGTGAGTGGAGTCCTGTTTTCTGCTGAGACCTAGATAGATAGGGTATCAATGATCCTGGTTACAGATAAGGAAGCAGAGATTTGGAGAGGGGTGTAAGGTGACCCAGATAGTTAGAAGTGGAGCAGACTTTTTTTTTAAACATCTTTATTGGAGTATAATTGCTTTACAATGGTGTGTTAGTTTCTGCTGTATAACTGAGTGAATCAGCTATACATATACATATATCCCCATATCTCCTCCCTCTTGCATCTCCCTTCCATCTTCCCTATCCCACCCCTCTAGGTGGTCACAAAGCACTGAGCTGATCTCCCTGTGCTATGCGGCTGCTTCCCACTAGCTTATCTATTCTACGTTTGGTAGTGTATATATGTCCATGCCACTCTCTCACTTCAGTGGAGCAGACTTTGAACACAGGTGTCTGGTCTGATTCCAAAAGACCCTTCCCACTGTGTCCTGGGGTTCCGGTTCTAGCAAGCTGAAGCTGCCCTTTGAAAGCAAAGAGCAAACAGCCCCTGAAGAAAAGCCGCAGTCTAAACCTGCCTCCAATAAAGCCACCAAGACAAAGTGCCTGCCAGCTCTGACCCACTGACATCCATCCTGGGTTATCACTGCTGCAGATTCCTGCCTGTCTGCTGAATGACCAGCCCCCGAGCTGGGATAAATGTGTCACGTCCCTGCACTGGAGATGGGTTTTTGTCTTCCTTTGCTCTTAAAATATGAGTGGGAAGAGATGGATTTCCACATCTGAGATGCCATGGTTCTACAATTCTGGGGGAAGGGGTTGGCTTTGATGATTGCGAAGGTCCCTTTAGCTGTCACATCCTGTGGATGAGAATTACCTGTGTCCTGCAGTGTCTCCCTGGGGTGGGACCTATGCAGGAGGTCAGAACCTCCAAAGGTGTGTAAGCCGTGAGGGGCCTGAGTGAGGTGGGCTGTGGAGGGCACAGGTGTGCAGGAATGCGGGCACCCATGTCTGCAGAAGTGTGATGGTCAAACCCATCACACATCGATAGCACAAGGAATCCCTTTTAACCTGCACTAGGAGAGCCATTTTTGGGGAGAAATCTTGAAATTAATTTTTTAAAATACATAAGAGACTTTCATGTTCAGATCTAATTATTTGTTCTTATTTTGGATTTTGTAAGTGTTTTTCCTTAAAACAAGAAAAAAGACAATTTGCTTCTTATTCCTCCCCCCACCCCCCAGGACAATGATGCTGTTACAAAGATGAAGGAAAAAGGGGTGAATAATTTTTCTCACTTTACTTTATGGCATGTTTAATAAGGATTTAAAAAGATGATTTAGGGAAATGCTTTTGATCCTGTGACCGCAAGGAGGCCAGCACAACGTGTTCCTCAGTTCAGGCAGGAGAAATTATTTCAGGTCTTAAAGATGAAAAGCATGAAATAGTCTATTAACCCTGAATGAGATCAGGCAAGATCAAACCTGGAGCAGAGATGTGAGGCCTCTGGAGAGTCTCCTCACCAGAGAGTCTGCCTGGGGTTCAGATACCCTAAAAACCCTGGATCCTAATCTTGTGTGGACTCCACTGGTGCCACTTAAAAAAAAAAAGTTTCTTTTTACAAGGTAGCCACTGTGAGTACCAGGTTATGGAATTTATAAAAAGGAAATATTGTTTTCCACTTTTTTTTTTGTCTCATGGGAAAAATGCTTCTGAATCATTAGGTACTGGCCCTGGGAGACATTATGACTCTTTACAAACATCAAAGAGGTCTTTTTGTTTTGAATGTATAGATTTTTTTCTCATGGAGTTGGTAAGAATGAGATCTCGTGTTTTCTTGCAGCACCAAGGTCTTCTTCCTAGATCTCAAACGCCTCTAACCCGAGAGGGAGGCTGAACATCATGGAACCGAGAGGCCCAATGATGGTCTTATGCAGGGGGTTAATGTACGAGCAGCCAGCACTAGCAGGGGCTGGTTGAATGAACTCAGAACAGGCTCAAGGGAAGTCGAGAAGGGGTTTTATAAGCCTATGTGTGTGTGCGTGTCTGTACTTAGGTTGGGGACTAAATTTGGGCTCAACAGTCCTGCCCCATTTATGTGCTGCTGATGTCACAAGATTGGATGCTTGCCCCTTCTATGGGTAGTTTCCTTCTCTGCTGGGGGTGGAGATGGGGGAGCGTGTGTGTATGTGTGTATGTATGGGAAGGCCAGGGAGTATTGTGTTGTGTGTGTGTATGGGATGGAAATAAGCACCCTTGACTGAGAGATAGGAGCCTCCTGGTACCATCAAGAGGTCTTGAGCACTCATCAGCTTTCTGAACCTCAGTTTCCTCATCTGTAAAACAGGTATCAAAAGCCTTCTCACAGGGTTGTTGCAAGGATGTGATGAGATGGTATGTAAAAGTGCCTGGCTTCTAGAAGGTGTCGACCATCCTATATGCAGGACTGACCAGCACAGCGGGCAGACTGAGTCCACCCCCAGGTGCCGGGGTTAGTGGTTCTCCCTCACGCTGGTCCACACACAGTCACTTCGTGGCTGAAGAAACTGAGGCCCACATAGGTTTTGCCACAGAGTCAAGGTCATATAGGTGGTTGGCAGCAAAGCCAAATTCTGGACACTCCTTATCCCAATCCCAAGCCTCTGTTCTCTCTACTATTACCCATTGCTTCTCTGGAATTCTCCCTGGAAATCAGTGAAAACCTTCCAGAGAAGTAGCTGAGAAAAGCCAAAGACAAACAGACTCCCCAAGTCACAGTTTGGCTGTTTAGCTCACCAACCAGAAGAGTGCTCTCATCAGCTGGAGCGAGTTCCCACCGGCTGGATGGGGCCCAGAGTGCAGGGAGAGAGTGCAGGCAGCGGAGGATGGGGAAGAGAGGAGAGACTCAGAAAGAGGAGCCCAAGAGGAGGGATGACTCAGGAGTGAGCTGTCAGTGAACTGGCCTCGGTCCTACACTTAGGAGGCCATGTGGAGTGAAAGGAACAAGGGCCATGGAATCGGGGAGACCTGGTGTCAGACACTGCGTTTGCTCCTCACTGACTGTGTGACTTTGGGAAGGTGATTTAGCCTCTCTGAATTTCAATTTATTTATTTGGAAAGTTAGGCATAATCAATCCACCCCCCGCCCCTTCCATCTTTGTCCCTCTCTCTGTCTGTAGGTTGTTGTGAGGATTAAATGATACATGAGATAATTGATGCAACACATCCAACGTGGTGTCTGGACAGAGGAAGCCCCCCCTGAGTGCTGCTTCCTTCTCTTCCACATAGTTACCTCCTCTAACTGCTATGAGGATTAAATTAGATAAGATGCTTGCTAAGCAGGACTTCATATAGGTTTGTTTCCCACCTCCTTCACTTAAAAAAAAAAAAAAAAAAAAAAAGGGCTCCCAAACTAGCAAAGGTTCCTCCTGAGAGAGAGAGAATGGAAGTAGGCAATAAATTGCCTCATTTCACTCAGCGACTGTTTCCCAATTCCCTTCTGCTACTGCTGTCCTCTTCAGCGTTTACCCAAGTTCTGGCGTACGGCTGTAGAAAACAGATCCTTTGATGGTTTTGTCAAAATATCTTGGGAGCCAGAGGAATGAGGGCCAAGTTAGTCATCCTTTGTGCAACTACAATCGGGAGGGGATGTTTATCTTGCCCAGCCAGACCCTGCACTAAAATATATAGTACAATTAAATGTCCTTGAAGAATATGGATTGTGGGTTCTCTGTAACCAGGGTTGGGCAAGTCTGTTCCTTTATGAATCTATAAGTATTCATCAAATGCTGGAGTTGGCCACTGAAATAGACTCTGGGGGCCCAAGTCACAGATGATTGTGGCCATGATGGGTGAAGATGGGTGCAATTATGGTGGCCTAGATTAAAGACTTGATGCCAGCACCATCAATCAAACTTTCTGGATGGAAATGGTCTATTTCTGAACTCTCTGATATGGCAGCCACACATTTGAGCATTTGAAATGTGGCTAGTATGACTGAGGATTCAAATTTGTGATTTTATTTTAAGTAATTTAAATAGCCACATAAGGTTAGCAGCGACCATATAGGTCGATGTAGCATTATACAGACTGCAGCATCCCATGAGCAGCCGCTTTCACATAGGTAGGAGTCTCATCTGGGCATAATTTCCAGCTGTACCCAGGGTAGCTTGATGTGACCGCAGGGATGTGACTCCCCACCAGTGAGTCAAATTAGGCTGAGCAGATTAGGGCTTTGCTCACTGGAAGGGCTGAGGTGGGTATGGGGAGAATTTGGAGGGCCCAGAGAAGAGGAGGGTGCAGTGCAGGCTGCAGCTCATCGCTGGACTCTGTCTGGGGCTAGAGGTTTGGGTTCGGACCAGTTTCAGGCAGTCTTATCTCATAGTCCCATCTCCATATCAGTGGCCCCATAGATCTTATCTTCATTGGATATCCCTGGAGCAAGATGAGACGCTGGTGATAAAGAGACCCAAGTGTTCTTGTTAGGGGAACTACTGACCGAAACTGCCCACTCTGGCCAGACCCTAGAGTAACCATTTGCATGAGTTATCTTACAACATGAGGTCCTGGTAAGGAACGTGGAGCTAACAAGCCACCACCCACTGAAAGAATTTGGGAAAGGTCAAAAGGAGAGAGGAGACACCAGTCCATGTGTCCTACCAACCTCCCAGAATCCTTCACGCTGGAATCCAGCCAATCTTCTTGGCTGAGAGATGCGTGCGCAACCAGGAAGGACCCTGAGTTACCACGTATGGGCCAAGCGAGATGACTGGCCAGAGAAAACTCGGAAACTAACTCCATCACCATAAAACCCAAGGCTGCGAGCCCTGTGGCAGAGCCGTTCTCCTGGGTTCCCTTACCCTGCTGCTCTCCGCCTGGGCACCCCTTCCCAATAGTCTCTGCTTTGTCAGCAAGTGTGTCTCCTCGGGCAATTCATTTCCGAGGGTTAGGCAAGAGCCCACTCTCGGGCCCTGGAAGGGGTCCCTTTTCCTGCAACGTTGTGTCCAAGGGACTCATCATCTGTCTCCCTGAGATGGCATTTAGCATTTAGCACGTGGGAGGGGATTGGTCTCCCCTGAGGGAGGGCCTCTGCCTACCAGGCTCTATTTATGCTTGAAGAATAAATGATGGCCTGGCACAGTGCCTTTGGCAGCTGCTGGGTGAGATAGTGATGCCCTAATGTGACTCCTTGATCCTCCTTCATAGGAAAGGGGTCCCTGTGAGTTCACACCAGCACCGTGTGGTGATTGGGCATCTGGGGTCCCGGGCAAAGGGAAAACCTCAGCCTGGCTTGTGTCTACTGCTCTTCCCTCTCCCTCTTCCTTCTCTTGATGCTCTCGCCTCCCTCCCCCATCCCCACGCCCCCCAGGAGATGACCTAGGGCAGGACCCAGTCCCTCACTTCAGATGCACAGCCCTGCCCTGGAAGGTGAAAAATGGCGCTCTTT
Organism: Kogia breviceps; assembly: GCF_026419965.1. Classification (NCBI taxonomy): domain Eukaryota; kingdom Metazoa; phylum Chordata; class Mammalia; order Artiodactyla; family Physeteridae; genus Kogia; species Kogia breviceps. Next base: position 142,762,256 of record NC_081312.1, read on the forward strand.
CTTTCCAGCTGACCGCAAGGAGAAAGCAAGATTCTCCCCCACCTCTCCTCCTTCCCTCACCCCTATAGACAGACCATGGGCAGGTTACCAAGGTAAAAAAATCACTAGACTAGTTGTTTGGAGGCCTGGGTCTCAGTGCTGGCTCCGCCCCCAAGAATTCCTCTTGTGTCCCTGGGCAAATGATTCTCCTGCATCTGGGCCTCTGTTTTCTCATCTGTGAAATAGTGGAGTTGAACAGTTTTTTGAAATGCTAGCATTCCAGGATTAAAGTAGATCTGGTAAAATGTGATTATCTGAGAGGCTTAATCACTCCAGGCAGCTCTGCCATTTAAGAGGAGCTGGTTAATCCGAGTGAGTGTCTAACTGCCAGCCTGCGGTGGGGGAGCTCCCTGAAGCAGGAGGCCTTCCAAATCCCTTCACCTGCCCCGGTGCCCGGTGCCCCGGCTTCCGCCACCCCTCAAGGACAGACAGCTGAGAGCACCCTCTGCCCTCAGGGAAGAAAGATCCTGCCCTCCCTCCAAGTGCTCTCAGAAGCTAGCAGACGCTCCATCTGATTTCTGTCATTCCTGGGACTCAGGGAAGGGAAATCTGGCTGGAGAGCAAAAGTTCAGATAAACAGAAGAGTCCTGTGCCTAAAAAATAAGTCGCCTGGGAGCTTGAACTTGGGAGTGTGGTAATGAACGGAACACCTGGGAGTGTTCAGCCTGGGAGTCAGAGGCACCTGGGTTCCAGGCCTCCTTCCAGGTTAACCCTGTCAACCTCGCTTGGCTGTTGTGGGCACCATGAGGAGTCGGTGGATACATGTAATGTTTTTGTGTAAAACGTGATGCAAAGGCAAAGTGCTACTGACAGCGTGTTCACCTTCTGCATACAAATATCTGCATGGTAACAAGCAAACAGCACCAGGCTCCTCCCAGTGACGCAAGCGCATGTGCTGTGAACGGTGAAATGCTAAATCATTCCAGAGCTGTTTTAAGGATTAGGCAGAAATGTTAAAGGCAACAGATGTTGGCTTGTTCCCTCCAGGAGGATTTAGGCTTTAGTGGAGTATTTCTCTGCTGGCTTCAGCCCAAATCATGGCCACAGCCCTTTCTCTGACCTCCTATTCAACCCAGCAAGAAGAAGGGGCTCAGTTTCTCCCCTGAGGTTGAGAAGTGCAACTTCTTCTAGGGAGGCCCTCAATAGGACAATGATCTCTTGTAAGACGAGCTGATTCAAACATCAGGGGAAATGAGGAAGCACAGATGTAGCGTGGAGCCCAGATTTTTCCTGGAAGCCATGAGCAGAGATGAAAGCACTGGGCTCCAGTCTGAGTTTGGAGAGGTCTCCAGGGCCCTGTACAATGAAACTTGGGTGGTCAAGGTAATTGCTCAAGGCCTTCTGGATCTAATATTCTAGGGGACCATGATATTGGATGAAGTACAGCCAACCCAAAGATTGTTCCAGAAAGTATCAAGCTTTCTCCTCCAGCACTTGGCAGTGAGGAAGCCACATTCTTGGGTAAAGAGAGAGGCTGTGTCATCATCACGGTCTGGAATCTGTGCAGGGTCAAAACCACTAAAATAACAGAGCCTGAAGTAGTTCCAGCAAAAGACTTCAGGGAACTTCTGAACCTTCAGACAAGTGGCTGCATTCTGCCCTTGTGAAGGCTCTCCTGCACTCACCTTTGAACGGGGATTGGGCTCGAGTCACCAGGAAGAGGCTCTTGCTCTTCTTGCTTTGCTGCTCCTGGCGGGCATAGTAGCCCAGCGTGTTGCAGTGGCCCTTCTTGCAGCTCAGGCACAGGCCCTGTCTGAAGCTGTCCATGTCCCTGCATGGGTAAGCCGTGCTCTGCATATCAGCGTGCAGCAAGGAGTCGATGAAGAGGTGCACCGAGCGCTCGTGGGCACATTTGATGGTCTGGGTGATGGCTGGAAAACAGGGCAAGAAGGACATTATCATCCCTTTATCTGAAGGATCACCTTGTTTCTCAGTGCAGAGTACCAGCACATTAGGAAGGCGGAAGAGAGTGCTGAGGTCAACCCGCTGACTACAGTGGATGTGATAACTGACTGAACACTACACAAAGGGTAGACACCCTGCAGTCACTTAGTGTGGAGGCATAATCTCAGGCTCCAGGGGGCTGCTGAGGGCACCCTGTATGTTACGGTAGGTGTTTTAATAGGAACCCCAAGTCACTAAGAAAATATTGAATTATTTAAGCAAGTGGGGTAGTGTAATTCATTTTGGAAATATTTTAATCTCAAATGGTTAAAAATGCACAATTGCTGATGCTTTAAGGGTGAGTTAGCAGAACAGGCTTGTGCGGAATGCCTCTTTTCTTAATAAAGCTGGGTAAACCAGTGCCCAGGCAATCTTGGGACTTGGCTCATGGTCTGGTGAGAGCTGAGGCCTCCCCAACCATGTCTGCCTTCTGCCCCAAAGCAGCCACTGCATGCCCTAAGATAACTGGCCCGTACAACCAGCATGGGGACTGGCTTCAAGAAGGACGTATCCCAGTGACCAGGTCTGAATGGGCCTAACCCAAAACAAGTTTAGGAGGTTTATATACCAAGGATTTTGACCTTTTTTTTGGGGGGGGGGGGGAGGGTTGTTTTTGGGTCTCCAAATCTTAACAATCTTTAGTAAAGTTTTCTCTAGGAATGTTGAGGAACCACCACGAGAAGTGATAAGAACCTCATGTGAAGGTGGAGCACAGGTAACTTTGCCAAAAGCTGTTTGCCCAGGATTAGTCATCTCAGTTCTTGGTCACTAGGGGCTATATTTGTTGAGCACCCACGATTCGGCAGGTACTAACTACACTGAGTGCCTCCCCAGATCTTCAGTTCGGCTCCTTGAGGCAGCTGTTACGAGTGAGAAAACTGAGTTTCAAAGACACTCACTCACTCAAGCTCACCTAGCCCGGAGGTGGTGAGGATGGTAAAGCAGTTAACAAGTGACCAAGTTCACATGTTCACCCCAGAATGGGATCACCTGCAAACATAAGGGTGAAGAAAACTGAGAAAAACCATACCAAGGGTGGGCAAGGTAAATGAATATCCTTGGTTCCATCATTCTGAAGTGTAGCACAAAAGAGAAAATGGGGCTTCCCTGGTGGCGCAGTGGTTGAGAGTCCGCCTGCCGATGCAGGGGACACGGGTTCGTGCCCCGGTCCGGGAAGATCCCACATGCTGCGGAGCGGCTGGGCCCGTGAGCCATGGCCGCTGAGCCTGCGTGTCCGGAGCCTGTGCTCCGCAATGGGAGAGGCCACGACAGTGAGAGGCCCGCATACCGCAAAAAAAAAAAAAAAAAAAAAAAGAGAGAAAATGGCAGTAATTGGTCAGAGGTGCATTTACCAGGCAACTAGCTAATAAACACCATCCTAGGGGTCTGTGTTGAGCTTAGGGAGGGTGTAAATCTGGGAAGAGGGTTGGATGGTCACCAGGAACTGCTGGTGACTAGAGGGCGATGACTGGAGAGAGATGTAAGGAACGATAAGGGGAAGTTCCCAGAAGGTTCTCTCAGGCGTGGGTGGGTGGAAAGTTGGGAGTCCAGCCAAAATGAGATAGTGTCCAGTGTGAAGGTCATTCTGATACAGGAGACGTGAAGGTGGTGATGTAATCACGAGATAGTGTATGCTCAGCTCAGTTTCAGATGATTGGGGCAAGATGGTGGTATATGGGGGTCGGGGGGGTCTCCAGTTGGCTTAGAGTGAGTTGGCATGTCTTAATCAGGATATTATTTTACAATAATGAGAACCTTGGAAGGCCTATGAAATGTATGGTTTTTGCTCACAATTTTGTTCTTTAACCCGGGGCGTGTTATCAATGTGTGTGTTAATGTTTTGGTTTTAGGGTTTGAGAGAGAAGGGGGCTCACAGCCCAGATAATGCCATATTCAGTTTCCACCCTGAGACAAAGGAAGTCGCAAGGACCTATTTAGAGCTGAACATCTAATTGGAAGAATCTCAATAATGAATGTCCTGTAGGGTCAGCTGATTAAACCTCATGGGGGTTGGAAGAGTTATTCCCACTCTTGTGAGACCAAGGATCAAGAAACCATGATCTATTAAATGGATCATCATAGGGCCCAGAATAGAGGAAGCCCCCTGAGTGAGGAAGCTTCCAGAGAAAGAGGAAGAACCACAGGCATCAGGGCTCAACTTTCAGAAGGGCTAATACCCCGGGAGAGACTTCGCTGGGTACACTGAGTGGAGGTAAGAAGTGGGGACTCCTAGTGGTGCCCCTCAGCTCATCCTCAGCACCTGAGCTCCAGGGACCACTAACTGTTAAGAGGAAGGGCTTGTGGGGAGTGGCAGCCCTTACCTACTCCCACAAGCACTCTCTCTAGGTGGACTTGGTGACCATTCACCCTGGGCCCCACCCTTGCCGAACTCTTCTCAGAATCTTGCAGATTAGACACCACTGGATCCAGAGGCCCCATCAGTTGTAGGGAATGTAAACCAGCTTAGGCTAGTGTCTTCTTTCTCACCATTTAAGCCGTGCTTCGCAATATGTTTGTAGAGCTCTAGGAAGTGGCATCCAGGCTGGTAGGAGCCCCCGTTGGGGTAGAAGTCATAGTGGGCTATGGGCTGTTTGATGCCCACACTCAGGCCCATGTGTTCCTGGGTAAAGGTGTGAATGGCGTCCACGAAATTGGCATCATCTGGTGAAAGCCGGTCATTGGGGGAAGCTCTTTTGAACAAAAGGCCCGCAGCATCCAGCCCTAACAGGAAAGCAAGGGGAAGGGTTAGGTGAGAGCAAGAGGAGAGGAGAAGAAATGCTCTTTTTACCTTTTTCATGTTATTACACATTCATGAGCTAGCAGGAAGAAGAAAATCCTAGGGCATAATCTTTCTCTCGAAAATCTTGCCATAACTTTTTCGCAGTAAAACTGTAGTAATTCATGGCACTAAAAATTGGACACGGGCTGGTTATTATCTATGGGGAAAAGAGGTTTGCAGGAACTATCCAGTGGTAGAAAATAAGGTTATAAGGGAATGCTTGATTTATTTAAGCCAATCAATTTTAAGTACCTCTCAAGCTACTTTCAAGAGCATGTCTTTGCATATTAAAAAACCACTGTGCTTATGTAAGTAGTTTTAACCTATCCATCAAAGAAAGAATTTATTTGCCTGCATGTTGTCAATAATTCCCCTAAACAAGCTGGCTTTTCCCCTACACTAATGTCATTTCATTGGAATGTTCAGAACCGCCTTGGGACATTACTGTTCTCTGGGAAAAATGTGAGCAAATAGGACTGCTCACAGCTCTGGTCCTTAAGTGACAGATATGTTTACATGAGACAAGTGGCAGCTCCTGGCTGATGGTTGCTGGGAAGTATTTATGCACTCAAGGTTTTTTTTCTCTTTCTTCCTTTACCTTCTCTGGAGGACCCTTTGTTGTCCCGTATCAGTCCTGGCTTCCATCACTGTTGGGGGTGAAGGAATTGACAGGGGACCATGACAGTCCCTGCTCTCTAGCCCTCACCCATAGTTACAAATAAAGGAAGTGATTTATATTCCTTTCTTCGTCAGGCTGACTATGAGATGACAACAGAGTAATTAGCGGTCCTGTTGCTTCTGATATGTGTGGGCCTGGCTAATAATGCCTGATGTGGCCCGTGACACCAGCCGGTGTGGAGAGGGTCCTGGGCCCAGTGCCGCCTCTCTGCAGTTCTGACTTAGCCTTGTCTGTGAAAGACCTCACTGGACTTCTGTGGAAGGTTCTTGTGTGGGAGGTCTGCTCACCCCCAGGCTATTGAGTGTTAAATAATGGAGGGCGCCAAATACTGATCCATGGATCAGGCCTCCCCGTCACCAGCAAGATGAAAAAAAAAAAAAAAAAAAAAGACCAGAAAATGAGTTCTCAACATGACAAATTTGCTTCGTTTAAATGTCTGCCATTATCCCTATTTTTTTCAGTGTTAAAATAAATCTCTTCTTTTATGAAAGAATGGTAATAGTAGATAGTAGTTGCCAAAAATGTACTTTCTTGATAAAATAAAAGATCACAGCAATGTTATTCATCTTACATTTTTTTTTTTTTTTTTTTTTGTGGTACGCGGGCCTCTCACCGCTGTGGCCTCTCCCATTGCGGAGCGCAGGCTCCGGACGCGCAGGCCCAGCAGCCATGGCCCACGGGCCCAGCCGCTCCGCGGCACGTGGGATCCTCCAGGACCGGGGCACGAACCCGCGTCCCCTGCATCGGCAGGCGGACTCTCAACCACTGCGCCACCAGGGAAGCCCTCATCTTACATTTTGTTTGAATTGTTTTTGCTTGTGAAATATTGTTTTAGCCTGATGGGTCTTGAAGGATGAGTAGGAGTTTGGTAGGGAGACTAGGGCTTGGTTTTCCAGGCAAAGGGAAAAGTGACTGCAAAGGCCCAGAAGCACAAAAGGTCATGGCATGTTTGTAGAGTGGAGAAAAATCTAGTGTCACAGAAGCCTAGAACTATAAGAAGGGAACAGTGGGAGGAGAAGCTGGAGAGCTCTGGGGACACTACACTGAGAAGGGCCTTGTCTGGGCCTCCTGAGTTTTACCCTGTAGGAATCAGTGGGCCTCAGGGACTTGGCTGATGAGGCGTGTTCTTCTGACTGTGACTCTGGGGCAGCAGGAGGGGATGAGGTTTGTGTCAGGGCAGCCTGGTAGGAAAGGCCTTCTTGTGTGTCTTCAGCTCTTCCTGGGTATCTAGGGGCATTTCCAAGGTGGCATAGAGCTTGGGGTGAGGTTTTTGGTGCACAGATCCCTCCCTCAATCCACATGGGCCCCAGAGTAGGACCCACGTGTTTCACAAGAGTGAACACTGGGGTACAAACATGGCTGTTACAGCAAATTTAGGGCTGTCATTCTTTAACTCACGTTGGGCTTTTAAAACTATAGGTTGAAAAATAAACTCTTTCCTGCTACAAAAGTGTACACAAAATCTACTTCTTAGGACCTATTTGGCAGGACTGTGAGAGACCTTTGTTTGAGGAAAGTCAATAGGAAGGGAGGCAGTGATTTGTTCTAAATTCTCTTGGAACAGCAGTCTATGACAGCGGTCATGTTTGAAATAAATAGTGCTATAAGTCCTCTTGTGAACTCTAATACAGCTTGAAGGAAGCTGGGGGTGGGTTAATTATGAGACCGTTGGAAGAGCAGGTCCTTGCTCCGTGCTCCCGTCCAGTTGTGAAGATTATAGCTGTTAGTCATCAAGTGTGGTTACCTGTAATTCTCCCAATCTTGTGCTTTCCGCTCATGTAACTGCCAGCGAATCCTGAGACGTGTGCACCCAGGCTGTACCCAATTAGATGAACATTGCTTGGAGAAAAGTGAACAGATTCCTGGAAGACAGCGGTGAGATGGTTTCAGGAGGGGAGAGAGCTGCCTGGATAAAAGCCTTTGTGGGTGCAGCCTGCTCTAGGCTCTCTCTGTTCTTTGTGCCTGGTCACAAGTAAGGTGCTTAACTCCTACTCAGGACCCCAACTGGTTTCTCACCTTGCTGACTCTGTCCTGTTTCCTTTCAGGCTCAGCTACCTGGGACCCTGCCTGGCGATGCTGCCTCCTGTCTGCCCATCTTTACCTGGATGTTAATGCCTTGCGGGAGTGATCTCATTCATGTGTGTGGGAGTTTGATAGCTTATAGGGTGTGTTTAGATCCCTTAGCACATCCAAAGAGGTGAGCATAAAAGGAACAGTGGATGGAGTAGTGGGGGCAGTTGATTTTATAAAATAGGGCTTTAAGGGAGGCATTTGAGAGACCACTGGGGGTCTGGTCTCTGTCTCATGCCTTCCCATTCCTGTGAGCTGAGCAGAAGTAGTTCTCCCGTCTGGGTTGCTCTAGGAGACCAGCTTAATTCACTCAGTCTTAGAGGAAGGGAGAGGACGGGAGAGAAGGGAGGTCAGGGCAGGTGTCACCTCCAGCCACTGGAGAAGGGCCGCGATCTCCTGGCCGACGAGGCGGGTGTTGCGGACAGCAGTGGAGTAGTGGGTGTGGGCCAGGGTGACCCATTCTGCCAGCGCCACGTTGACTGGTCGGGCCAGCTGAGACTTCAGTGCGGCTACCATCTGCCAGATCCAGTTTTCCAGCGAGGCTTCCATCTGAGGGTGGAACCACAGGGTCATCAGCTTCCCAGGGAGGGAGGTGGGAGTGCTGTGCTAGCTCCCTCTATCTACCTGCTCACCTCTTTCCTTCTCCAACTCTGAGCTCATGCTGGGTCCTTCTCTCCAAGAGAAAGGGCTTAATCTGGGGCTTCTCAACCTCACCACCATTGACATTTGGGGCCAGATATTTCTTTGCTGTGGGAGCTGTCCTGTGCACGGTAGGATGTTTAGCTGCATCCTTGCCTCCATCCAAGAGAGGCCAGCAGCACCGCTCTCCTCCCCCTCCCCAAGCTGTGAAGACCAAAAATGTCTCTGGACTTTCCAAATGTCCCCCAGGGGGCTACCCCCAGCCCTCCCTGTGCTGCCGCACCTCTGGGTCACACCCACTGTGTTCCGCTTGCCTTAGAGGGGGTAGGACTGTGAGCTGGAACATAGTAGGAACTCAATAACAATTGGGTTGATTCATTATGGAGAACTGTTCTGTGTATGTTCCTTGTCTGAGAGCCAATTTGCAGGGCACTCCTGAAGGGTTCACAGAGCAAAGACGGTTGTGCTGTGTCTGGAAGGATAAATAGGAGTTCTCACGGAAGAATCCAGGTGGGCAGGTGAGTATGGCGGCGGTGGGTGAGGGTATCTAGGGCACTCCAGGCGGAGGAAGAGCATGTGCAGAGGTGCAGAACCACAGAAGGGCAGTGCGGCCTGTCTGGGGAAAGGAGGAAATTCGGGTGTAATTGAAGATGAGAACACAGCGGTGAAGCTGGACAGCAGTACTGATGGTTTGGCTTGTGAGTCTGGGGTAAGATGCATTCATTTAATAAATGTCTTTCTACCCAGTACCTTCTATGTGGATGTAGCACCTTGGGTTCAAATCCAGACTCTCCTAGTTACTAGCTGAGTGACCTTGGGCAAGTTATGTAACTTTTCAGTGCCCCAGTTTCCCTGTGTGGAAAATGGGGATAATAATAGTGTCCTCCTTCCAAGATTGCTGTGAATATGAGATAAGTTAATAGATGTAAAGCATTTAGCACCTGGAACATAGTGAGGACTCAGTAAATGTTAGTTATTGCAGCTGCTGCTGTTGTCATTATTATTATTATTACCAGCAATAGTAGATATATTCCAGTCTACACAAGATTTTGAAAACAAAGAACTCATTCTAGTAGAAGGATCCTGGTAAGAGGACCCTGCTATCTTCATGTCTATAAACAAGATATGAGGTCAGCCATTACTTCAGCTAACAGATATTTTTGGAGCACCTAATATATAATGGATCCTGTCTGGCGGGAGATGAGGGAAGGGATACTCTAGGCAGAAGTCACAGCCTGAGCCAAGAGGAGAGAAGTCATGTGGAAGGAGCTACAAGCAGAGGTAAGGGGGAGGCAGGGAGAGCCGGCCCTGCTGTTTGTAAGGCTCTCAGCTCAAGTCCCTACCTCAAGTCAGGTACCAAGTCCACAGCCCTGTTCTCCCCAAAGCTCTGCTCTGGATGCATTCTCTCCTTCCCAATTTCTTTTCTCTTTTTCTCTTGTAAGGGAAGGTCCCTTTGGCTAAGACAGCTGAAGAGATGGAATGGTCTTCCCTTACAATGACTGGCCTTCTAATAATCCATCCTTACCCCCTCTGGTCCCATGGGAAAGCTTTCCATGTCTGATCTTTTTTTTTGGCCATGCCATTCAGCTTGTGGGATATTAGTTCCCTGACCAGGGCTTGAACCCAGGCTGCCACAGTGAAAGCGCCAAATCCTAACCACTGGACCACCAGAGAACTCCTTCCATGTCTGATCTTTAGTTTCCTTTAAGATAGGTTTCATCTCAGGGTTCTACCCTCTGTCTCCAATTCCATGCTTTTTTTTTTTCTTTTTTTTAAAGAAACAGGGATGGAGCTCCTAGCTTAGCTAGAGAGAGCTGCAGTGAGGAGATTGCAGTGTGAGGCCTGCTGTGTGATGGGGACCCTGCCAAACCCATCCTTGACAAAGGCTTGATGTAATGGAGTCTTTGACAGTGTGGGCTTTGGAGCATGAGGGTTCTAGTTTTGGAGTTCTGTCTACTGAGGGCTGTGTGACTGTGGTAGCTGCTTGACATCTCTGAGCTGCAGTTTCCTCATCTGAGAGATGAGACTAACTCAAGTGGCTGTGTTGGGAGGCGGGAGGATTAAATGAGCTGATGTCTAATGTAAATGGCTTAGCTCCTATAGGGCCTCATCTGTGTTAGGTCTCTTCTCTAGGGGCAGGAAAGCCCCTACCACCTTCACTGCCAACCCTGTGCTGTGGTGGAACACCCCTCGCCCTTCCTTAGGGTGGGGCTCCTTTAAATCCTAGGAGGAAGCTGCTGGCAGGCTACAAGAGCCTGTGTGCTTTTCTGGGATGGCAAACCCACCTTGTGGCTACACCCACATGGCGTCATGTGGTTCCCATTACGCTATGAGGCCAGGCATGGGGTCTGTTTTGTTCACGTGGAGGGTATGAGTGAATACATGTTGAAAGAGTGGTGGTGGGCCGATGGGCTCATTTTGCTCTCTAAGCTAGGATAGACGGGGGTTACAGAGTAGTTTTCAATTAGATGGTAGGGAAAGGGTGTTTCAAGTCATGAAATAGACCCCAGATTTCTAGAGGTTTCACAGTGTAAACCAAGCTTCAAATCGTGGGTGGCCTAGAAACCAGTAAGGCAGAATTTCTTCTTGGAAACTTTTGTTTGACTTCACTCATTGCCCACAATATTCTTTTCCCCCTTCTTCCACAGTAATAGAATTTTAGCATCACTAAAAAGCTACACTTTCTCTAAGAGGCTACATATCTTAACCACCTTTCCCTCTAGGTATGGGCAAATGGATGTAATTGGAAGCATTTCACAGATGTTTCTGGGAAGCTAACCTAAGAAAACACACTTATATACCAAAAGCCATTGAATTGTACACTTTAAATGGATGAATTTTATGGTATAATGCGAATTATACCTCAATATAGTTGTTTTTTTAAAACCCTGCTTTTTTTCTTTTTTGTGTTTACATTTTACTACCTTGTGCTACCTGGGATGCAGATGTGATAGCTAGTGCTCTAGCTGCCATCTTGGATTATGAGGATAAGGACCATATTCTAAGGATAGCAGAATAGTGAGCAGGGAATGAGCTGGGCCCTTGAGGACTTCAGTGACCAAAGCTGTTTATTCAGTTTTGGATTACATATACTGGACTGTTGTATGAAATGGAAAAAAACTTCTGTTTTATTTGAACTACTGCCAATTTGGATTTCTGTTATTTGCAGCTGAATTTAACCCTTAAAAATATAATATTTTATTGGGAGACTATATCTTCTGGCTTCCTACCTCCTCTTGGGAAACATGCAGATTCACCTTCATGAACTGCAATCTCTTATGGGCCCTTATGTGCTGTGTGACCTTTCTGAGCCACATTTTATTATCTGAAATGTGGAGATAATTATACTTTCTCTGCCCTGCTTACTCATGAAATTGAGATAATCAATAAGATAATGTGTGTGGGAAGCACTTGGAAAATTAGAATGTACTTTAAAAGTATTATGCATGAAGTTGTTATCACCAGCTCCCTATCTTTTTATTACAATTGAACACACTAGGGAGGGAAACAGAAGAAAATGTAAAAGTAGAGAGAAGAAAGGCATGTCAGCATTTCCTACCAACCACCCGTGGACTATCATCACCAGAGGCAGAGAGGAGTTGAAGCTGCACTGCTGTAATGTGTCTGAGTGATTGAGCCGAATCTGACAGCCCTTATCGGTTTCTTCTTTAAAGAGCAGAAATCTGGTTCTTGTCTCCTGTGATGTTTCCTTTGTTTCAACAGCTCGAGATCTCCTTCCAAATGACTCTGGAAGATAAAATTGGAGACAGTGTTTAACCTGGCACCTGATCCACCTCTGCCAGCTCTGGGACAAGCCAGAAGTTTCTAAGAGCACTAGGCAGTGGGGTTACTGCAAGGTGCTGGAGGTAGGCATGGACTGTGGCTTTGGGGAACCCCAAAGAGCATTTTATTTCCAGCAGAATGGCCATTTCTTTCCTGGGAGATGATGGAGGGTGACCTAGGAGGACCCCACACAGAGGTGGAGAGGACCAGATCCTCCATCCTGATATCCCAGTGACGATAGGATCAGCCAGTCAGACACTAGAGTAACTCCAGGACAGTGGGAATATGGGAGAGGCAATTGGGACTGAGGTTCAGAGAGGATAAGTATTTCGCCCGAAATCATGATGCCAATAAGTGGTAGGATTTGGACACTGTCTCTCTGACTTGAATTCCCTACATCCGTATGCTAGGGAGACAGCACATAGAGCATCTTAGTTTGATGACACTACGCATTCTTTCCTGTGGCTCAACCTGTTCTCACACATAGTCTTGCATTGACCAGGTAGGACTGGGGTGGGGAGGGTCACAGAGGGAGTGGTGGATTCTGCTTGATGGGGAGTGGCATGCAGGGAGGACTTTTCAGGGAAAGTGATGCTCATGCTGGCCCTGAGGGATGAATGAGGGCTTGCTGGTATGTGTGAGTGGGTGGAAGGAGTAGGGCTTTCCAAGCTGAGGGAACAGCTGAGTAAGGGCTCAGAGGCATGGGACCTTGTGGGTGGAAGGAAGCCGAAGCCTGGGAAGCCAGAGTGTGGGGGGCCCCTTGATGCTGAGGAGTCTGGACTTTATGCTCTAGATGATAAGATGCTGCTAAGGAGTTTTCAGCAGAAAAGGATAAATGAATATACACCCGGAATCTTTCATAGACTGTGTGAGGGTGGGGTAGGGAGAAAAAGATTGCTTTTATGATTATACCTTCTGTTGTTTTCCTGAAAGGCTATCTAGCTTCTCTTTGTGGGGAGCCTCACGCTGACTCTGAGACACTTTGTGGAGGAGGGGCAATCACCCAGCTCTTTGAGGCAGCCCAACAGCTGTCAAGACCACGATGTCAGTCAGAGATACAGCTGGGTGGAGCCTGAGGGAGGGGCCGTGTTCCCCAGGTGTGGCATCCCAAGTTGGGTGACGTCTTTTCTGCTAAGATTAGGAATCAGACCAAGAGCTGGGGGAGGATGCTCTCACAGTCCCTTCCAGCCGAGGGTGGGCTCCCCTCTGGCTAAGGGGTAGACACAAGGCCATACCAGCATTTTTGATCAGTGAACTCAATTCAGTCCAGTTACTAAGAACCCTGATCATTCTTTTTGAGCATAAAGTCATTCAGGCTTCTCAGACAATAAGTCTTGGGCTTTTGGTTTCAGGGGACAGCAGGACAGAGAGATGATGAAACTACAAAGTGCAAGGAGAGGTATTAATGAAACCAATTTTCCTACCCAAAGGTTATTAATTTGAAAGGTTATTCATTCCCAGGAGAGGGCAATGATTTTTCACTATGATGACAGAATGAAATGCATTATATTTTATTAAAAAGGAGATGAGAATCTGAGTAACTTCTCTGAGATAATGAAAATTTCTGCCGCCCAGTTTGCCCTTCCCAAGCTTAGAGACTATCTGAGCTTGTCCTCATTCCCGAAAGCATAATCCCAGATCGTGCTCCCCATCTCATTGCATGCACTGCCCCCCTGGTCTCTAAGTCAGAAACCCGGGTGTCATCTTACACTGTTTTAGCAGCCATCCAATCAGTCCAAAGCTTCAGGTTCCCTAATATCTCTAGAATCCAGTGCCCTAGCTCAGGTGCACACTGTTTCTTGCTTGGTTTATTGCCACAGCTTCCTAACTGGTCTCTCTCTGTTTAATCTCACCACCCTCCCTCACACCTGCTAGAACAGAAATGACTATTATACCCGTTAGTATCTTGAAGCTTCTTGGTATTGCAGCCAAGTCCATCACCTGAATGACGATCCCTCATCCCTCAAATCATCCCCTCTCTACGCTCTCCTGTTACACCAGACTGCCACTCGTTTCCCAGCCCATTGCCATTTCACATCCCTGCCTCTTTGCACTCTCGCTTCTCTCTCTGCTGCTCTGCCCTGGTCCATATGTTAAAATGGAACTCAGACATCACCCCCTTCAGGAGGCTGTCTCCTCTAGCCAGAGGTAATTACTTCCTCTTGCTGCCAGCACCGTATTGGACCTCTGATCCTAAGGTAATTTATTTGTTTGGATGCGTGGTGTTTCCTCCACCAGGCTGTGAACTCACGGAGGACAGAGCTGAGGATGCTTAATAAGTGATTAAGTGCGCGATGTGGTATTCTGTGGGGTCCAGGTCTCAGATCAAAGGCTATCATTCGATTTGTCGGCCCTTTATGAATTGGAGCTCAAGGTAACTAATTTTCTTTTATTCAGTGACTGAATAGCTATATCTTCCTTCTTTTCAGGATAGCTGACTTGAATGCTAAAAAGACTATATGAAAATAAAATGGGGATAGATATAATACCCATCTTGTGAAGTCATTACAAGGATTAAATAAGATGATACTTGTAAAGAGCACGGAACAATGCCTGGCACATAATTAGACCCACATAAATGTGTGTTGTTAAAATAAGTACAGATTGGAGCATCCAGCATCTTGCATTTTTGATCTGTGAAATTCTTTCTTTCTGTGAAAATTTATCCCAGTTACCCTGGATTTAGCTGGGAAAATCAGCTCTGGCCCCAGTGCCTGGGACCTCAGATCTGTTCAGGAGAGTCCTAGGGAAAAAAGAGTTGTCAGATGGAAAGGCTCACAAACACCTGGACTGACCTGAGCTCTCCCTTTTCTTCCTCGGAGCTTGGCTTTCTTTTAGCATGTGTGTGAGTGAGGAGGTTGTATATATATATTAATTCATTCATTTACTTCCTCAACAAATACTTATTAAGCATATATTATTATATTATGCCCTGAGCCCTGACCAAGTACCAGTTGGGGGCGAATAGGGCCTGACATCTGCGTTTCAGGAGTCCCCAGTCCAGTGGGAAAGAAAGCATGAAAATCAGCCATCACATGAGGTTGCTGTGAATACTGCTGTGGAGTGACATCCTGAGTAGGGGCTTTAGGGAAGATGCCAAGAGAAGATAAGGCATCAGTTGAGTCTGGAAGGATGAAAGATTCTTTAGGTGCTCACATATAGGAGAAATTTTTGAAGAAAGTGGGGCTCCGGTGCCTAAAAATATAAGATTTAGTGGAGGACCTGAGCACTGAAGGGCTGCTGTGGGGAAGAGGGCCTAGGATTCTTTTGCGCAACTCCAGGAGATAGAAACAGAGTGAAAAGGTGGGCATGACATGGAAGGAAAATTTTGACTTTAAGTGGTTCTTGAAAATTCATAGTTGAAGAAATTGGGACAAAGAGAAAATAAAGGTGGCAAAACAACAAAGACAGAAATGTTAATAGATTAGCAACCTAAACTGTGATCATATAAGGTTACAGAAGATGGGCCACAGATTTTGTTTTGAGCTTCCTATTGGCCAAATCAAAGAGGGAAACAGGAGCAGTTATAGAATTCATGCTGTCCAGTTGCTCATACTTTTCTGGTCCTGAAGACTGAGATGGTTTTCCTGTGGGTTATTGTAAAAAGAGGCCATTGCACGAGGCAGCGGCCATTGTCTTGAATACTATTCCTATGAAATATACAGTAGCAAGTTTTTTTTTAACCTTCTTAACAAATCTTTAAGTGTACATACAGTTTTGTTACCTATAATCACAATGTTGTACAGCAGATCTCTAAAACTTATTCATCTTGCATAACTAACACTTTATACCCATTGAACAGTAACTCTGAACTCTCAACCCCCTCCTGCCAGCCCCTGGCAACCACCATTCTACTCTCTCCTTCTATGAGTTTGTTTTACATACATCATATAAGTGGAATCATACAGTATTTGTCCTTCATGTAATGTCCTCCAGGTTCATTGATGTTGTCACATATGGCAAGATCTCCCTCTTTTTAAAGACTGAATAATATTCAGCTGTGACTCTCAGTGATGGGCTTGACCATGCTGATGATTCTGCTGATCTGATTCCATAGCTGCTGATGATAGATGAGGCCAAAGAATAAATATTGATCTGGTCTCTCCCTTCTATGTCTATCTCCTGTAGATGAACCCAGCCGGTGCTATTTCCATGATGGTGATGGTACAGTAGCAAGTTTTATGTGGTTGACTCTGAGAGTGCAATGCAGTCCTCAATGGAAGCAGCACCCATAGCACCAAACAGCGTTTAAGTCACAGTGAGTCTCTGTAAGACTCTTTGCTGTAATCCCGCAGCAGTCCTATGACTGAAGGAGGCAAGGACTACTTTAGGTCACATTTTGGGTGGAAGGAGTAGTCCCCAAGTGTCTGAGCCTCCATGGGAGCAGAGTTTGACTGACCCCTTCACAGGACACATAGAATACTGGAGCATCCTCAGGAAAGCCACAGCTTCAAGGATGCACTACTGTGACTCACACCCAAAAGTATACCAAAATCTCTTTCCTAGGCTTTAGCCCTGCCCGTAACAGGCTCTTGACAGGGCTTCTCTACCTGGGGATGCTTTTGACACTGCAAACCCAGTGAGGCCAAAGTGAATTTATTTTCTTTCCTCCCAACCTTCTTCTTCCTTTCTTTCTACATTTCCTGTTGTGGTTTGTGACACCGTCATTTGTCCATGCTGTTGCTCAAGCTAGAAAGCTTAAGAGCTGTCCTGGAATACCCTCTCTGTCCCCTTGGTAACCCACTAGGGTCACCAAATTCTGAGGACACAGTCTCAGGGTTATCTTCTCTGCCCCCTGCTACTGACTTAGTCTGGGAACTCACAGTTTTTTTGTATTGTGATATGGTAACAGACTCTTAACTTTTTAATTTTGTCTATATGTAGAATTAATACATGTTCATTGTAGATATACAATCTGAAAAATGCTGAAATGAATAAAGAATCTCACTACTCAGAAAAACACACAAGTAATATTTGGAGTATTTCCTTCCGATCTATTCTTATGGAGATATTTGTTTCATAGATGTTTGTTTGGGGTGTCTATAATTGAGATCATATCATGTGAATGGTTTTATATCCCTCTTCACCTGTCATGATAATTTTCTTACAGCATTAGAAATTCTTTAAAAACATGCTTTTGAAAAGTGGAATAGGGCTTCCCTGGTGGTGAAAGGGTTGAGAATCCGCCTGCCAATGCAGGGGACACGGGTTCGAGCCCTGGTCTGTGAAGATCCCACATGCCATGGAGCAACTAAGCCTGTGCTCCACAACTACTGAGCCTGTGTGCCACAACTACTGAAGCCCACATGCCTAGAGCCGGTGCTCTGCAACAAGAGAAGCCACTGCAATGAGAAGCCCATGCACGGCAACGAAGAGTAGCCCCTGCTCGCCACAACTAGAGAAAAGCTCGCAGCAACGAAGACCCAATGCAGCTAAAAATAAATAAGTAAATAAATGTATTTTTTAAAAAAAGAAAAGTGACATCGTTTGTTTCATTACTGTTGGACATTTAGGTTGTTTCCTGTTTTCTTTTTTTTTCCTATTACTAGCAATGCTCTGATGACCATCTTTATAAATAAATCTTTGTCTGAATCTATGAGTGTTTTTTTAGTAAAGATTCCCCAAAGTAGAATCATTTGCTTCTTAGGGGTGATCTTTTTTTTTTTTTTTTTTCCGGTATGCGGGCCTCTCACTGTTGTGGCCTCTCCCTTTGCGGAGCACAGGCTCCGGACGCGCAGGCCTAGCGGCCATGGCTCACGGGCTTAGTTGCTCCGCAGCATGTGGGATCTTCCCGGACCAGGGCACGAACCCGTGTCCCCTGCATCGGCAGGCGGATTCTCAACCACTGCGCCACCAGGGAAGCCCCTTAGGGGTGATCTTATTTATATCTCTTTATATATGCATATATATCCAAATTGATATTCAGCACTTTTAAAATAATTAATTAATTTATTTATTTATGGCTGTGTTGGGTCTTTGTTTCTGTGCGAGGGCTTTCTCTAGTTGTGGCAAGTGGGGGCCACTCTTCATTGCGGTGCGCGGGCCTTTCACTATTGCGGCCTCTCTTGTTGCGGAGCACAGGCTCCAGACACGCGGGCTCCGTAATTGTGGCTCACGGGCCTAGTTGCTCCGTGGCATGTGGGATCTTCCCAGACCAGGACTACGAACCCATGTCCGCTGCATTGGCAGGCACATTTTCAACCACTGCACCACCAGGGAAGCCCCAGCACTTTTAAAGCTAATATTTATTGAGTGCTTTCTCTGTGCCAGGCACTTTTCTAGCAGTCTTATTTGTATGAACTTATTTAAACCTCACAACTCATGAGTAAGTGGTTAGTAAATCCAATGATTTCATTATGAGTGAGGAAATTTGTCGTAATTGTATCGGATAGGAGCTTTTCCTTCTTTAGGTGTGTCTTCTGAAATCGTCATTTTTCTCATATGTTTAGAAGAGCTAAAGACACACCAATGATAAGAATCTGGAGATAAGGCTGTGATTTTGAGAGGGAGAATATCAACTAAGGTAGGCAGTCAAAGCCTTCAGAGGTAGTCAGCCCCTGTAACCTGGAAAACAAGTTGATGGGCTGGAGAGGCTTGGGTTTGCCCTCTGCATGACAGCAACTTCCTGGGACAGCAAAACTTCCTCAGAATTAGTCAGAAGGAAAAGCTGGGTGCAGCCATTACATTTCTAATATTAGATTCCTTGAAGCAAGTGATTTCTCTATTCCTAAGTCAGCCATCAGGTTTGAGGGTTCCTAAAATTTCATACAAGAATAAATTATTGGGCTTCCGTGGTGGCGCAGTGGTTGAGAATCCGCCTGCTGATGCAGGAGACACGGGTTCGTGCCCGGGTCCGGGAAGATCCCACATGCCGCGGAGTGGCTGGGCCCGTGAGCCATGGCCTCTGAGCCTGCGCGTCGGGAGCCTGTGCTCCGCAACGGGAGAGGCCACAACAGTGAGAGGCCCGCGTACCACAAAAAAAAAAAAAAAAAAAAAAAAAAAAAAGAATAAATTATTTCATTTTCTTTTCGGTAAGGACATTATTAGGTGGATGACTGCAGGCGACTGAGCTGGCTTAGGGGAGAACCAAGGATTCTGCAGTAAAAGGCCCCGATAGGAGTCAGGAACTGTCTTCTGCCTGTGATGCCTGGGCTGGGTGCTTTTGCTCAGTTCCATGTTTGTCAAGTACCATCCGTGTATTAGCTTGTGCTGAGGATACAAGTGCATGACAGGAGCCACAGGTATTAATATGCCTCCTGCCACAGAGCTGTTAGTGAAATTTCTTCACATTCTTATTTTTTTCTTTAAAGATTTATTATTTATTTATTTATTATTTTTTTAAAAATTTATATTTGGCTACATTGGGTCTTAGTTGCAGCATGAGGGATCTTCGCTGAGGCACGCAGGATGTTTTGTTGCTGTGCGCCGGCTTCTCTCTAGGTGTGGCGTGTGGGTTCCAGAGCGCGTGGGGTCTAGTTGAAGTGCTCGAGCTCAATAGTTGTGGCATCTGGGCTTAACTGCCCCACAGCATGTGGGATCTTAGTTCCCTGATCAGGGATTGAACCCGTGTCCCCTGCATCGCAAGGCGGATTCTTTGCCACTGGACCATCAGGGAAGTCCCACATTCTTATTTAAATTTCTAACTCTGTGTGTGTGTGTGTGTGTGTGTGTGTGTGTGTGTGTGTGTGTGTGTGTGTGTGTGTGTGATTTCACTTTGTTAACACACTGAAAATATTCCCAGACCCAGGGGAGGGGTCCTCTGGAAGATCATAACTTCATGATTACTCTGAACATCCTCTGGGCCATGTCCTCTGCTTAGGATGGAACAAACCTATGAGATAAATGTAGCCAGAGCTCTGTCCCTGGCTGCCATGGTCAGGCCTATGATTTGTACATGGGTGACACGGACTTCAGAATTTCTAGAACTACAGCAGGATGGAAAAACTTGAATAAGAATTTAGTCCCTACTGGGTCTTCACAGATTTAGTTCTTAGCTGTTGCTGATATTTGGTGATAAGCAGATTCTACCAAAGGCTGGGTGAGCAATGCTTCTCCCACTCCTGCCATCTTGAATTTTGCCCTGACCTGAACATCCCACCCTCCCATTTACTTATTATCTTAAAAATATTTCTATGCCTGGATTTCTCAATTTGGACAATATAGTTACTAATCTTTGTGACATTCCCCAGCTCTTGTGACACCCCAGCATCACTGCACTGTAATATTGAACTCAAATGACCCAAGGCATAAACTGCTCCTATGAGGTGATTTATATGGCTGTAATAACTTTTCAGGTCATTAGAATATTATTTTATTTTCTTTTTTATTGAAATATAGTTGAATTACATTGTTGTGTTTAATTATTGCTGTACAATAGTGACTCAGTTATACATATATATATATACATTCTTTTTCAAATTCTTTTCCATTATGGTTTATCACAGGATATTGAATATAGTTCCCTGTAGAATATTGTTTTGAACTCAGCAGAAATTCCTAAGTTTGCCTTGAATGAATTTATTTTATAGCTGTTCTTTAAAAAACTTTGGGGTCTAGAATTGCTGAAGTAATTTATTACCTTTAGAAGGTTGCCATCTTCCCATTCTCTTTTGCATTCCTGTTTCACCTGTTCTTTTTGTTTGTTTATTTTTGCTTTCTTCTTTTCACCATTTTGTTGTCATATAAGGTGATGAGATAAGAGATGGAAGGAAAGCCGTTTTCAGAAATCTGATTTATTCTGTTTTCTTTGTCTCTTTTGGCATGATTTTGCTGGCCATCTGCAGCCTTAGACTACAGCTTCTCCTTTTGTGGATTCCAGTAAAAAAAGTAAATAGAGGCTGTGTTTCCTTGCTGGAAAGTTTTTTTTTTCCTCCAAAATTTCTTCTTAGGCTGTACTCCCCTGGCTAAGTCAGAATTTTTTTTTTCTTTCAGGAAATCTGATTATGAAAAAGTATGCCATTCAGAAGAGCTTTCCATCTGTACTGGAATCCTCTGGGGATATGGGGGCTTACTTCCCTAAAGTGGTTCCAAGGTCTTGGGCATATTCCACTCTGGATCAGTTCAAGGTAGGATAACCAATTGTCCTGTCAAACCAGGATGAATTGGCCACCTTAATTTGTTTAAGGGCAATTGAGTGAATAAATGAAAAGAGAAAAGATGATAAAAATGCAGAAGTACAATGTTCCTTCCTGCCTAGTCTTTGTGTGGTCCCCTGCCCTGACATGCTCTGCTGTCTTCCCCAACTGCTTAGCTAACATCACTCTTTCTCCAAATGTAAACTCAATCTTCATTTTCTCAGGGGAAATGTCCTGACTTGGTCACATCTCCCTATTATTTGTTCTTTTAGGTGTTTTCGTAGTTGTAATTTTCTATTTGAATAGTCATTACATAAATATCTACCTCCCCGGTTTGGTGGTAAGCTCCATGAAAGCAGGATCTAGGTCTGGTTTTGCTCACACTGAAACTTTTGTCAGTAGAGCAAGGATTGTCAAATGTAGTGGTCAGGCCCCCAGACCAGGAGCCATGTGGCTTGGGTTTGAGGTCCATTTCCAATACTTACTACTTTTGTGACCTTGGGCAAATTACTTAATGAGATACCACCTCTCCTCTCCCCCTCTAAAATGGTTAAAATTAAAAAGACTGACAACACTTAGCGCTGGTGAGGATGTGGAGCAACAAGAACAATTCATTTATTTCTGGTGGGATTGCAAAATACTGTAGCCACTTTGGAAAACCACTTGGCAGTTCCTTATACAGGTAAATACACATGTACCATAAGACTCAGCAATTCCAAACCTAGGAGTTTACCCAATAGAAATGAAAACAAATGTCTATGCAAAGATGCAAATGTTCACAGAAGATTTATTCATAATAGCCACAAACTAGCAACAACCCATACCTATCAACTAATAAATGAGTAAACTAATTGTGATATATCCATGGAACGTACTTAGCAATACTACTTAGGAATACTCTACAATAATACTCAGGAATACTACTTAGCAACAAAAAGGAACACATTTCTGATACATACAGCAGTGCAGATGAATCTCAAAGGCATTACACTAAGTGAAAGAGGCCCAGCTTAAAAACTTGCATACTGTGTGATTCTATTTATATGACATTCTGAAAAAGGCAAAACTATAGTGACAGAGAGCAGATCAGTGGTTTCCTGGGGCCTGGGGATGGAAAAGGCAAAGGAAAACTTTTGGAGGGGTTGAAGTATTTTATATCTTGATGGTGGTAGTGGTTCCCTAGGTGTACATTTAAAGAATTGTTCAGAAAATGAGCTATAGCCAGGCAATACTGTTATTTCTCCACATGACCCAGGGTCTGGGCCTGGGCACTGCAGGCTGCATGGCAGTCTTTCTGCATCAGTTGCTTATGCAGGGCTGGGCTGGCCTGAGAGGACAAGATGTTTCTGAGTCCTCTGGGGTTGAGGTCAGTTGGCAGGGAGAGCTCCAGCCCTGACTTTGAACCAAATTATTGGATCAGTCTGGGATGAGCCCAGCCCTCCAGGACCTCAGGGAGACCAGGCATACCTGCAAAGCCCTTCCAGGTTCCTTTGGGGCAGGGATGACTAGAGGCACCTAGGGGGTCCATACTTGGGAACCCAAATCATCTGGTCAGAGAGGGTTAGAGAGGAAAGGGACTGGAGACCACGTGATACAGCATTTACTGCCTGCTTTTAATTCTCTTTCTGTGTATCTCAAGCAACCTCATTTATTGAGGAGTTTCTCATTTTCCTTTTCTTATTTAGTAAGGATATAGATAACACCATCAATCTACTATTCCAGTCCTCTGGAGAGAATCAGTGTTACCACACCAAATAGGTAGAATTACAGTGAAAAGCAAAGAAATGACCGTGTGTGGTAAATCTCCCTTTGTAATTTGTTTGAAAATAGCTTGGTGATGCCATTCTCCCACCCCCAACCATTATTCCATAAGCACCATGGAACTCTTATTGGTAATAATGATCTAGTCCAACTTCCTCATTTTACAGATGAAACTGGGACCCAGAGAGGCCAACAGGCCTGTCCCAAACCATGCATCTAGTTAACGGCAGAATCAAAAGAACTCAGCTCTCCTAACATCCAAGCCAGCATCTTTCTACTTTGCTGGAGGACAGGAGTCCCAACCCACGTTCCTGCCATGTTTTGGGACTCTGTTCCTGTCACTGGGGTAAAGCTCAGAGGACTCACATTCTGTGTCTTATAAAGGCTGATCCCATCAAGTAAGGCCCCTGGTTGTCACATAGGAAATGCATCTTGAGTCTCAGAAGACAGCTGCTCAGGCATCCTCTTGTTGGTGGGAAATGCCCCCAAACAACAGAGGTGACCAGAGTAATAAAACCACAAGTTCCACGACCCCCTCCAACACCTGCCAGAATTGTCAGCCTCATCTTCAGACCAGAGGTTTTTCCTTCCCTCACCAGAGGTAACTCCAGGAGAATTCTCACACAGCTAAGAGGGCTGGGATGCTGGCATCTGACCAGAGTCAGGCCAGGGGAAGCTGCCCAGGACCTGGACAATCACAGGTTCTTCAACAGTTCTTGGAATGGTGGATCTTGGCATAAAGTCCTGGTCTGAGAGTTGCCAAGAGTTATTTTGATAGAAAAATTAACTCAACAGCATTCTTGTTTCAAAATTTTATTTGAATGTTGACAACTGTCCAGCTCCCGACTTTAAGTTTCATTTTCCCTTATCCCTCACTGCCCTGTCTCTGACATGACCTATACAGTTGCCAAGTGAGGCTTCCAAGGAACAGAAGAAGGGGTGGGGGCAGAGGACCTTCACTCTAATTGTGAGGTTAGGGCATTGTCAGATGGTATCACAGTCAAGGGCTCTAGGAGCACTGTCCTACTACAGCCCAGAGCTACCACCTTGTGGAGACAAGCACACTGGGAGAAATAGTTGTTTTATTATTGGCAGTACTTGTGCCTGTAAGAGAAAAATGGGGCCCACTCCCTCATCCACAATCAGCTGCCAGAAGATGAATTGGGTACCTTATACCTAGGTGAGGAAAGGAGAGAGATTGCTGACTGCTTTCTAATCTGGCCTCATGGATGGAAGAGACCCAAGATGAGACCACATCCTGTACATGGCTTGTTACTGCACAGGGAGACATAGAGCTGTGGAGAGTTTAGCAGCCTATGCTCTGGACTCAGATTACCTAGATTGAATACCAGCTCTGCTACTTGCCTTGGGTTAGTTACTTAACCTCTCTGTACCTCACTTATAAAATGGAACTAGCAGTAGTTAGTCCTATTTTACAGAAGTAATCTTATAGTCCTAATCTTACCTTTAGGATTATTATGAGTTATAGGTTAAAATATATTGTTTTAAAACAACTTGAAGAGGGCTTCCCTGGTGGCGTAGTGGTTGAGGGTCCGCCTGCCGATGCAGGGGATGCGGGTTCGTGCCCCGGTCCGGGAGGATCCCACGTGCCGCGGAGCGGCTGGGCCCGTGAGCCGTGGCCGCTGGGCCTGCGCGTCCGGAGCCCGTGCTCCGCAACGGGAGAGGCCACAGCGGTGAGAGGCCCGCGTACCACCAAAAAAAAAAAAAAAAAAAAAAAAACAACTTGAAGGAAAGATATGTGGACTTCCTCTTAGTAACCCTTAGTGATGATGCATGGTCTGTTCTTAGTCACAAGACCACTTAATCAAAGGAAGGAATAGATTCAGTTTGGAACATTTATTTTTATTTATTGACAAAGGGGATGGCTCATTTTTGGGGAGGGGTGTTCTTCAAAGGTAGAAGTGTCAGCAGTTCCACTAGGCCATATTTCAACATAAATAAAATCAGCAGACTACACTTGATAAAGTGAATGGCTTTAACCATTATGAATTAGCCTTAACCTACTGTACTGGAATCCTAGTGCTGAGAAAAATCTTTGAGAGCGCTCTACACATAGAAAGCTCATAATGTGTGAATCTCAGTGGTGTGTGTGGGAGCCGGCTCAGAAGACTCAATTGTGTGCACTTCTTCTCAACTCTCCACGTTCAGTAATTTAGTGTTGGTAGTTTGAAATTGGCCATATAGGAGTATTTACACCATGGAAATTGGCTAAATATCAAGTTGTTTGTTTGTTTTTGAAAGAGCATCAGTTAAAAAACAAGCTCACCACTGATGAGATCTTGGTCCACAAAACTCAAGTGAGTGACAAGTAGCACATTTCTTTATTTTCTTTTATCAGCTTAAATGGGGCATTGAGTCCCCATCCTGCGCAGTTTAGGTGGAGTTCTTTTTTCCCAACTTCTTGCAAAGATCTCTCTGTACTGGTTATTTTTTATATCAGGTCCACCTGCTAAGAAGCTCAGTCCCATTTTACACAGTCCTCAGAAGTTTCACTCTTTGGGGTTGTACTTAAGGGATGGGAAGCCCTTTGAGGCAGGAGGGTACCACACCACCTCCTCCTTTAGGAGTGTCATGGAAACTCTGGCTGGGTTCTTGCTACTTTGGGACATACCAGCCCCTATCCTCTCCCAGTCAGAGAGTTAAGCATCCTCTCTCTTTCTCATCTCCTTTTGGGGATACCTAGAATTATCTTTTTGATGAATTTAGGCTTTTACAAAAGATAGGAACATATGTTAGATTCAAGTGGCTTCTGCTTCTGAGTCCTGAAAATATCTCTAAACTAAGGAATGGTGGTGGTGGGAAAATAAATTCAAAATAATACCTCAATAAATTATTCTAGTATTTAAAGATGAGGAAGCTGAGACTGAGAGAGGCAAACTCACTTATCTAAGCTCTCACAGGTAGTTTAGAACAACGAGGAGACTTGAATACTGGGCTTCTGCCCCAGTCCAGCCTCCTCCCAAGATAACACTTCTCTTTTGTGGAGACCCAGGTGGTCTCTACTAGACTGGTTCTGCTTCTGTCCACTACTGATGGTCATAACGGTGGTCAACATTTGCTGGCTGTTTGCTATGTGCCTGACACTCTGCTAAGCCTTGTGCATACTTTAGCTTCCTTTGAGCCTGCTCAGATGTGCAGTGCTTCATCTATCCTCTTATTCTCAGCTCCACAGGAAGAGCAGACCCAGGATGGCTTTTCCAAACAGACCTTGAGCCAGTAGCTTAAGTGGGAAAAGAGGACAGAAATCCTTCTTGTCTAATCTTTCTTGTCTAATCCTTCCCAATGGCACAGCTTTGGTGCTCTGTTCACTCGCTTCTTCACTTATTTACTCATTCATTCTCTCTACCAACACTTCCTGAGTACCAACTCCATGCCAGGCATTTTCCCACAAATGAAACTTGCCTTCAGCTAAATTGTTTCTGGAGCACGTATTGAATTTTCTTCCCTATTCTTTAAAAAATGTATTTGTTGCACAAAGTGGAGTAACAGCAAAAAACAAGTTTTAAAAAATAGACTCATATTCTCATCACCCTAATGGATTGACTTTTTATTTTCCTGTGCTTCTATTCTGTATCCAGAAGCAAATATATTTTTCATGTAACTGTGCAGATATAACTGCTTTTTGCTTTTAAAAATTTCACATTATGTAATAAACATCTTTCCATATCCCTGCAGTGTTCATACTCATCATTTTTAAAGGCTAAGTAATATTCCACTGAGGGAATGCTTTGGAATTTATGTATCCATTTCCCTAACTGGGACAAGCACTGTGTTTTTAATTTTTCACCTTTCTAAACAGAGCTGCAGTGAACTTCACACAGAGAGCTTTTCTTTTCAGAGGATTATTTCCATGAGCATGAATTACCTGGTGTGGAATTGCTTGGTTAAATGGTGGGATCATTTTGCTGACATGGGAGTTGAAGCAATCTTACAAGTCCCCCACAGGTATAGTCATAATTATTACCAACCCAGAGAATCCATAAAACCCAAAAGCTCTCTTTAAAGGTGATGAGGGGGTGCTGGAGGAATTGGTAAGGCTGGTTAAAGGATTATTTACGTGGTTATCACTTACTTTTTGCTAGTAACTTGGAATTCTGTATTTTATCCCATCCTCATAATACCTCTGTGAGTAGGTGCTATCCCCAATGAAACTGGGTCTCAGAGAAGATAAGTGTCGGACCAAGGTCACACAGGAAGTAATTGAGTTGAGCCTCATTCTGAGAGTGGCTCTTTTGCAGACCAGAAAGTTAAAGTCACCCACCAGGACTGACCCATAAATGTCCTTTGCCAGGTCTTCAGCACCCCACGGGAGGCTCACTGACCATGAGGTCCCTGAAATCAGTCTTTTCACAGTTGCATTCCCATGGTCTAGAGTGTGGCTGTATTGAATTGCATTTATGGTGACTTAGAAGAGAACTGAGAGACTGACTTGAAGGCATTCCACATGAGGTAAGCAACTGAGCACATTCTTGTTTGGGTCTGCTGTATCTGCTTGTATATACAATGTGGCTTTAGACACTCAGAACTATCTCACTCATATTTAGCTATTGGTGGACTATGTGTGTCTGTGTGTTGGCAGATCTCCGTAGGTCCTGGTTTCTCATTAACTCACTCGGGTTGACCTTGAGCAAGTCATTTAACTTTCTAGGCCTCAGTTTCCTCATCTGGAAAATGAGGACATTGGACCAGCCAGCTGTGAGGTATCCATGGTGGTACATGAGATGTCCTCAGCTTTTCTGAGTCAGCTGGACCAAGTTTCTAGACCTGGCTTTTTCCCCACACCAGCCGGGTCTCAGTTTGTACCTCTGGAAAACCAAGAGGTCGGGAGAAGATTCCAGGGTCCCTCCAGTTCTGAGATGTGTGAGTCCTAAGACTGTCCTATCTCTGACTTTCAGTAAATAAAAGATGCCAGAGAGAAGTGTTTTTGAGGCCAGAGCTAATCAGGCAAAAAGAAAAGTGAGAGAGCACCTGCGACCTGGGGACTCCTGGCTCTGTTCCCACAGGAATGCTGCCCTCTCCTGCACTGGAATCTGAGCCTGATGCTTTGCAAAGAGAAACACTTGCAGTATGAGGAATGCATTAAGCATGAACTTGGCCAAACAGCTCTAGTGTTGCTCTTTAAGGCAAAAGTAAACTGAGGGTGGGAGAATGTGATCTGAAGCACTTGGGATAGGATCTCTAGGGCAGGAGTTTAGGGGCTGCCTGGTGAGGGAATGGTCCTAGCCCACCCAACTGCTGAGTATCCCTGGGGCTTCCTTGGGTTGTAACCTGGGGTTGAGAGGGCAGGTCATTGGGCCCCCTTAGATCTTACATCTTAGAGGGTGAGGATGCACATGATCCCATTCATTCATTCCACCATATATTTAGTGAGCAGGTACTATGTGGAAGGGATTGTGCTTAATGTAGTGGATACAACAGTAAAGAAGACAGACTGTGCTTTCAAGAAGTTCATGGTCATATGGTGGAAGCAAGTAAATAGACGATTGCTAAATAGACGATTGCAAGTGTTTCTTGGCTGAAGAATAGGAAAGGCAACTACCCAGCCATGGAGTGGCTGGTGTGAAGGCAGCCAGGGTACCCCACTGGTGGGTAGTATTACCAGTTCCCCAGATAATCCTGGGGATTCCAATCAAAGGCTGGCCCTGAGGGGAGGGAAGGACTATGGAATGTGGGAGTAGAATGAGCTCATGTGTAATCAATATGTCACCTCTGGAGCTTGAGGTCATGGCTGCAGCCTGTACCCTGGGCCCTTCAGCTTTCCTGACACTGTTGTTAGCCCTCATCTCCTTTGAGATTCCCCAGCCCTGGGGTCTGCACCACTACTGGTCCCATTCTCTGCATGTTCATTTCCTGATGGAGAAATAAGGAGTGGTTCAGTGACTTGCCAAAGGGCAACACCTGGCTAAACAAATCAAACTAGTACCAGAATCCCTTTCTCTACCTATCTCTCCATATGTCTAGGTCCTGAAACTGTAAAACTTTTCTGGGCATGTGCTTTTACCCTTGTTCCACTTTCCCTAAGATATTCTTCTGGATCAATGTCCTCCCTTCACTCCTTATGTCTGGAGGCACAGATGATTAGTGCTTGCCCCCTTCAGACCATGAACATGTATCTTAAAAATTTCTGTGCCATTTCTGGAAGCACTGGGAGAGGCAGAATAGTGTAATGGAAAGGGCACTGGCTTTGGAGCCAGTTGGCTCTGTATTTGATTCTCTATTAGTTATGAGCTATGTGAACTTGGGAAGCTCACTTAATCTCTGGGAGCCTCAATTTCCTTCTCTTAAATTGAACAAATGAATATCCATCTCATATGATTGTTGTGAGAATCAGATGAAACTTGGTGAAATGTCTAATACAGAGCTTGGCATTCAAGACTTCACTTCCCCTTCCCTTCAAAACATACCTAAGATCTCTTCCACCTCATGTCTTGACCCAACATAGTTCTTTCCAGATACTTTCTGGTACTGACCCACCAAGGTCTTTGCCAGCCTGCCTATCTCACACCTTTCTGTGAATTCTGTGTACCTCTTTTAGGTAGTACATCACATGTTTTGGCAATAGTATTTTGCCTTTGTGTCAGGAAAAGGAGGGCCCTCTTCAGAATGAGGACTTCAGCCTCCCCTCTCCCATTTTTACAAGCTCTTTTGGGTAGTAAGAATCTATCAATCTTATGCAGTAGCTCTGGAGCTTACTAGGCTGCCTCTACTAACTGGGGTGCTCCAGGAATGCCATTTGAATTAGGCAGCCCCAGGAGCTGAATCAGGCAGTTCCAAGAGCCAAACCAGGCTACAGGTCAATGGGGAAATAAAACTCTGACTACAAGACATACCCAGCCAGGGTTCTGTCCTTAAACCACTGCTAAATAAATACTTGCCCTTCCAGGAACAAGCAGAATGCCCACTCTTACCACTCTTATTCAACATAATACTGGAGAGACAGCAGAAGCAAGAAGAGCTATAATCCTTTGGCCTGTGGAACAAAAACCACATTCACAGAAAGACACACAAAATGAAAAGGCAGAGGACTATGCACCAGATGAACAAGATAAAACCCCAGAAAAGCAACTAAATGAATTGGAGATAGGCAACCTTCCAGAAAAAGAATTCAGAATAATGATAGTGAAGATGATGCAGGACCTCGTAAAAAGAATAGAGGCAAAGATCGAGAAGATGCAAGAAATGTTTAACAAAGGCCTAGAAGAATTAGAGACAAACAGAGGTGAACAATACAATAACTGAAATGAAAAATACATTAGAAAGAATCAATAGCAGAATAACTGAGGCAGAAGAATGGATAAGTGACCTGGAAGGCAGAATGGTGGAAATCACTTCTGTGGAACAGAACAAAGAAAAAAGAATGAAAAGAAATGAAGACAGACTAAAAGACCTCTGGGACAACCTTAAACACACAAACATTTGCATTATAGGGGTCCCAGAAGGAGAAGAGAGAGAGAAAGGACCCAAGAAAATATTTGGAGAGATTACAGTAGAAAACTTGACTAACATGGGAAAGGAAATAGCTACCCCAAACCAGGAAGCTCAGAGAGTCCCTGGCAGGATAAACCCAAGGAGAAACATGCCAAAACACATAGTAATCAAATTGACAAAAATTAAAAACAAAGAAAAATTATTAAAAGCAACAAGGGGAAAAGGACAACATACAAGGGAACTCCCATAAGGTTAACAGTTTCTGATTTCTCAGCAGAAACTCTACAAGCCAGCAGGGAGTGGAATGATATATTTAAAGTGATGAAAGGGAAGAACCTACAAGCAAGATTACTCTACCCGGAAAGGATCTCATTCAGATTTGATGGAGAAATTAAAACCTTTACAGAAAAGCAAAAGCTAAGAGAATTCAGCACCACCAAAGCAGCTCTATAACAAATGCTAAAGGAACTTTTCTAAGTGGGAAACAGAAGAGAAGGACCTACAAAAACAAACACTAAACAATTAAGAAAATGGTAATAGGAACATACATATCGATAATTGCCTTAAATGTGAATGGATTAGGGGCTTACCTGGTGGTGGAGTGGTTAAGAATCCACCTGCCAATACAGGGGACATGGGTTCGAGCCCTGGTCAGGGAAGATCCCACATGCTGCGGAGCAACAAAGCCCATGTGCCCCAACTACTGAGCCTGTGCTCTACAGCCTGTGAGCCACAACTACTGAAACTTGCGTGCCTATGCTCCGCAACAAGAGTAGCCACCGCACTGAGAAGCCTGCACACTGCAATGAAAGAGTAGCCCCTGTTCGCCACAATTAGAGAAAGCCCGTGCACAGCAATGAAGACCCAATGCAGCCAAAAATAAATAAATAAATATTTAAAAGTGTTAATGGATTAAATGCTCCAAGCAAAAGACACAGGTTCTCTGAATCGATACAAAAACAAGACCCATATATATGCTGTCTACAAGAGACCCACTTCAGACCTAGGGACACACACAGACTGAAAGTGAAGGGGATGGAATAAGATATTCCATGCAAATGGAAATCTAAAGAAAGCTGGAGTAGCAACACTCATATCAGACAAAATAGACTTTAAAATAATGTTACAAGAGCCAAGGAAGGTCACTACATAGTGATCAAGGGATCAATGCAAGAAGAAGATGTAACAATTATAAATATATATGCACCCAACATAGGAGCACCTCAATACGTAAGGCAAATGCTAACAGCTATAAAAGAGGAAATCAACAGTAACACAATAATAGAGGGGGACTTTAACACCTCACACCAATGGACAGATCATCCCAACAGAAAATAATAAGGAAACACAAGCTTTAAATGACACAATAGACCAGATAAATTTAATTGATATTTATAGGACATTCCATCCGAAAACAGCAGATTACATGTTCTTCTCAAGTGCGCACGGAATAGTCTCCAGGATAGATCACATCTTGGGTCACAAATCAAGCCTCGGCAAATTTAAGAAAATTGAAATCATATCAAGCATCTTTTCCGACCACAACACTATGAGATTAGAAATCAGTTACAGGAAAAAAAAAAAACGCAAAAAACACAAACACCTGGAGGTTACACAATACGTTACTAAGTAACCAAGAGATTGCTGAAGAAGTCAAAGAGGAAATCAAAAAATACCTAGAGACAAAAGACAATGAAAAAACAACAATCAAAAACCTGTGAGATGCAGAGAAAGCAGTTCTACGAGGGAAGTTTATAGCAATACAATCCTAACTCAAGAAACAAGAAAACTCTCAAATAAACAATCTAATCATACACCTAAAGGAGCTAGAGATAGAAGAATAAACAAAGCCCAAAGTTAGTAGAAGGAAAGAAATCATAAACATTGGGGCAGAAATAAATGAAATAGAAACAAAGAAAACAATAGCAAAGATCAATAAGACTAAAAGCTAGTTCTTTCAGAAGATAAACAAAATTGATAAACCTTTAGCCAGATTCATTAAGAAAAAAAGGGAGAGGACTCAAATCAATAAAATTAGAAATGAAAAAGGAGAAGTTACAATGGACACTGCAGAAATACAAAGCATCATAAGAGACTACTACAAGCACCTCTATGCAAATAAAATGGAAAATCTGGAAGAAATGGACAAATTCTTAGAAGAGTATAACCTTCCAAGACTGAACTAGGAAGAAATAGAAAATGTGAACACACCAATCACAAGTAATGAAATTGAAACTGTGGTTAAAAATCTTCCAAGAAACACAAGTTTGGGACCAGATGACTTCACAGATGAATTCTATCAAACATTTAGAGAAGAGCTAACACCCATCCTTCTCAAACTCTTCCAGAGGAAGGAACAGTCCCAAACTCATTCTATGAGGCCACCATCACCCTGATGCCAAAACCAAAGATACTACAAAAAATGAAAATTACAAACCAATATCACTGATGAATATAGATGCAAAAAACCTCAACAAAATACTAGCAAACAGAATCCAACAACACATTAAAAGGATCATACACCATGATCAAGTGGGATTTACCACAGGGATGCAAGGATTCTTCAATATACGCAAATCTATCAAAGTGATACACCATATTAATGAACTGAATAATAAAAAGCATATGATCATCTCAATCGATGCAGAAAAACTTTTGACAAAATTCAACACCCATTTATGAAAAAACTCTCCAGAAAGTGGGAACCTACCTCAACATAATAAAGGCCATATTTGACAAACCCACAGCTAACATCATTCTCAATGGTGAAAAAATGAAAGCATTTCCTCTAAGATCAGGAACAAGACAAGGCTGTCCACTCGTGCCACTATTATTCAACATAGTTTTGGAAGTCCTAGCCACAGCAAGCAGAGAAGAAAAAGAAATAAAAGGAATACAAATTGGAAAAGAAGAAACAAAACTGTCACTCTTTGCAGATGACATGATACTATACATAGATAATCCTAAAAATGCCACCAGAAAACTACTTGAGATAATCAATGAATTTGGTAAAGTTGCAGGATACAAAATCAATGCACAGAAATCTGCATTCCTATACACTGACAAGGAAAGGTCAGAAAGAGAAATTAAGGAAACAATCCCATTCACCATTGCAACAAAAATAATAAAATACCTAGGAATAAACCTACCTAAGGAGGTAAAAGACTTGTACTCAGAAAACTATAAGACATGGATAAAAAAATCAAAGATGACACAAACAGATGGAGAGATATACCATGTTCTTGGATTGGAAGAATCAATATTGTGAAAATGACTATACTACCCAAAGCAATCTACAGATTCAGTGCAATCCCTGTCAAATTAACAGTGGCATTTTTTACAGAACTAGAACAAAAAAAAATCTTAAAATTTGTTTGGAGACACAAAAGACCCCGAATAGCCAAAGCAATCTTGAGGGAAAAAAATGGAGCTGGAGGAATCAGACTATCCAACTTCAGACTATACTACAAAGCTACAGTAATCAAGACAATATGGTACTGGCACAAAAACAGAAATATAGATCAATGGAACAGGATAGAAAGCCCAGAGATAAACCCATGCACCTATGGTCAACTAATCTATGACAAAGGAGGCAAGGATATACAATGGAGAAGAGACAGTCCCTTCAATAAGTGGTGCTGGGAAAACTGGACAGCTACATGTAAAAGAATGAAATTAGAATACTCCCTAACACCATATACAAAAATAAACTCAAAATGGATTAGAGACCTAAATGTAAGACCAGACACTATAAAACTCTTAGAGGAAAACATAGGAAGAACATTCATTGACATAAATCACAGCAATATCTTTTTTGACTCACCTCCTAGAGTAATGGAAATAAATAAAAAATAAACAAATGGGACCTAATGAAACTTAAAAGCTTTTGCAAAGCAAAGGAAACTATAAACAAGACAAAAAGACATCCCTCAGAATGGGAGAAAATATTTGCAAATGAATCAAAGGACAAAGGATTAATCTCCAAAATATACAAACAGCTCATGCAGCTCAATATTAAAAAAAGAAACAACCCAATCAAAAAGTGGGCGGAAGACCTAAATAGACATTTCTCCAAAGAAGACATACAGATGGCCAAGAGGCACATGAAAAGCTGCTCAACATCACTAATTATTAGAGAAATGCACATCAAAACTACAGTGAGGTATCACCTCACACCAGTTAGAATGGGCATCATCAGAAAATCTACAAACAACAAATGCTGGAGAGGGTGTGGAGAAAAGGGAACCCTCTTGTACTGTTGGTGGGAATGTAAACTGATACAGCCACTTTGGAGAACAGTATGGAGGTTCCTTAAAAAACTAAAAACAGAATTACCTTATGATCCAGCAATCCCACTACTGGGCATATACCCAGAGAAAACCATAATTCAAAAAGACACATGCACCCCAATGTTCATTGCAGCACTGTTTACAATAGCCAGGTCATGGAAGCAACGTAAATGTCCATTGACAGATGAATGGATAAAGAAGTTGTGGTACATATATACAATGCAATATTACTCAGCCATAAAAAGGAACGAAACTGGGTCATTTGTAGAGATGTGGATGGATCTAGAGACTGTCATACAGAGTGAAGTTAGTCAGAAAGAGAAAAACAAATATCATATATTAACGCATATATGTGGAATTTGGAAAAGTAGTACAGATGAATTGGTTTTCAAGGCAGAAACAGAGACACAGATGTAGAGAACAAACGTATGGAAACCAAGGGAGGAAAGCCAGGGTGGGGGTACTGGTGGGATGAATTGGGAGGCTGGGATTGACATGTATACCCTAATATGTATAAAATAGATAACTAATAAGAACCTGCTGTATATATAAAAAAAGAGTCATAAAAAATATAATGTTTGTGCTGTAGATCCTAAAGGCCAAGCTCTTCATTATTATTATCCATTTTGGCAACAACAACAAAAAACCAAAACATAATACTGGAAGTCCTTGCTAGATAGGCAAAGAAAAGAAATAAAAGGCATCCAAATCAGAAAAGAAGAAGTGAAATTATCTATGTTTGCTGATGACATGATCTTGTGTACAGAAAATCCTAAAGACTCCACCCAAAAACTGTTAGACCTAATAAATGAATTCAGTAAAGTTTCAAGATACAAAATCAATATACAAGTTCAGTTGCCTTTGTATACACTAACAATGAACTGTCTGGGGGAAAAAAACCAAAACAAAACCCTATCGTGTTGTTCAATGCAACCTCTATCAAAATACCCAAGGCATTTCCCACAGAAGTTGAAAAAAATCCTAAAACTCATATCGAACCACAAAAGACCCTGAATAGCCAAAGCAAACTTGAGAAAGAACAAAGCCTGAGGTATCACACATCCTGATTTCAAACTATATTATAAACCTATACTAATCAAAACTGTATTGTGTTGGCATAAAATTAGATACGTAGACCAATGGAACAGAATTAAGAGCCCAGAGATAAACCCACACATATATGCCTTCATTGACCTTGGCCTCAGGGGCCCTTAACTTAGCTGTTGAACAAGTCAGGGGGTTAGGCTCCTTCCCATGGGGTCCTCGGTGGCCTGAAAGAGTAAAAGTGATCCCACAGGGAGCTTCCCAAGTATGCAGCTTCCTCTCTGGCAGAACTGGGCCCAGCAGATGGCAAAGTGCTTAGGGTCATGGGGAGCCCAGGTGCGAGGAACTCTATGGAAAGAAGCCTACCTAGCATTTGAAAGCCAGGCAGAGAGGGATATGCTGGTACCCAGTGGATTCAGCTGGTTCAGCTTTGGAAGGGGTGGGGGGAGGGAGAGGAAAGCATGTGAGTCTCAGTCAGGAAGCTTCTTCCCAGGGCCTCCCGAGGCCTTTCAGAGACTGACGCTTCCCTAGCAGCCAGTCCATCTGGGCTGGTGCTCCTGGAGTGTTGGGAGCAAGGATATTTTAGATGTGTCAAAAGTGACAAATGTTGGAAAGTGCCATCAGCATCTCTGGGAACTCGCACTTTACACTGGCAGCTAAGATGTGCCAGGCTCTTTGGAAGAAATTGAACTCTGGAGGAAGTCGGGAAGTTTTTAAAACAGTCAGCTTCTGCTTGCCATCGCAGATGTGGGTGGCAATGAGGTGGGCCCTGTAAGTGGACACGAAATCAGTGAAGATGGGTCTGGGATGTGCTAATGCCCGAGGTCTTGGCAAAATGAAGTGACCTTCAGAGAGGTCAGCAGGAAGGAGCAGAAGCATAAAAAAAACAGAATTGCACAAGTGGAGGCCTGAGGTTGGAGTCAGCAGAGCTCGCCACCTGCAGCACTGGGACTGCAAGACCGGCCTGTTAACGGCTGCCCGCCAGGATTGAGCAGGGGCAGCAGCCAGAGCCTGTCGGAGGCTGGAGGTGAGCCCCGGGCCTTTGCCCAGCTTGAGGCTGGAACAAGGCATCAGTGTGTCTGGATTTGAAAACATCCCAGGGAATGCGTTACCGGAATTCAACATCTACCCTCCAGATAATGCATCCTCAGAGGAAGGTGTCTTGCTATTCTGTTTTCAGTATGGCTTTGCTTTGTACGTAGTGTTACTGGTTCTCTGAATATGCAAGGAGATGGCTCATCCCAGGCTTCTTGGGAGCTGTGGGGGTGGAGGAAGCACAGGTGGTGGCCACTGTGGACCATACCTACCAGAAGAAGGAGGATGGAATCACACCATAAGGGGCTGGGGTCAGGCCACTAGGGCCAGTCCTAGGCAAGTCATGGGGAGGGAGGAGAGTGGTGAGGAGATATCTTGGATATGGACCACCAGGGTGCTAGGGGTGGTGGTGCAGGACCCAGCTGGAACAGCCCAGTATGTCATCCTGCAGAAGGATGAATGTGGGGCAGGGGGAAAGTGACAGGGATGGATGGAGAAGCTCTCATCAGCTCTACCTGCCCCCAGGTGTTCCCTAGAGAAGACGCAACAACTCCCTTTTCTGATCATTGTCTACTCCTGCTTCCCCCACCCCCAACTCCCACAGCCAGGAGAGAAAGGAGGTAGAGAGAGAGTTCACAGTCATCTTCATTGTCATCATCATCATCATCACTACTATAATCACCATCAGTACTTGGACTTCTTATATACCCTGCTCAACTTGTCGAGGACTGCACTTGTCTTTCCACCTCCTACCTCCAACCAGCTTTTGCTGACTTCCTCACCCTGCTCCCACATTCCTCTTCTTCCAGGCACTTGAGACCTCCCCAAGTTATCTCCCACTCCTCCCTTTTCTTTTTTGCCCTCCTACCATCAGCAACTACCACTCACTGCAGCAGTAACACATGTGATTGCTTCCTGGCACTTCCATCCTTCTCTATCCTGCCAAACACTCTGCCCCAGTCCGAGCTGCATGGAGGCCCCAGGCAGCCCTGCTTTCTCCTGCCTTCACGACTTTGCTCTCACAGTTCCCTCTGCTGGGAGTTCTCTCTCCGCTTCCTATGCCTCAGCCCTCACTTTAGAAGGAACGAGAACATGTGCTTAGGATTGAGGCTTTAGGAAACGTCTGACAACTAGTCAGGAGAGGGGCCCCTTCTGTGTGCTCCCCAGACCGCTGTGCAGACCCTGAGGGAGGGATTCTTTGTCTCCTTGCTGACTTCATGACTGGCTCTGAGTGGTACGTGCCTTAGGCCTCTGCATGCTCCTGGCACTTATGTTAACAAGGCTGCTGCAGAGATGGGTGTTTGCTGAATTGAACTATCAGGATTATTTAATTTTTCTGCTCTTCCTAGGGAAAGATGTGTCACAGTCAGCCAATAGTGAGAGAAAGAGGAGAGTAAAGGCAGGGACTCCACACTATGTCACTTCTAATACCAACAGCCCCCTTCTAGTGGTCATGAGCTGTTAAACTACTAACACAGTAATCCCCACCTCTGTTTACTCTCTAGGAATGAGCTGGAAAAAGGGCACTTGTAGATAAGAAGAAAGTTCCAGACATTCTTTGGAATCATAGATGGTCCTTTGTTTTGTCTTCAACTTGAAGTTCTCCAGACCCTGAACAAGTCTCTTTCCCTCTCTTCCCTTCCTCTTTTGTAATTCCTCATTTCAAACCTTACAATTCAGTTTTTAAAAACTGCCTTTGTGAAGCCTGTTCTCATATGGGAATTTGATGAGCTGTTAATAGGGGTTGTTGGGGAAAAACAGTTTTGTAGTCAAATAAATTTGGGATGTTGTATTAAGTAACATTAATCAGGCTTCCTGCTGGCCAGAGATGTTAAGATGCTACTTACTGGGCTTCCCTGGTGGTGCAGTGGTTGAGAGTCCGCCTGCCAATGCAGGGGACGTGGGTTCGTACCCCGGTTCGGGAAGATCCCACATACTGCGGAACGGCTGGGCCCTTGAGCCATGGCCTCTGAGCCTGCGCGTCCGGAACCTGTGCTCCGCAACGAGAGAGGCCACAGCAGTGAGAGGCCTGCGTACCACAAAAAAAAAAAAAAGAAAAAGATGCTACTTACTGTGCATTTAATCTCTAGTAGGGACAAATGATATGCAGTGGTTCTCAAACTCGATTACAGTTGACCTTTGAACAACATGGGGACTTGGGGTACCAATGCCCTGTGCAGTGGAAAATCTGCGTACTGCTGTCTCTGCCTCAAAAACAAAGGGGTAGATAAATGACTCAGCCAAGGGAAGGAAGCTGAAAGTTTGGATAGAATCAGGACTCAAACCCTAGTTCTTTTGATTCCACATAGTATGATGTCTAATTGAACACAAACTTTCCCCTACACTTAGTTAATTCAAAGATCTGTAAAATGAAAGTACAGGTACTATATTTACTGAAAAAAATCCACATATAAGTGGACTGACACAGTTCAAACCCATCTAGTTCAAACCGGTGTCATTTAAGGGTCAACCGTACTTTGGGGTAGGGGTAGGCCGCCCCTGTTGCCCTCACCATTCCTTTTAGTGGCCAAGATTTCTGGGACTGATATCTCGTGGGACACACTTGAGGAAATCCTGTTTGAGGACTGTTTTCCATCATGCCTGTATCCTGCAGAGCAGCATGCAAATTCATCTGTGTCTGGAAGGCCAGTGCTAGCTGCGCTAATGAAGGCAAGGCCTCGTGGTGGGACACAGGCTGGGTACTGTGAGACTGTAGGGTCAGGCCACTCAAGATGGCTGTTGTCTTGCTCTCTGTACATCCCCTGCTCGATGAGTGTCTGCTTCACCTACACCCTGTCACATGAATGCACTTGCTCACTGCCCCAGCTAGTGATTGTTCTAATCCTGAGGCCAGAATGGCTCCCACCTGCTAGTTTTTAAAGGGAAACATCTAGCTTATGATGGTTGTTAACCTGAGGGGCTGTGAGGGACATGCCCCAGCCCTGGTTTCCCTGGTAACTAATGAGCCAACCTGAAGTCAATTCACCCTATAAATGGTAGCCTCCTTTTCCCCTGAGTGGTGAAGAGTGTTGTCTTGTCTGCCGTAGGCCGTACACGGTGTGGGAGTTGCTCCAGGACCTGCAGGCCTGCGGGGTGCAGCCCAACAGAGAGGTACAAGGCTATTCTCAGATGCTGGTTATGGGTGGTGATGTCAGAAAGTGAGAACTACACAACATCCTGTTGGAGTCATTGCTGTGATAGTCTCATCTCCCAGAAATGACCACTGTCCTTACTTTTTTGGTGTATTTCCTTCCCCAGGTTTTTCCATGCAGACATGTCATATAGGGTTTTACTTATGGGTTTTTTTTTGCGGTATGCGGGCCTCTCACTGTTGTGGCCTCTCCCGTTGCGGAGCACAGGCTCCGGACGCGCAGGCCTAGCGGCCATGGCTCACGGGCTTAGTTGCTCCGCGGCATGTGGAATCTTCCCGGACCAGGGCACGAACCCGTGTCTCCTGCATTGGCAGGCGGATTCTCAACCACTGCGCCACCAGGGAAGCCCTACTTATGGGTTTTATTAAAGTAAAGAGGGTCTGTTGATTAAAATTTGTGGAATTAATAGAAATGGGGGCACTGTAGAACAGTATTGTAGCTGGCTGGGAAATGACTTTTTAAAAGAAGATAAAATTTAATGGTTTTTAAATTGTGTTCCTAGGATCCCAAGCCCAAGATGTTTCCCATTAAAAACTAGCAAAGTAGCTGTGGAGGTACTTTGGGGGCTGCTGTGAGGGTGCGAGGGGATGTAGAAGTTGAGGGCAGGTTCCTCATGTCCATCTCTGTTTTAACCCAAACAACACTGCTTTCAGGTTTTAATGTTGTTTTTTTTTTCTGGAAATCTTGTTTGTAGGAGGGCTTCCATGGCTGACATATGTTCATAAACCACAAATCTAGACCAATCACTCATTTAACAGATTAAAACAAAACAAAAAATCTGGTGCAGAAAGTTTAAAACACATGCAAATCAGTCACACATCTGGATAATGGATCTAGAATCCAAGTTTCCTGACACATCAGCGAATGCTCTTTCTACACACTCTCGTGTTTGTTTATTTCCTACTGACTGAGCCACTTTCCAAAGAAAAGAATAAAAGATAGCAAGGAACAAACAGCACCAAGGATACCGTGGTAAATCCACTGAGAAACAGTTGGGGGAAAGGTACAGAGCGATCCCATCTGTTCCTCATTTCATCTGTTTCAGTCTAGTTCTTCTTATGCGAGGCCTTAAAATGTAAAGAAATGGATGATAAGAGCGAGGGCTGCTCCTGCCAAGAATAACTCAGAAGGAGACACAGTACAATACTCCAGTCTCCAGTGAAACAAACTGATCAGAACGGCTATGTTCTGAAAATATTCAGTCTATTGATGAAGAGCTCTGCAAATGGGCAGCTCCTAAGCAGGCTTCCCAAGAGAATTTGGCGGGGAGCTAAACAAGACAGAATCATGGCAGATATGCCTGTCTTGTTGACAGGGGTGGGGGTACTTACAAAGGAGGGGGATTAATTGAGTTGTCATGCCTCAACCACATGGACTACTCTCTGTTTAGTGTAGTGGCGGGGTGGGCGGAGGGGACCACAGAGGGGCTCAGAAGCACTTCTCCTAATCCGTAGATTTGCCTGGTTGGTTAGAAGTGTGGTCCCTTTAATTGTAATGATGCTAATACTCACTGCGTACTTCTTGTGCCCCACGCAGTTCATTAACCTCTCACAAATCACTCTGAGGTAGGAGAGTCCTCCTCAAACCCAGGCAGTTTGGCTCCAGAGTGGACATTCTTTATGGAGGTGATAAAGCTTATTTATTTATCTGAAGTATAATTCATGCACGGTAAGGTGCACAAATTTTAAATGTAGAGCTTTGAGTTTCTTCCTCTGTTTACAACCTATGTAGCCACCACCTAGAGCAAGACAGAACATTTCCATTCCCAGACGGTTCCCTGAAACCCATCTCCAGGTAATACCACCACAGATGTAATCACTGTTCTGGCTTCCATCATCAGAGATTAGTTTTGCCTGTTCTTGCACTTCACATAAGTGGGTTCATACAGCATGTGATTTTTTTGTGCCTGGCTCCACTCAATAGTATGTGTGGTTCATCCGCAGTATTGCATGAACAGAGGCTGCATCTTAACAACTATGCCATACTGCTTCTGGTCAGGTTAACTAATTCTGTGTTGCCTCCTGCAAATGTCTCATTGGAAAGTAGGTTAGGTTACTCAGAGCTGGCTGAGCCTCAAGCGGAAGGGAGTGAGAACACAAAAAGGTAACTTCAGGGTGTGGCCAAGAAGAGAACCTTTTAGATAACCCCCAGGTGCTGTACAATTCTCAGTCCCTCACTGCTGGGTTTCAGTCCTGACTCACTGGCATAAGCACAAGTTCCTCTTTTGGTTTTGTCTCTCCTTTTACGGAACAAACTTTGTCCCTGACACCCCCTCAAACATGTGGGCAGCATTCTTAGGCATCATCAAGGACAGTGGTTTTCAGCTGAGGGGTGCTTTTTTTTGTCTCCCCTTCCCCTCCTCCCTCACTGAGCACATTAGACAAAATGGTAGCATTTACAGAGATTTTTGGTTGCCAAGCGTAGTGGTGGGGAGATGCTACTGGCATCTAGTGAGTGGAGGCCAGGGGTGCTGGTAAATATCCTACAATGCACAGGACGGCCCCCACCCTCACATCTAAAAAGAATTATCCAGCCCCAAATAACAATGGAGCTGCTGTGGAGAAGCCCTGGTCTAGGATCCACATGAAATCTGGAGGTTGTTTTCTGATACAGGAAGAGAAGAAGCAGGGCATAATGGGAAGAGTTCTTGACCTAGAGTTAGAAGACCCTAGAAGTTCAAGGTCTTACTCTGCCACCAAGTAGCCATCTGACCTTGTTCACATCATGTAACTTCTGTGAGGCTCACTTCCCTCATCTTTTGCTGGGAACTGTGCTGCCTGACTCTCCTACTTACAGACTTGTTGTCAGGATCAAGTGAGAATGTCAATGCAATCGTTTTGGAATGCTTACATGTTATTATTTTATTGGACTATGACAGCAAATCAAGCCTATGGGTGGTTTTGTGTCTAATGTCAGTGTAGGAATATTTTCAGCAGGGTTTCTGTTTTCCTGTGTTCAGTTTCCAGGGTCATAGCCTCATTCTCACATGTGTGTGGGAAAGGAGCTCATATACAAAGGGTGTTTCCTGGAACTATGGGCAGGGCTTCAAACATCCCTGCAATTCTGTAAGGCTGCAGTTCTCAATACTGGAACTTGCAGTCTGGAAATGCTCTTTGAAAATCTTGTGAGACTTCCAAAGCGGTTTGCTTCAAAAGAGCAAGGTATTTTTAGGGTTGAATCTTGGATTTGATTTTGTTACGAGAGAGGCTGAGGGCTATAGGCCCTTCTGGGTGAGGATGAGGAATGTAATGACGATGCTTGTTTGATTGTCATATTGTTCAGCTTAGTGTGCTATGCCACGTAACGTAGAGAGGGGTACAACCCTCAGAGAGCAAGGGGTAAGAGGCCTGGTGCTGTGCAAATCTTGTGCCAAAGAAATGTTAGGTATTAAAACACCGGAGAACTTTGTTTTATCAGTAAGATGATGAGGTAGTAAACAATTCTACTTAAATACAGTGTTGAAAGGAGACAGTGGGGTAATGGATAGTGTGGGACATGGGTATTTTGGCATCATATTGTAATTATTAATAACATCAGCAGTGTTGTTTAGAACTTTAATACAGGGTTGAGATGGGTTGAGTGCATCTAAGAAAGCCACTCCAAATTCTAGTATTCAAAAGTGCATACCAAAGGACTTCTGCTGCCAGACATGATGTGATACCGAGCAGGGCCCTATGGGGCTCCTGTGGACAAAAGTCTCTCTGTGTCCCCCATTTCTTTGATTACAGGAACTAGGCTTCATTCAGCCTCCATGACCTTCCTTGAGTTCCAAGGGAAGATTCAAGCAGTTGTTAATTAATGAAGGGAGGGGATGCAAGACAAGGGAGAAACCAACAGTCAAGAGAAAAAATAGTGCAGCCTTGGGGCAGGGTCCTGATTCCCCATCAAGGGATACACACAAGAATACCTTTGAGCTGTTTTGCAGATACTGAAACACCACTCCAGGTGAGAGAAGTTAATGATTAACGATGGTGTGCTGCCCACAAGCATGTAGACCCCAGACTAGTTAGACCTGAAGGTTGATGATGCTGACTCCTACTTACCTCACCACCAACCCATCAGAAGAATGTCCACAAGCTGATCACGCCCTCTTTGAACCAGTACTATAACACTTCTCACTACCTTCTCCAAGTTGGGAATACATAGTTTTTCGAGGCAGGAGCTCACTGGGTCCCCCTTTGCCTGGCAAAGTAATAAAGCTATTCTTTTCTACTTCACCCAAAACTCTGTTTCTGAGACTCGATTCGGCACTGGTGTACAGAGAAGCTGAGCTTTCGGCATCAGATGGAATAAGAATTCAGATTGATGTTCTCACCATAAACAACTGGGCAAAATATATGAAACAGTGTTTAAACACTCAGTAGTAAGCAGCACAGGACAGTGAATTTGAGAGGAGAAATGAATGAGGAGAGCTCTAGCACTTTGCAACCTAGAGAGAGTTTCCAGCCCACAGGCCCCTCCCAGTGGAGGAGGAGAGAAAGTTGGGAGTCACTTCTGAGGCAGCTTGAGTTTACAGAGGAGAGAGAGCGCTCTAGAGAACTGCCGGGGGCCTCCCTTTAGTCTTCAGCTGATAGAGATTAGCACGGGCATGTGAGGAATCTACCTGAGGCTGGGGAAAGAATGAGCAGAAAGGAGCAAGGGGAACAACCCTCTGGCACTCACAGAGGGCTGCAAAGAGTTTGTGTTCCCACCAGCAGAGTGAAATAACCTTGTAAACATAAGGCATTGACTAGATTATTCAAAAGGTTAGCACTTCCAGAGTGGGGTAAATTAGCCCTAGACTAAAGGTTGCTCTGGTTTCAACCAACAGAGTTTTAAAGCACACCTCAAAAAGATTAAATTGCTCTAAAGTAGTTTAACTGCATCCCAGAACAAAGCTAAAGAATATTTAATACAAGAATATCCAGCACCAACAAGGTAAATTTCATACTTCTCCCATCAAAAATTCTCAGGCATGCAAAGAAGCAGGAAAATACAACCTGTAATGAGAAAAACCCAATGTTAAAACAGTTGCTATAACTATATTTCATATGTCCAAGAAGGTAGAAGAAAATGTAAGCATGGTGAGAAGAAATGTGGAAGATATAAAAAAATATAATTTGAACTTCTAGAGATTGAAACTAATGTCTGAGATGAAAAATACATCAGGTGGGATTAATAATAGATTAGACATTGCAGAAGAGATTAGTGGACTTGAAGG
The DNA here is from genome assembly GCF_026419965.1 of Kogia breviceps. NCBI lineage: Eukaryota > Metazoa > Chordata > Mammalia > Artiodactyla > Physeteridae > Kogia > Kogia breviceps. The sequence goes on from NC_081312.1 coordinate 142,807,193, forward strand.
CCCAGCGATAGAAACTATCCAAAATGAAACACAGAGAGAAAAAAAAGACTGAAAATAAATGAACAGTACTTTAGGGAGCTGTGGGCAATTTTAAGTGGTCTCATATTCATGTAATTGAAGATTCCAAAGAAGAAGAGAGAGGACAGAAAAAATGCTTGAAGAAATAATGGCAGAAAAATGTCTAAATCTGATGAAAACTATATACACATAGATGTAAGAAGCTCAATGAACCTCAAGCACAAGAAACATGAAAAAAACTACGCCAAGGCACAGCATAATCAAATTGCTTAACATCAGGGATAAAGAGAAAATCTTTTTTTTTTTTTTTTTTTTGTGGTACGCGGGCCTCTCACTGTTGTGGCCTCTCCCGTTGCGGAGCACAGGCTCCGGACGCACAGGCTCAGCGGCCATGGCTCACGGGCCCAGCTGCTCTGCGGCATGTGGGATCCTCCCGGACCGGGGCACGAACCCGTGTCCCCTGCATCTGCAGGCGGATTCTCAACCACTGCGCCACCAGGGAAGCCCAAGAGAAAATCTTAAAAGCAGCCAGAGGCCTAGCTCAGTGTCAGCAGGAAAGAAAAAGCACTGCTTGCAAAACTATAGACACAGTGAAAAGATCATTGGTTATTAGGGCTGGGGGGAGGAACGGATGAATAGGTGGGGTACAGAGGAATTTTAGGGCAGTGAAACTACTCTGTATGATACTATAATTGTGGATGCATGTCATTATACATTTGTCAAAACTCAGAGAGTGTAGTACACCAAGAATGAACCTTAATGTAAACTATGGACTTTGGGTGATGATGTGTCATGAAGGTTCACCAACTGTAACAAATGTACTGTTCTGGTGGAGGATTTTTTAAAAATTAATTTTTTATTGGACTATAGTTGATTTAGAATGTTGTGTTACTTTCAGGTGTGCAGCAAAGTGAACCAGTTATACATATATCTGGTGGAGGATGCTGGTCATTGGGGAGGTTGTGCATGTGTGGGGACAGGAGGTACATGGGAACTCTCTATACTTTCTGCTCAATTTTGCTGTAACCTAAAGGTGCTCTAAAAAATAGAGTGTATTACTTAAAAAAAAAAAAAGCACTGATAGGTGATGGCCAGATGAAGATTACAGCCTCATGCCCATACTTGTGAGAGAGTATGAAGAGAAAGAGTAATAGAAATTTCACAAAGATGTTAAGCCAGTCCTACAAAAAGAGGTCCAAGTTCCAGAACACATTCAATACTTTATTTTCCCTAGGAAACATGTTTCCTCCGCTATATATCCCCAGCTCAGTGAATGACACCCCAGTGCTGTGACCTTCAGGAACCCCGACTCCAAATCTCTAACTCCATTTCCAGCTGGTTACTATACCCTGCTGATTACGGTCTCCAAAGTGTCTCTCAGTTTGCTTTTCTTCCTCCAATTCTAATTCAGCTCTCAAAACTCTCACAAACTCACTCTTTGACATTGGGGACATCATACTACCTCTCTGGGTCTGAGTTTGCCCCTGTATAAGAATATTGGCTAATGATCTACCAAGGTCCTTTTCACATTTAAAGACTGGGTTTCAGTGATGTTTTAGGTTATGTATGTACAGACCTCTTATTTCACACTAATGAAGCTTGATTCTGATGTGATTATGTCTAGAGAGGAGCAGGTTATAAATTATAAATGTGCCCTACACAAAGTATTTGCTAAACAAATAGAGTTTAAAACAAAACAAAAATAAAAATAAACAAAACTCCAGCCAAACCTGAATAGTTACATTCTGCAGAACAGGATTCAGTCTGTGGTAGCTGACTAACGGCCCTCCCACAGAACTGTTCACATCCTGATCGCCAGAACCTGTGAGGATGTTAACTTATACAGCTAAAGGGGCTTTGCAGATGTGATTAAATTAAGGATCTTGAGATGGGGAGATTACCCTGGATTATCTAGATGGGCCCAATGTAGCCACATGGATCCTTCGAGAGGCTGCTGGCTTTGAAGATGTCAGAAGGGGCCATGAACCAAGGAATGCAGGTGCTGTCTAGAAACTGAAAAAGACAAGGGAATGGATTCTCTCTTCAGAGCCTTTAGAAGGAACACAGCCCTGATGACACCATCATTTTAGGGCTTTCAACCTGTGCAACTGTAAGGTAATAACTTGTGCTATCTTAAGCCATTAAATTTGTAGTAATTTGTTGCAGAAGCAATAGGAAAGTAACACACAGTCCTTGTTTGCCCATTAACTACTCATCTTTACTGGGAGAGACACTTAGCCTTTTTGGGTCTCTGTTTTACTTTCAGCCAGATTATGTTAAAACTCTCTCTCCTATGTGAGGTAAAGGCAAAGTGAAATAGCACATAAGACTAGCTGAAATAATAGAAAATACTACTTACCATACCAACATTACTACAACTAGCATACTTGTAATGTTGTATAAATGCCTTACAGGCGTTATTTCATTCAAACCTCCAAACGTTCTTATGAAATAGAGATCCTTATCCAACTTTTAAAGATGGAAAACCAAGGTTTAGAAAGGTCAAGAAAGTTGCTCAGGGTCACAGCACTAGAAAGCAGAGGAGCTGGCCTTCTGTCTCCCGTCCGTCTGACTACAAACAGGTGGCTCGCTCATTTTGTTATCCTGGCAATTAAAATTTTTGTGTAAATGGGGGCCATTACGATGATGATTATTACTGTACCATTCTGTTATTATTCTGTCCTCAAGCCTCTTTCCTGTGACAACATCTGATTGCTCCACTCATCATAGCCCAGCCTGTCACCAGCTTGTCACAGAAGTGATTGAAATGCTACTGACTTTCTGGCTGGGCGAAGTTGGCAAAGGCTGAGGAGATGTTTGTTTATCTGAGAGCAAATGGGTCTGAGGTATGGAAACAGAAACACCCCTCCTTCCATGCCCTAGAGAAAGGCGGTTGCATATGGTGAGGATGGTGCTTGGCCATTTGTGAGTGGAGACAGGACACAGATGCCGGCTGCCTCGTGTCTCCTCAGACTTCTTGGTTGCACAAGAGTGAACTCAAAGGGTTTCTTTGAGGGGGCTGTGTCATTTGAGCCCTAATCCACGTTTTTAATAAAATGAGGCACATGCTAATTGCAGCCTGTTTTTCAATCCACCCCCCACTTCTTTCACATATCTGTTTCCTCTTCCCTTTTCTTCCCCTCACCTTCCATTTCCGCCCATTGTTCTAAGGTCTGTTTGTTTTTAAGGAGTTGGCTTGCCTAATAGGAATTAGGGCCAAAGTGGCCAGCTTTGCTTGAACTGTGCTTCCCGGCATAAAGAGGAACGGTTTGCTTTGAAGGTTGTTGAGACTATTTGGATTAATCACATTCATTCTAATATTTTCCCTCGTTTCCAATCATTAAAGAGCTCCAAAAGGTTCGAACTGGTGCAGTTTGTTCTAGTTTGTCATTGGGAGCAAGCGTCTGGAACAGGGTTGACCTCAAAATGTTTTCTGAGGGAAGCCTCGTTAATGGGGCAGGCTGCAAATTCCCATCAAACAAGTGTCATCTTTCAAAACAGCTTCTTGGCAGAAAGGGATATGGAATTGTAGAGAAATCTGAATCTGCTAAGCTTCCATGAAATGTGCTCCTTGATTCCAGATGGTGCTGAGTGGAATCTGGGGGCCCTGGGCTGTGAAACCTGGACTTCTTCAGTGGCATGATGCCTCAGAAAGGTTGGGTCTCCTTTGGGATGAAACAGTCATCAGTTTGGATGAGATTTTTTATTTTGTACTTTTTTGTGTGTGTGTGAACTTTTATTGGGTTGGTGTATTTTGTTTTGCCTGGAGGTGAAAGAACTTTTGCACTGGGGTCTGGAGGATGTTTTTCTTTCTTTCTCTCTTTCTCTCCTCCCCGCTCTCGCTCTCTCGCTCCCTCCCTCCTTCCCTCCCTCCCTCCCTCCCTCCCTTCCTTTCTGGCTGTGTTGGGTCTTCATTGCTGCACACCGGCTTTCTCTAGTTGCAGCGAGTGGGGACTACTCTTCGTCGTGGTGCGTGGGCTTCTCATTACAGTGGCTTCTCGTTGCGGAGCACGGGCTCTAGGTGTGCGGACTTCAGTAGTTGTGGCACGTGGACTCAGTAGTTGTGGCTCGTGGGCTCCAGAGTGCAGGCTCAGTAGTTGTGGTGCACGGGCGTAGTTGCTCTGCAGCATGTGGGATCTTCCTGGATCAGGACTTGAACCCATGTCCCCTGCATTGGCAGGCAGATTCTTAACTACTGCACCACCAGGGAAGTCCTGGAGGATGTTATCTGAGTGAGCCTCATTGTGGTATTTCCTCTTTTTATGACCATCTCACTTCCTCATGCTGACTGTAAGCATCTTGAGGACGGGGGCCATGATTTCACATTTCATCCCCGCTCCCCGCTTTGTATCTCATGCAGCAGATGCTCAGCCCATGCTTGGTACCTGACCTGAAGCCGTGTGCATCTGCTAAGGCTCCAACTCCACAACCAGGCCACTTTAAGATGGGATGGGACAAGCCCAAGACTCCATCTGCTGTCTTAAAAGACTGTTGAATCTAGAGAAGTCACCCGTGCGTGGCCTTTGATCTCTGTGGCATTTCCAAACAGCCTGGCTGGCTCGGCCTCCTTGGGTCATCCATCTTCTTTCCTGAGATCTTCCTGGTTCAAAGACACCTGGCCTCATTTTTCACATCTATCCCTGCCTCTGACTTGAATGGCCTTTTCCCTCTTAAGAAAGCAAAATAAAACAAACCAAAAATCAAACTCTTTTTTTTAAATTAAAAAAGGAGTAAACGTTCATTGTAGAGAACTTAAAAAATGGAGAAAAACACTAAAAGTACAAAGGAAAGTATCTAAAATGACCTGTAACCCCACAATCAAAGATAACCATTAAAAAAAAAAAGATAACCATTGGATTATGGTTTCTGTCTAGCATTTAAAATGAAATGTGTTGGATGCATATATGTATGGAAGAGTGTGTGTACATAAATATATCCATATTTCTTATGTAAAGTCCTGATTTTACAACTTACTGTTTTGTCTTACACATTTCCCATGACATCAATAACCAGCTTTAAGGTCCATAGATAATTTCAACGTGTGGTTGTAGGAGAATTTAAGTTTTTTCCCCCGAATGTAAGCAACACTGTGATGCTGTCCTTCCTATTCATGGGCTTCTTTCTACATCCCAGATTCATACCTTTTTGAATAAATTCCTGGAAGTAGAACTACTAGGCTAAGTGACGTGAACTTTTAAAAGATTCCAAATACAAATTGTCAGTTGTCTGTTAGCTCCAATCTAGCTCTAACTTGTGCAAAGCAACAAGTGGATACGCTGTAAACACGGTGGTTCCTACCTGCCTCAGGTCCACAGTGGGTCCCACCTACCTCAGTATCATGGGGGTGGGGGTCCCACCTGTCTCCAGTCAGCCCTACCTATAGTTCTCCCATGAGAACCCTCCTGGGGCCTAACCTTGGGGTGTGGTATTTATGGTTCATGTCCTTGAAACATCTGCCATTATCACTAGAGAGCCCCATAGTAGATGCATTGGGATAAGTTATTGCCTACAATTTCCTTGAGTTAAAGCCTTGCATTTAATGAGGACTTGGTTACTCTCCTTTCACCATTCTCCCTTTCCAGGGACTAAGAAGGAATCACAGGAGAGGACTGAAAGATACCTTTGAGTTGGATCAACAGCTGGAAAATCTCAGCTGGAAACATGCCAGAATTATATATGAATGTGGATGATCATTTAATTAATATTTTGTACCATTTCATGTAGTACAGAGGAAAAGCACAGGAGGGGGTCAGGAGTCCTGGATTCTAGTTTTCATTCTTGCAGGCATTAGTTGAGTGACCTTGGGAAGTCTCTTAACCTAACTGACCCCTAGTCATCTCATTTGTAAAATACACATAATAATAATGCCTTTCAGGTGTGGTTCTTGAGATGCTGAAACAAGATGTTGTGTGCCAGCACTTTGTGTGCTAGGGTATATCTGCTAGATTATATCTGGAGGGAAGTGCTGTCTTCCTCATCGACTCCATCTGAAACTTTGTTGGCAATGCCTCACTCTCGCAGAGTTTTAAGACAGCTGCTTGTGGGCCTTTGGCCTCTGAGTTCTGACCTGCCTGGGGCAGGTCATCAGAAACTGGACTAAAGGGCATAAACGAGGACACCCATTTGTCCTACAGATGCTCTTGGCATAGTCATTTCTGAAGACATGGAGGTTTCTAGTGAGGGAGACATGGTCCCAGGCCTGGTCACCCAGTGGCCTTGTGGCCTTTGCCAAATCATGCCACCTCAGAGCCTCATCTATGAAGTGAGGGACAGCGACAAAGTGAACTGGGGCCTTGATTCTGTAGGATGTGTCCAGATGTCCTGCTGAGGCTGGATCAAGTAGGAAAACAGAAGAACAGTGGGAAAAGCTACATTTCTTGAGTGCCAACAATGTGCCAGGCATTTTATTAGTATCATCTCCCTTCATTCATTGACTCATTCACACACACACACACACACACACACACACACACACACACACACACACACACACCCTTTTTTCCCTTCCTCCCTCTCTCCATCCCTCCCTCCCTTCCTCCATTCCTCCTTTCTTTCTTTCAGAACTTATTATGTGCTAGGTTAGATACCAGGAATAAAAGAGTAAATAAGATGGACATGGTTAGTGCTCACTGACTTGCAATAATACTTTATATTAAATAAGAAATTTGTAAAGTTTTTAGCACATTGCCTCACATATGGAGGGTTCAGTTTTCTATTATTTGTATATTTGTAGATTAAAGAAGCTAATATCAGTTTTTGTACAGTTGGGACAGTGAGATGCAGGAAAACGTGGGACATTTATCCTTCTTTCTGAGAATGCTGCTTGGAAAGAGGCAAACTTTCTTCTAAAAGCTGTTCTTTCTGGGACTGAAAAGCCTGCCTGAGCCACAGATACGGTGTGGGTTGGGGCTGGGAAGGATGTGCAATGATGGTTCAAAAGAAGGCTCTGGTTCTGCTCCCCAAAAGTCTCTCACAGCTTGGGTTGGTACTTGCACTTTGGGCACATCTTTGTGCTGCTTGGTTGGTTGGTTATTTGGCTGAGAGTGGGAGGAAAATTAAAGGTGCCAGCAAGACCTCTGGTTAGGAAGCTGCAGAAGGTTGTGAGCCAAAGACAGTGTGCCTGTCCTCCATATGGCACGTCTGTGCCGTCTGACGTGGCAGTGTTAGGTGGGAAGATAGAGAGATGATGAAGCGCCCATTCAGTGAGGGCCGCTGAAAGCCAGGCACTTGGGAAAGTAATTCCGTTCAGTTCCCTACAGCCTTGCATGGGAGGCATTAGCACCTCACTTTAGCAGGTGGAGGAGTGGAGGCTCAGAGCCTTGCTTGATGTTCCATGGCCAGTCAGTGGGAGAACAGGCCTGTCTGGTTCCAGTGGAAGCCCGAGGAGCAAGCTTTCATGGTGTGGTGCCCTTTGGACTGAGTGGGTGCTATTTCTTGGAGTACAGCCGAGTCATTCTGTTGGGGATGATCACCGAGTTGGTGAATTAGCCAGAAATTAGCTCCTTATTTCTTTCCTATGCTCTTTTGGTCATTTCACTATTAGTTATCACCAACCACAGAGGCTGGGTCCCTTTATATGACACATGCCAGTAAGAAAAGTACCTGGGGTGGATGGCCCAGCTTGCAGTGGAAGCTGTGCATTGGTAAAAACAGTGAACATACAGCTCCGTGCCAATGCTTTGGGAAGAAAAGCTAGTGTATAGACTAAAAAGAGGGGTAGAGTAGCCAGAATCCTTTATGGTGAGATATGATTGAGACCGACACAGCAGGACAGGTTTCCGCCCTCCCTCCCTCCCTCCCCCTTTCTCTTCCCATAAAGACGCATGACATGCCTATCCTGTGCTTGGCACTGGAGGAGCAACAGAGATGATCTAGTCATGGTCCTGTCCCATGGAGCTGATGGTCAATGGAGAAGGCAGAGAAGGCAATGGGCCACCAGTGTGAGAAGTGCTCAGAGAAGGGAGCACAGTGAGAGGTGTGTAGAAGGTAGGCATAGGCAGAGTATGGTGTGGGGGTGGGTATAGATGGAAAAGAGGTAAAAGTAGAAACATGTATAAAGGCCTGAAAGTAAGAGAAAGACTTGGAGAGAGTGATGGAGAAGAAAACGACCTTCTAGGGCCACTTCCAGCCTCGATGGGTTTGAGGTATAGGACTGAAGAGAATTGTTCTTGGGATATGTGATTGTGGTAACTGTGGTGCTGTGATGGGCTAGAAATGGCAAGGAGAAGGGGTATAGAGAGAGAACAGCACAGGGGTTCTTAACCATTTTGTTTTGTGAATCCCTTTGGCAGCTCGATGAAGCCTAGGAACTGATTTCAAATGTAGGACATAAACTATAATGATATACATATAGAGTTCCTTCATCCAGGTGGTCATGGCAACGTACTGCCCAGATACCCTTCTAGGAAGGACATGCTGCTCTGGATTCTGGGAGTGCGATCAGCAAGTGGCCTTCAGCTGCTAGTCCTTCAATATCTTCTTTAGTTGCAGAGAGCAGCCTCGCCCAAGGTCATGCCCGGAGCTCCAGTGATGGTAGAGGAGAGAGTAAAAGGCCTGGCCATCTCAGCCAATGTAGGTGATTCTGACAGTCCACTTCACATTCAGAGCTGGCTGTGGCGCTGACCGAGGCTGCTGGGCCTGCACTGAGGCTCGAATGCTCCCCCGCCCACTCCTGCTGCTTTCCTCTCCCTTCCACAAGTGTGGATCCCAAAGGCCCTCCCTAATTAACCTCTGAACACTGAACTCTGTCTCTTCATCTGCTTCCTGGGGAATCCAAATTGCATCATGCATTAAATAAGATACAGCAGCCAATCTAATAACGACTGTAATTTTGCTCATTGTGAGCATAAATTATATTTTGAGATATCTGCAACAACCGTAATATGATCTGTTTTGCTTGGTTGCCTATGTTTATAATCAAAAGAAAAGTTAAATTCCAGTTAGAGGTTAGTGAAGAGATAATTTTTCCCATTTGAGTTCTTGAACTCCCCTGAATTCTATCTACAGGTCCCCAGAGAGACTATGGACTCTAGGTTAAGAATTCCTTATCTAGAGGAAATTTGGCTGGAAGAGAAAGAAATGGTAACTACATAGACTGGTCCAAAGGTGGAGAATGGTGAAAAGGAAGAACCGCCCACATCCATTTAACATAGGATTTAGCAAATCCAATTACAGGACACCCAATTAGATATGAACTTCAGATAAACAGTGGACATTTGTTTAGTGTGTGTACCATGCAATATTCGGGACATATTTATACTATAGAACTCTTCATTATCTGAAATTTAAATTTACTGGATGTCTTGTATTTTACCTGGCAACCCCACTTAAACAGCTATTTTGGCTCCTTTACTTGTGAGGTCATGTGACCTACTTAAGGACATGAAAGAGCCCTGAGTTGGGCTTCAGTCTTTGCTCTGACAGCTGTGTGGACTTGGGCAAGTCACTTGTCTTGGTCCTAGCTTCAGTTTCCTTGTCTGTCAATGGAACTTAGTACCTGCATCATAGAGAGGGTGTGAAGATGATGCAGGATAGTGCGTATGAAACTGACTTCAGAAACTGTAGTGCCTAGTGTACATGGTGGTTATTATTGCCATCTGGAAGAGAATTCTAACCTTTTGTAAAAGGAACAGCTATTAAAAGGGAGTCCTGGAGGAGCAGTCTAGGTGTCTAAAAGTAAGTAAACCACTAAAGCAGGCCAGTTTGCTATGGGAAATTAACTAGTTTATTTATCAGTATACTGGTGAATTTGAGGTTAATTTGCTTCTAAATTTTTGTAAGTCTCCTGATCTAAGCCATCCATTGGTTTGAAGGAATTTATGGCATTTCTGCACAATGTATGGTTGTGAAGGACACTAAAAGAAGGCGATAGAAGAATAAAACACTAAAGCAAGAGGCAGAGAAGTGAGATTGGCCCTATCTGAACTGGGTATTCATTTTTCTCCCTTATGGTTATTTACTATTGAATTTCTTTGTGGGTGGTGATGCCAATGGGCATTGCCTTTATCAGAAGAATTAGACTATATTAGACTCCACATATTTACCGGGATGAAGTGTAATAAATGTTTCCAAATTATTTTTATTACAGTAGTCCCCCAAACCCTTATCCATGGGGGATACGTTCCAAGATACCCAGTGGATGCCTGAAACTGGATAGTTCCAAACCCTATATGTACTATGTTTTTCCTACACTAAAGGGCAGGTAACGTATATAGTGTGGATGTGCTAGACAAGGGGATTATTCACATCCTGGACAGGATGGAGAAGGGAGGGTGCAAGGTTTCAACATGCTACTCAAAACAACTTGCAATGTAGAATGTATGAATTGTTTATTTCTGGAATTTTCCATTTAATATTTTCAGATGGTGGTTGACTGAAGTTAACTGAAACTGAGGAAGGTGAAACCACAGGTAAGTGAGGACTACTGTATAATGTTTGCTATGTGTCGATTAGCTACATGTCGGGCTGGTTTGTGGCCTCATGATGTGGTCATGGGCTTCTAAGCAGGCCAGAACTTTATAACCAGTGATAAAATCCTCCCAAAACGCATGAACTCTTTCCCACTGGATGGCCTTTGCACTAGTGATTCCCTTTGCTTAGAATATTCTGCTGGCTCTTTGCAGGGCTGGCTTCTCCTTGACTTTATCTCCTCCAGAGGCCTTTCTTGCCTGGCTGTATAAATTAAGTTGTGCTGGTATTCCCTATGACAGTATCTGGCTTATTGTTTCATAACATTTTCAGTACCTGGAATAATTGTTTTGCTTACTTGTTTTTGTTTGTTTTTAATTTTTATTTTCTTTTGGACTACAGTTGATTTACAATATTGTGTTAGTTTCAGGTGTACAGGAAAACGATTCAGTTATATATACACATATACATATATCTATTCTTTTTCAAGTTCTTTTCCCATTTAGGTTATTATAGAATATTGAGCTGAGTCCCCTGTGCTGTACAGTAGGTCCTTGTTGGCTATCTATTTTAAATATAGTAGTGTGTACATGTCAATCCCAAACTCCCATTTTATCATCCCCCCCAACATTTCCCCTTTGGTAACCATAAGTTTGTTCTCTAAATCTGTGAGTTTGTTTCTGTTTTGTATATAAGTTCATTTGTATCATTTTTTTAGATTCTGCATATAAGTGATACCATATGATATTTGTCTTTCTTTGACTGACTTACTTCACTTAGTATGATAATCTCCAGGTCCATCCATAATGGACCAGCATCCATGTTGCTGCAAATGGCATAATTTCATTCTTTTTAATGTCTGAATAATATTCCATTGTATATAGGTACCACATCTTCTTTATCCATTCATATGTTGGTGGACATTTAGGTTGATCCATGTCTTGGCTATCGTAAACAGAGTTGTAATGAACATTGGGGTGCATGAATCCTTTCTTTCTTTTTTAAAAAATATTTATTTATTTGGCTGCATCGGGTCTTAGTTGAGGCATGTGGGATCTTTCGTTGCAGCGTGCAGGCTCTTCATTGCGGCACACGGGCTTCTCCCTAGTTGTGACACACAGGCTCCCGGGCATGTGGGCTCAGTAGTTGTGGCATGCGGGCTCCAGGGCAAGTGGGTTCAGTAGCTGTGGTATACTCGCCTTCTAGTTGGGGCGCGTGGGCTCTAGAGCACACAGACTTAGTTGCCCCACTGCAGGTGGGATCTTAGGTCCGCAACCAGGGATCAGACCCCTGTCTCCTGCATTGGAAGGTGGATTCTTAACCACTGGACCACCAGCGAAGTCCCTGCATGAATCCTTTCAAACCATGGTTTTCTCCAGATACATGCCCAGTAGTGGAATTGCTGGGTCATATGGTAGCTCTATTTTTAGTTTTTTAAGGAGCATCCATACTGTTCTCCATAGTAGCTGTACCAATTGACCTTCCCACCAACAGTGTAGGAGCGTTCCCTTTTCTCCACATCCTCTCCAGCACTTATTTTTTGTAGACTTTTTGATGATGGCCATTCTGACTGGTGTGAGATGATATCTCATAGTTTTGATTTACAGTTCTCTAATTATAAGTGATGTTGAGCATCTTTTCATGTGCCTGTTGACCATCTGTATGTCTTCTTTGGAGAAATGTCTATTTAGGTCCTCTGCCCATTTTTTTGATTGGGTTGTTTGTTTTTTTGATAATGAGCTGCATGAACTGTTTGTAAATTTTGGAGATTAATCCCTTGTTGGTCATATTTTTTGCAAATATTTTCTCCCATTCTGAGGGTTGTCTTTTAGTTTTGTTTATGGTTTCCTTTGCTGTGCAAAAGCTTTTGAGTTTATTACAGTATTTTAAAAAAATAAATTTACTTATTTATTTATTTTTGGCTGAGTTGGGTCTTTGTTGCTGCGTGTGGCTTTCTCTAGTTGCAGTGAGCAGGGGCTACTCTTTATTGTGGTGCCCGGGCTTCTCATTGTGGTGGCTTCTCTTGTTGTGGAGCATGGGCTCTAGGCCTGCGGGCTTCAGTAGTTGTGGCTCATGGGCTCTAGAGTGCAGGCTCAGCAGCTGTGGAGCACGGGCTTAGCTTCTCCACGGCATGTGGGATGTTCCCGGACCAGGGCTTGAACCTGTGTCCTCTGCATTGGCAGGCGGATTCCTAACCACTGTGCCACCACGGAAGCCCTATTATAGTATTTTATTGAATATAACATGCCATGGGTAGTATAATACACCATTGTTTTTTTATGCCACTAAAAAGGGGAAAGGAAAGCTACAAATTAAACTGTGACATGATGCCTTAATGATAGTCCTGGGGCATGCATGAATCGTTCATAGTAGCCTCTTATTGCTTTGAGATTTACTTAATCTATTTTAAGGATCTGGCAGTTTCTCCTACTGTCAGTTGATTTGCTTAGAGTGTGATGGACAATCCACATATATCAGTAAACATGACTTCATATATTGCGAATATCCTTCCATAAAACAGCTGTTTGTTGCTTTGTAAGAAATTAGGGGATGGTGGTCATTTCTCCCACGATAAATATCAACTTTATGCCTTACACCTTCTCCATGCATTTTTTCCTGAAAATCAAAAGTTAGTCTTTTTGAAAACGTTTTAACTGGCAATTAAGCTTGACACATGTAGTCTCAATTGAAGTGATGATAATATGGGTACTTCTGATCAATCTCACAACCATGGCCTAGCCCATGGCATTTATAAGATAGATTCTGATTTCAAAGATATTTTAAACATGAAGAAACGTGTGCCTTAGAATTGATTAAATAAGGTATCTGTTTCCTTTACCAGGGAACTGAGTTCTTATCAGTTGTGTCTGCTATTGTGTGCCCAACACCTAGCACAATGTTGGCGTACAGAAGTTCAATAAATATGTGTCAAATGAATGGAGGAATTAATATTGGTCTGGCCCAAAAGTTTGTAAGATGTTACGGAAAAACCTGAATGAACTTTTTGGCCAACCCAATAGGATTCTATACTTGTAGGTTTTTGTTAACTGTGGAACAAACTGAAGTCATACGGAAGTAAAATAGTATATAAATAGCTTTGCTATTTTTAAAAAACTCTTTCATTCTGAATTCATTTAATTGGTGATATCAATTACGAGAAGTAAAATTTTGACTGGTAGATATAATGGTAGACTCCCGTTGATAGAATTCTCATTATCATATTATGAAGTACTTTTGTATAAAACTTTTCAGTTTTCAAACACAGACATGCTATCACTGTCTGGTGATAGTGACAGGAGTAATTCTTGATCATTGAGAAATATAAATTGGAGAGTATAGGAGACAGAGTTGCATCCCTGTAAATGATGTGGCAAAACACTCAGAATACATGGAGGATCCTGGCTTGCTGAAGACTGGCAAGTGATAGTTTGGCTGCTATGCTTCAGAAAGTTGTAAAAGAACTACAGCTGTGCCAGTGATGGTGGGAAAGGCATTTTGAAGGAGAATACATATTTACTGATCATCTATTAGGCTAGCATGTAATCCTCACAGAAACCCTTGGATTAGATGACATTGCTTCATTTGCAAATGGGGAAACTGAGACTCAGTGAGAGTAACTTGCCCATAGCTAGTGGGCACCTTCTCTAGGATTCTAATCTGAGTCTTCTTGATTCTACAGCCATTGCTTTTCCAAACACTCTATGCTAACCCAGAAAACCTGGGATTTGTGAAATGTCTAATAGGAGTTAATGAAGATTCAGGAACACTTGGGCCAGCAATGGAATTAGAATGGAGAATGTGGCCTATCATATGGAGACAAGTCAAGGCATTGAATTGGATGGACTCTATTTTATCTGAGACGTGGAAGTAGACTGATGTATTTCCCAGACAACACTGAGGAGAGCTTGTGGATTTGGATATAGTAACAAAGACAGTATTCTGGTAACATGTCCCCCACCATCCCCTGCACATGCTCTTTTTTTGTTTTGGTTTGGGTTTTTTTGGTGGTACATGGGCTTCTCACTGTTGTGGCCTCTCCCATTGTGGAGCACAGGCTCCGGATGCACAGGTTCAGGGGCCATGGCTCACGGGCCCAGCCGCTCTGCGGCATTTGGGATCTTCCCGGACTGAGGCACGAACCCGTGTCCCCTGCATCGGCAGGCGGACTCTCAACCACTGCGCCACCAGGGAAGCCCTGCACATGCTCTTTACTGTACTTCATTTGGCTTGTTTTATTCTTTAGTTCTTTTGGCAGTAGCTAGAAGAGTTATTGCACAAGGTGTGCTTTGATATAGGACTGGACACAAATGCCCTGGGCTGTTGTGAATGAAGGAGCACTGGCTACAACTTGCACTAAAAGAGAGGAAAGGAAGATGCATAGAAGAATGGTGAGAAAAAGTAGCAAGAGCAAAGGGTGAAAAATCCCATGGTTTTTTCACCAAGGTCAGGACATGTTGATTGGTTCTTCACACATGGGGCCAGACAGGGTGCAAGAAAGAACGGGGAGAAAAAGGCATCTAAGGAGCTGGACTAATGAGAACCTCATCAGAAACAACTTCAGCCTTAAAGACTTCCTCTCAGCCCTCAGCATTGCCTTTGGGAATGAATATAGCTTTGTTCCAGAGCAAAGCTGATGCATCAAACTTTCCCATATTAACAAATACCTTAATAAAGAGGGTGGGGATGGGCCTATAGGAAAGACACAGAGCTAGGAAAAACATTTTATATTTCACCAAAGTGTGAGTGTTCAGGATCTCCTCACCCCCAAAATGACCACAGCGCTATAGGAAACCTGAGACCTATGTTCAGGTCACTTGTCATGAAAGGAACTGGGCTGGACTAATTGCTTAGGGGATGATTGGCTTAAGTTTTGGCAATGCCTGGTAGACTCTGGATTTTAAAGTTACTGGCAAATTACCCTTTCGGCATTCTAGAATTCCAGAGGCTGAAATTTGTCCTAGTGTCCAGTCTCTATTTTAGGAGGGACTACTGTGGTGAGCTCATTTGTTTATCCAAGTAAGGTAAGAATCATACTTTTTTTTTGGTGGGGGGGGAGGGTGGTGCCCTGATTAAAAGAAGTAATTTGAACATAGATGTGTCACACGACCTGCAGGAAGGTGAAGGATTACATTTCAAGAACAGGATGATCCCATTTGTATGTTTACTAATAAGCTAAGTCAGGTCACTTTGGCTTATACTGGTTTCTTTTTCTTTTTTAAAGAGAGAGAAGAAAGAACACGTCTCTTTTGGTTAGACACCCGAGTGAATAAGAGAAAGTAAGAAAGAATTTCAGACGGCCTTGCCATTGTAAAAACCAATTTCATTTCTTGTCAGTACATGTAAATGTGCTGATGTTTGCCTGGTTGCCCCTGTGCACCTGTAGCGTCTTCCCTGGGCAGGGTTGGTGGATGGAAGAAGCCAACAGGGCTTGGGAGTCAGGGAAGAGAGCCAGAGCTCTGTTTGATCAGAGCACAATTGGAGCCTGTGTTTCCAGGGAGAACACTAGTGCTTTATTGGTGGGGCCCCTTGGCAGTCAGTATCATCTGGAGAAAGAAAATATTGCCGCCTGCACACAAGGGTTTCTCAGAAGCTAGGGGTCTGGATTTGGACTTGTGGACAGAATTGACTTGGGAATGTAGGGGGAATGGGCACGGGTGCCTGGGCTCCCTTTGCTGTGCTTTCTCCTCAGCCCCTACCCTGCTCAAGGGACCAGCCCCTCAGCTGTGGCTATCACTGGAACAGCTGGCTGAGTGTTTCCTGTGGAAGTGTGCCCTTTCAGTCCTTTCAGGACTGAAAGTTTCAAGTTTGGCAAGAGAACTGATGCCAAAGCAGGCTGGGCATGCCTTCTATTTCTGGGCTTGAGCAGAGTTGTGGTTTTAAAGATCTATGAAGGCAGCAAAATAACGCCCTTGTTCCCATCGATGCCACAGGCAGTACAGTCTTCTCCTTCCTGGATGGTCTCTCCTCTCCTGGGCTAAAGAGCCCAGTTGTAAGGCATAGGTGCTGGGGGGAAGGAGTCCCTTACAGGTGTTTGTGTGAGGCTGGAGCGGAGCAGAGCAGACAGGTGGTACAGAGCGGTCCAAACGCAGCCTAGGCAGGGCACACCCCATGAGGGCAGGGTTGAGGGAGACAGATTGAGGCCCAGGCTGCTGCCTGGGCCTCTAAGGAAGTCCCTCCAGGTTGTCTGGGTAAGGAGGAGACTCGAAGCAGTTGGATTCCTCTCTCAGAGGCACAAGAGGACCGGGCAAAGGGGGAACTGTCTCCTGTGAGCAGGGAGCTCAGGAGGCTGTGTGTGCTGGCTCAGCAGACCTGACCTGCACCTGTAGCCCTGAGAAAGCAATCTGAAGTCCCAGGAATGGAAGAAGATAGTCAGTGGTGGAGGTGATGATTTTGGCCTTGGAATGCTGGTTTGAGAGAGAACTGGCTGTAGAAATGGACATTTAAAGTGCAACTTGAGGGACTTCCCTGGTGGCGCAGTGATTAAGAATCCGCCTGCCAATGCAGGGGACACGGGTTCATTCCCTGGTCCAGGAAGATCCCACATGCCTCAGAGCAACTAAGCCTGTGCACCACAACTACTGAGCTTGCGCTCTAGAGCCCGTGAGCTACAACTACCGAGCCCACGTGCTGCAACCACTGAAGCCCACGCTCCTAGAGCCCATGCTCCGCAACAAGAGAAGCCACTGCAATGAGAAGTGCACGCACTGCGTGCACAGTAGCCCCCGCCCGCCGCAACTAGAGAAAGCCCGTGTGCAGCAGCAGACCCAAGGCAGCCAAAAATAAATAAATAAATAAAATAAAATTCAACTTGAACTTGTTCCAAGGAGGGTGACCTAAGAGTGAAGGGACTGGAAACCATGTCCCCTGAGGACCGTTGAAGGGATATTTAGCCAAAGAAGAAGTCTGTGGTAGGGCGGGGTACAGCATGAAGGAAAAAGATCTCGGTACAATAAAGGGAGGCACATTCTCACAGCAGCTGATTAGATCATTGGAACAGCATATCTTTATGCTCATGAAATGTTCCCTACCCACGGGGCTGACTGTCCAACAATGATAACTATTGAGCACTTACTATGTGCTGAGCCTTGTTCTAAACACTTTTGTGTATTAGATCATTTAATCCTCACAACAACCCTATGAAGTACATTTACCTCTTATTATGCCATCTTTAAAGGTGAGGACACAGAGGCTCGGGGATTATATAACTTGCCTGAGGCCACATGGCTTGTGAGTGGCGGCGCTGGGACCACATGTAGTAGATGCTCTGGTCAGTACGTGGGCCTGAGTCTGCTCCCACCAGCCCCACCTCTGGCCTAGCTCCTAGATAGCTTTACAGTAGCATCCTTACCCCTTTGGTCCCTGCCTATTCAGGGACTGTTGGCCTCTTCCAGTGCTGTCATATCAAGTTTCAGATGCCCCCCTCAAAAGTGGGGACCTCTGATGCCCAGTGTCCAAGGAATTTTCATTCTCTTTGCCTCAGTGGTTACCCCAGTTTCTTTATGACTCAGGTTTTGAAGCCTGATATGACTGAAAATATTTGACCATGTGAGTTCTTTCTATGGCTTGAGTGCTTGGTGTCCCCAATGCCGCTTAAGAACCAGGAGATTACTTCTTTGCCACCAGAAGCTCAAAAGTCCTTATAAAACAGGGTACAGCTTGCCCCACTCTTCTGGTGTTGAGATAATGGGGCCATTTGGATTTCTGTGCACTGGGTAGTATTCAGAGATCTGTTACTCTTGGTGCACTTCTTTCTGGTGAAAAGAACACTGGTGTTTGATGGTGGCATGTTATTTGAGTCGCGTTTCTGACAATAATGGTAGAAATTTCCTTTCTTTTAACACATTTGAGATTGCCAGGAGAAGGAAAAAAGAGAAAAAGAAATCCAAATTTGTCCTTAACAATCAAAAATCTAGAAAAAGTTCAGGCTGAGGGACAGAACAGTGCAATCCTCAGACTGTGCTCTGATTTGCCTCAGCCTGTTGAATGCTGTCCTGACCACCTGAGAGCCCCTACTCTGTGCATGTGCTGGAGTGTTGCCCTCCAGAGATAGAACTGGATAAAATAGGAATTTCTCTGTAGCTTTGGCTTGAAGAATTGCCTGCTTGAGACTCAGAAGCCATCTCTTTTCTGAAAGCTCTAAAGGTGGCCACAAGGTATAAAAGAAAATGTAGAAGGGGCAGCTGTCCTCACTTCTGCCGTGGGGTTCCTGACAATGGCACATTTATTCTCCTCTGCTCTGAGAGGTTAGCACCCGAGATGGGACAGGAATAACCCAGCTATAATGGACATGTTTATGCTGCAGTGCTGGGGTTTCAGTGGAGTCAGGATGGAGCTCGTTTATTCCAGTTAGGATGCCATATGGCCCTGCACTCTAACCTGGTCTGTCAGAATAAGGCTTCAAACTGGGGTATGGAGTTCTACAATAAATAGGGTTTTCTTAGCATTTCTTTTCTTCTTTCCATTTGGAAATTATGTCCTGTTAGCTCTTGAAACAGATCATGGGCTTCGGAATGCTGCTCTCTGGTTTTCTTATGAAAACGCCCACCTGAGGAAACAGGACTAAGGAGCATGTGCGTGCGTGTGGCGTGTGTGTGAGTGTGTGTGTGTGTGTGTGTAGTGTCTGTCCTGGGTGCTGAGTGCTGTGGGTCCCAGTGCCTGGAGAGTCACAGGCTGAGGAGACCCCCTCTCCATGACTTCTGCACTGCTCTCTCTGCTCAGGTGACTTGCTCTCAGATGCTTGCTCTGTGCTTGCTTGGTCCCTGACAGGTGTGGAGCCTCACAGAGATGGGTGTCAACAGTAACACACATGCATTCTGCTCTTGGTGGGCACCCAGGGGCTGAGCACTGCTCCTCGTCCTGCTCTGGAATGAGCAGGTCAATTGGCAGACTTGCTGGTGACAAGACCCTCGTGGGTGCTGCTTATTTGAAGGGCAGGTAGAGTGATGATAGGTGCCAGGACGGATGCAAGGCTGTGCCCATGCAAACTGAGCCCTTGCCTCCTGGGGTCCTGACCAAGACGCCTTTGTGTCCCCATGTCCCAGTCACCCCAGGGCCCGTGCTGCTCCTAAAGTCATATCATAAACCACTCTCGACAATTCCTGCTAGTCTCCAACCTTGGTCTCAGCCCTCCTTCTCCAGCCTCTGCATTGACAGCAGGCAAATTCGGTGACAGATCCTGACAAGGGTTTAAGGAAAACACTCAGTTCTCTTAGGAAAAAAAATAAAATCTCGATTCTACCACTTAATAGGCCATGTGATTCTGGGCAAATTAGTTAACTTTTCTGAACCTCAGTTCCTTCATTTTTGTTACAGGACTAGCAATATTGTTCTCATTTAATTGTGAGGATTAAAAGAGATGATCTATGTATAGTAATAGGTAATTAATGGTACGAGTCTCAGAATTGTTATAAAGATACTAGTTAATGCTTACAACGTGCCTATGTAAATTATTTATGTTTATATACCATCTTCAAAGCTGCCTGGCACATATAATGGAAGTGTTTGTTTAAGAAAGAAAAAGGGCCATGAGCAGTGTTTCAGCACCTCACGGGCTCATTAAATGCTTGCTTGCTGAAGGATTAGGGAAGGTCTCCAGGCTGAGAGTTTCTCAGGGTGGAGGTAACCACGTCTTGTTTATCTTTATGCTCCCAAAGGCCAGTATGATTGTCTGGCACATGGGTACACTCCAAGAGTTGCCTATTGAATACATAAGTGAATGAATATGGCCTACTCATTTTATACCTTCTTTTTGGCATTGAAAGTCTTCGTTTTAGAAAACTTACTTCTGATTTTGGAGCATTACACCCTGATGCCCACACATTAGTCACTTGAAGCTAATTATATTGACATTTGTGACCCCAAAGCAAAAGTGATGGCAAACTAAATTATAATGTTGTTGCAAAAAAGGGAGAAATTTACATGGGATTGAGCACAAAATGTACAAAAACCAAGAGAAGGAGGTGAGTAATGATGCTCTTTCTTTCTTTGAATGTAATATATACTTAGCACTTACTAAGTGCCAGTTAGTGCTCAGGATATGTAGATGATTAAGTCACAAGCCTGTTCAGGTACAAACTGTCTGGTGGGGAGGGTGGGTCCTGTGTATAAAGAGCAGTGTAGGAGGGCAG
Organism: Kogia breviceps; assembly: GCF_026419965.1. Taxonomy (NCBI): domain Eukaryota; kingdom Metazoa; phylum Chordata; class Mammalia; order Artiodactyla; family Physeteridae; genus Kogia; species Kogia breviceps. The sequence goes on from NC_081312.1 coordinate 142,827,745, forward strand.
AGATACTGCAGGAGAGGTGCAGACAGTGCTGTGGGATTTTAGAGGAGGGAAAGGGTCAGTGGGTTCCTGAATGGGGGTGGGGCATCAGAGGAACAGCAGAGAAAGAGAGGAGAAGAAGATGTCCCAGCGTGTCAGCCCCTTCTCACCGCATCCCAGGGGCTATAGCGTCACTAAGACCCAAGTAAGGTTCCAACTCACTGGCCTTGCCTTCAGTTATTTAGCCATGCCTTAGGTCCAGCCTCAAGCATCTTCAGCTACTGCCTCTCTCTCAGCCGACACATCTCAAGGATCCCATTAAATTCTGGCCTACCCAGGAGTGTGGCTGAGCTGGGATTTTTCTCCCACCCTCTAAAACCAAGATACATGACAGATATCTAGTTTTTCTTTCCATCCTCTGGTTTTCCTACCTAAATTCAGGCTGCAGAAAATTCCTGAAGGGTAGAGAGCCAGAGGCTCTGAGGTTGCATCATTATCTGTTCTCAGAATCACAATGTTAGAACCAGATGACTGAGTTAGGTTAAGAAAGAAATTTGGGGCTTGCTTATTCTAAAAAATCTAATTTTCTCATGAGGAAATTGGCTTCTGCAAATAGTTTAAGAAGTGGTATTGTAAGAACTGGTAAATATATTCAGGACAATTTAATGTACCCTTCCTTCTTATGATTAGACCCAATCTGATATCACATCACAGTGCAACCAGCACTGATGGAAGTTCCTGTAAAAGCTAAAGCTATTTAAGTTCCCTTTTTCCTCCTTCTCCACCGCTGTCACCAACTATGATTTCTTTGTTCACTGACGCAGATGCTAACAATAAATTGAAAATGTTTCTAAATTCTTTGTCATTTTGGGAGCAGATCTGTCATCACCAAACAAATACTAGAGTGAAGAATTGGAAAGAAAAACAAACCTTAAGGCATAAAAAATACTAAGAGTGCCTTCCAGGTGAGGACTGTGTTGGGACAGTGTGGGTGTATTTGAATATACATATGCTGAGCTGCCTCAAGTCTTTTCCAGAAAGTCTAGGTATGAAGACTAATAAGGAAGCTACTGCAGTGATCCAGAGTGAGATGGTAAAGGCCCCGATGAGGTATGTGGCTGTAGAGATGTAGGAGAGGAAGGTCTACAAGAGACATTTTGAGGTGGAATCAACAGGAGTCAGAGGCTTACTAAATGAGGGGGTGAAGGATGGAAAAAGACAGAAGGACTTGAGCAGCATATTTGATAAGGTTTCTCAATATCCTTGTGGGAAGATGGGAGAAATAAGGACTGGCTGTAAGAACGGTTAGGTTGACGGATAACTAACTGGACAAATGTACCCATAGTACCAATGTATGGACTGATGTGTCCTTGAAGGGAGGGCTCCTGCACTTGGACCCAGGGTCCAGTCTTTGCCTTTGTGTTAGCAATTTTGTCATAGATTTGGATAATAATATAGAGTCTAAGTTCATCAAATTTCTGATGTCAAGAAGCTAGATGTGATACCAGAAACAAAATCCAAGAAATACAAGAAGGAACGTGATGGGGGGGGGGTAGAGGGGGGAACAGAGAGAGAGAGAGAGAGAGAGAGAGAGACTGAAAAGAGAAAATTTAACAGGGTTGCACTTGGATCCTAAACCCAAGTACTCCAGGAAAAGACAGTGAATTGTGGCCTAGTAGCAGCACATGTGGAAAGATCCATCTTTATTTAATTCTAATTTTCATTTTCAACAGGAGTAAATACTGCACAGTGTCTCCTCCCAGCCCTCATGTGATTGTAGACTGCATTGCTAGAAGCATGAGTTTTGGAAAAGGGAGGTGACAGTGCTGTTCATTTCTGTGTTGGTTAAGTGACAGTGGAGCATTGCATTTGGTCTCAGAGCATATGGAGCTGCTGGAGCATGTTCAGAGGAGAGCCAGCACAATGGTGAAGGGGCTAGAGATGACCCCCCCAATCTCACCATCATCGACACCACCATCTGTTAGTGCTTACAGCTCACTCACTCATCACCACACCCGATGAAGTAGGCACTAGCATCCCCATTTTACACAGGAGGAAACTGAGGCTCAGGGGAGTAATGCTGCTTGTCCCTCGTTCTACAATTTGCATGAGGGAGAACTGATACCCAAAACCTATGCCCTTTTGACTACGCACTGCTTCCCAGACCTCACCATCTGAGGGACTGTTGGGAGATCTGGGGATCCCTAAGTTTTGGTCGGCCCCTTACTCTGTCCCTGAGGTCCGATCAGTTGGTTTCTGCTATCCTTTCCTTTCTCTGCTCCAGCTGTATCCTATTTCTACATCTCTTGTGCCAAATCAGACCTCCCTGATGGATGACTCTGACCTCCACCTCAGTTGGTAAAGTCTGCTGCCTAGAAGATCTTTGGCCGAATGCTATCTATCACTTAACTTCCTCCCCCCAGGACAAAGTTGGCCTGGACCACTTCTGTTACCCATCCTCGCTTTGGGCCATGGCTATGCAGTTATGACAATCCAATCTGTACAATAGGAAGACTGCTTTGGGGCTGGGGTGGCTTCTGGGCTGGGCAGCCCAGGCTGGGGCCTAGATAAGGTTCCAGAAGCTCCCTGGAGACACACAGAGGACCAAGTCTCAGGCAGTTGAGAGCCTGGAGCAGAAGAGCAGGCTTGCCCAGTAGATCCACAGGGTTTGGTGGCTGGTTGGACATCGGGACTGAAGGAGAAGTGGGAGTCAATGACAAGTCCTAGTTTGGGGCTTGGGAGACTGGGCAAATGATAAGAGAACCAAGAAGTGTAACCCAGGGCTGTGATGGGTCCTGCATGTGAGTCTTTACTTTTGAGGCAACACAAACCCTCAACCCCTCTGGACCCTACCCCTAAATAATCAGCTGGTCCTAAGATCATTATTTAGTGACAGGAAACAGTGCAGAACTCACAGGGGTAGTGAAGAAAGAATTTATATAGCTGCCACTCAGAAGACTGCCTGCGTCAGGACTGACGTGTGTGTTTTAAGGCAGTTTGGACTCTCCTAGGCTGCCCCCAGCTCCATCTCTCTCCATCCTTCACACGTTCAAGAGGATGGAGGAATCCTGTTCTGCCCTGAAATGTGCTTCCTCACGCTCCTGTTGCTCAGCAAAGCGAGGTGGTAAACAGCCCCACCCTCCTGGGAAGATGCTGCTCTTGTTACTCAACCACACACTTTGGGGGCTCACTCACCCCATTCCTGTAACAACTTATTCAAGTTTCTCTCCCACCCAAGGAGAGCACTCCCTTTGAGGGTAGTGTAGTATATACCATCTCAGTATAGAAGCTAAAGTGAGTTTGGGTGGAAAAATCTCACAGTTGCTACTGGGCAGAGCTACCATTTGAACCTGGGATTTGATTCCAAGTCCGGTGCTCCTTCCACAGCGTCAGGTATGGTGTGGCCTCTGGGTCACCAGAGGGGTGGGGCTAAGTACCAAGTAGGAAGCTGGGTCAGATCAGTGTTTCTTAACCTTCTTTGCAATTATTCCTTAATGTCTTTTTGGACATTTTTTCTTATTGCCCACTGTGAAATTTTAATGCCATGGATATGCTGTAGATCTATTGATATGCTGCACGTATATGTGCTTTACTATAAAAAGTGTAAGATTTTGTCTCCTCCAAGAACCACTTTCCACTTCCTTAGGGGTGATGTCCTCCCTGTTGAAAATGCATGGATTCAAACTGGTTCTTATGTGTAATCTTCCAAGTGGGGGCAGCAGCAGTACCTGGGAAGTTGTGGGAAATGCACATTCTTGGTCCTACCTGGGACCTATTGAACCAGATACTCTGGGGCTGAGTCCAGCCTCTAGGTCATTCTCCTGTTGGAGTTTGAGAACCACTGGACTAGCTGATAGAGGACACCATTGATTCTTTTCGGCTTGATGACAGAAGAATTATGAAAGCCTGCCTGAGGGAAGCACGCATCCTCCCTGTTTTGTTATACACCAATTCCTGATTAATTGTGCTCTTAGTCAGGATCCATTCTTTTCAGTCCTCCAATCCTTATTAAGCAGGTATTATGTGTAAGGCATGCAGGTCTCTGGAGATCACTGCGGGCAGGAAAGAGGTTCTATGGGGCCGGAATGGTAGATACCATTGGGGCCTCTAAGAAAAGGAGTGCAAAGTCATGAATCATGATTAGGTCGGCTTTGGAAGGGCCTTGAGCAAGTGTGGGGTCTTGAAACCTAAGCTCCATGGGCTCCATGGCAAGTCCGCCCTTGGGGGCTGAGCACAGTGGAGGACCCACCAGGTAGTGATAGCACTGCAGGTGGTGGCAGATCAAAGTCTGGCAGCCAGGCAGGTCTGAGCTACCTCTAGCCAGGGGTGTGAACGGGGCGGAGTGTGCTGAGCACCTCTGATGGAGGCCTGTGTGCAGTTGGGGCATCAGGTGGGGAGAGCGTTGTCCTGATGGTGGAGCCTGGGAAAAGCTGCCTCTGGGAGGTGTTATGTGGGTTTTGGAAGAGGCGTGTCCATGGAAAAGAAGTGGGGAATGCTAGAGGGAGGGAGACAGGACCGTACGAGGGCTTCTCATCTGATGGTTTCAAGGTATTTTCTGGGTTGCTCACCATACCTTGATGAGAACACAGAGAAGCACTGTTCTCCTCTGGTGGACCGTGGAGCTTTATTTGCCACATAGGGCAGGAGCTACATTTTCCAAGGTGTCTGGGCTCAGGGACCCCTTCTCCTTGCCCAACAGTCACAGGCTGACTTTCCAGCTCTTCCCCACGATCCTGAGAATTAGTGGCTGCTGACAGATTGTCCCACTGCAGGGGGTGGGTTGGGAGGAGTAGTGCGTCACCTGCCAGCTCTGACAGGGGAGCCATTTGTCATTTGTTTGGGGGGCTGAAGAATAATTGCACTTGGATATTTGGATTTACAGCCCACTGGCCAGCCCTCCTCTGAGGACTGGCTGCCTTGGAATGAGAGCTGTCTGTTATATCTTCCTCAGTGGCATCTGTAACTACTGCAATTTTCCCAGTGGACACCTCTAAGGAACCAGTTATTTTTATAAAGGGCAGTGCATTTGTACCTTACTGGCACTATCACATCCATCAATCAGGACGTTTCTTTCATAGGGGGAAAATTTCTGTAGCAGGAGTTTGTTCTCTCTTTAATTTACTTTGTAAATTATGCTGAAGCGTAATTAAGAAGGTATTCAGAGTTAGTATTCTCTCTGGAAAGATATGCAAGAATTGATTTCAAATGGTCAATAGTCTTCTATTTTATGAATAGAGGTCTTGATTTATAGAGTTTGGCTTTCTCATCCACCAGGAAGGCCTGATATCTTTTTCTGCCATTCTTTCTCTTCCTTCCTTTCTCCCTCTTTCCCTCTCTGTCCTTTCCCCCGTCTCTCATTCAGTGAGCCTTTACTCCACACCATGTACTTTGCTGGGTGCTGGAACCAAAGATGACTAAGACAAGATGTCCAACAGTAGGTGACTATGTGTAAATAAACAGGAGTAAAGAGCCTTATGTGGAATTGGTGAGTCCCGCAGAGTGGGATTCTCCGTCTCAGAACTTTTGACATTTGGGGCCAGATAGGTCTTTGTTGGGGGGACTGTGTTGTACACTGCAGGATGTTGAGCAGCATCTCTGGCCTCTCCTCACTAGATGCCAGTAGTATCCTCTTCCCCAGTTGTGATGACAAAGAATGTCCCCAGACATTGCCAAATACCCTGGGGTGCAAAGTCACCCCAGTTGAGAACCACCACCCTAGCCTGAACTCTTGACAGGACGGAGCTCGTGCCCTGGCTCTGCTGCAGGGAGCTGTGTGATCAGAAGCCACTCACCTAATCTCTTCAGGCTTCCTTTTCTTATTTGTAAAACGAGGGTTGGGAAAACATTCCTTCTAAATTCTCTGAGTCTATGAAAAACTTGGATTTGTCTCTTATCACATATTAGGTCATATGTTCTGGAAAGGAACAGATAGAGTTTACGCTTCACCATATGCTTCAAGTGTCCGGGATAGAAGCCTGTGATCAATCAGCAAATATGCATAGATGTTGACTGTGTGTAGAAGAAATAGGGCCTGTGATCAAGAAGTTCAGATTCTTTGTGGAGGAAGAAGTCAGTCTTAAGAGAGCCCACCCTGGTCCCAGATGGCCTGTGTTTGAATCCTGGCTCTGCCTTACACAGGCTGGGTGACTAAATAGGTTGCTTACCTTCTCTGAACCTCAGTTTCTCACCTGTAAAATGGAGCTGATGATAGTCACAACCTCAGGACTGTTGTGACATTCAATGTGGTAGAACAGTGCCTGGCACATAGTGAGTGCTCAGTAAGGGTCAGATATCGTGGTTGTGAAAACGAGGCTGGATTACTAGCTCAAAGCCGTAATGGGTCCATGCCCAGTGCATGACACACACACGTGAGTCCTGCCAGTGTTCAAAAGGAAAGAAAAACCCACAGGGAGAGAAACGGAACTATGAGGAATACCTTAGAAGGTTGCATGTACTTTGCTTCTAGTGGGGTGCTATAGGGAAGGTGAGGGAGGGGGCTATTGGAGAAGGCTCAGAAATGCTCAGTGAATACCTGGTAGAATCATCATCTTTGATTCTTTGATAAGCAGATCTGAATCGCTCAGAGCAGTGAAGTGACCTGCCCAAGGCCACACCTGGACAAGGATCAGAGCCAGGATTGGCACTCCAGTTTCTTGACACCTATCCAGTGCTCTGACCAACACTCTGCGTGTTCTGGAAAGAGGCATTTCCTAGTGAGAAAGTTCTTGGTGTCCTAAATGCTCAGAGTTAAGCCAGATCTTGTCTTGAAAGCCCTTTTGACAGGGCAAGGGGTCGGGGAGGGGAGGACAGGCGAGTATCAGTGGGACTGTAGACATCAGAGCTGCGTGATTTGGAGCCTGTAATATTCAGAGAGGGCTGGGCTGATGCTTACTTTCACATTGTTTATTAATTAGGAAAGCCAGGGTTGCTAAGAAATTGGGAGGACATTTAAATGAAGAGCAGAGATCATTTCCAAGCAAGAAACAGCAAGAACCTCAGGCCCCTTTTTTGCACTCAGGTGAGAGGCTAATTATAAATCAGCTCTAACAGATCATTAAAGAGGTCCCGCCCAAGCTGTATTTTGCAACACTTCACTATCTGGCGTTGGGTATTGGCAATCTGAAATACACACTGGCACTGCTTTATACAGGTGGGTCGGGCCTGCGAGCGCAGCAGAGAAGGAGTCCGCAGCACTGTGTGCCACTGCTACTGCTGGTAGCAATCGAAATAATGTTGCCTTCTATTTGTGCAACTCTTTGTTCAATGTGCTTTTCTAGACATTGTTGATCCCTGACAACTCTATTACCCTCATCTTATAGAAGTGCAGACTGAGGCTGAGTGGGCACACCTGCTCAAGGGCTGCAATGTGGATTCCTCCAACTGTGGACTGCACCATGCTCAGTGCCCTCCTGGGGCAGCCAGCCTCTGAGATGGCCCCAAAGGTCCCTGCCTCCTGGTATTCACACCTTTGTGTGGCCCCCTCCCACGTGGTACCAGGGTTCGTCTGTGTGACCAGGAACATAGAGCAGATGTGATGGTGTGTCATGCTGGGATTAGACTATAGAGGACCGAGCCTTCTGTCTTGAATTCTCTCTCTCTCTCTCTGTGATCTGTGACTTTGGGGGAAGCCCCCCTGCCATGTCAGGAGCAGCCAGCCCTGTGGGAGGGCCCCATGGCAAGGAGCTGAAACCTGTGCTCAACAGCCAGTGAGGAACTGAGGCCTGCCAATAACTTCCTGAATGAGCTTGTTGGTGGTTTTCGAGCTCCAGTGGAGCTTTGAGGTGCCTGTAGCCTTTGCCGACTTGCAACCTCATAGAAGACCCCAAGTCTGTACCACCCAACTAAGCTGTTCCCAGGTCTCTGAGTCATGGTAACTGTGAGATTGTAGAATATTTGTTTTAAGCTGCTAGGCTTGGAGGTGATTTGTTATACGGCAGTGAGTAACTTTTACACCCTCTGTACTAGAAGGTAAGATGACCTCTGCCAGAGCCCCTCCCCTCCCCTCAAATCTCAAAACCTCTTCCACCCTGGGTTGTTCCCGTGAACAGAATTCCACCATAGGTGACAAACATCCCCTTCAGTTAACCATGGCCATCTTCACAGACCTCTGATACAGAAAATATCCCTGGGAGATGAAGTCTCTACCCAAGGGGCATCCTTTTTAAAAATGTTTTATTTTTATAGGGAGCCATTTACGTGTGGCCCTATAGTTCTTTCAAATTGAGAACCCTAGGACCTAATGTATGTGTGTTGAGCAAGACTCAAATACGGGTTCAGTGTGTACGGAGACTTTATTGCTTCTCTGTTTTCCTTAGTTCCCCACGATGCCCCAATTGTGTGACATACTTCTAGTGGAAATAAAGTTGAGCAGTTCAAAATGATATGCTGGATCCTCCTATACCAGATGGTAGTCCAAGTGAGCAGACAGCAGGGAGGCTATGGTGGAATGTCTGGGGAAAAATGGGTGGCAGAGGGGACCACTTGACTTGCTATTCACCTGAGCTTCCTAATCCCATGAAGTACATTTTCCTAAAAAACCTCTGATGAGGCTGGGGGATGCTTTGGGTCTGCTGAAGATGTACGATATCAGTGAGAGGGCTGGAGATGGGAAACATCCTCAGCATGAGTTTATTTATTAAATCAGTTTTCTTTATGACAGCATGAAACTTCTGGATGATGGGGAGAATGAAAACACATGAGAAATGAGAGGCACATGGGAGGAAAATAAACTTTGATGTGATGGTGCAGGTCTGCTCAGGGCCTCTCTCCCTTGATCTTAGCTAGCTCTCTGGAGAAAAAGGCCTCATTCATAAGTCTGACTAAGACATCTAATGGTGGATTTTGATCCTGTCCATAAAGGATATTTGCATTTAAGTAAGGGATGAAGCTTTAAAACACAGGAACACAAATAGGGGAATTTCAGGCACCAAGTGAAGGTGGAGTGACATTTGTGCGGAAGAGTAAATTTCTCAGGCCCTTAGATTTGGTCTGTAGGAGTCTGCCACCAGCAGGACCAGTTTGCAGGTTTGGGTGCCCACATGTATGGAGTGCTGTCTGTCTGAGTGGGAATTTGGACTCTGTGGACTATGTGGTCTTGGGCAAGTAGTATAGCTTCTCCGGATTGTCCTCATCTCTAAAATGGGGTGGAACAATATTTTCTACCTCATAGGTTTGTGGGGGATTTAGGCTAAGATAATGCTTAGCACAGACTTGCCGTATGCTAAGAATAAATGTCAGCTATTACAACTGCATTATGTGTTTATATTATAGCTGAATATATTATAGTGACACTAATTCCAGTAGTATTAATTATAGTAATATTAATATAGTACAGCTATATAATAATAATGCCTATAACATCTCCATGACCATGAGCAGAGAGTAAGTTTAAGTTTCATCTGCTTTCCCAACCCTCTCACCCTGCCCTTTACAAACAGCAAAGCAGACAGACTTGAGGATCTGGCAGGAACTGAGGGCCAAGTGGGTCCTAGGCCATATGGGTGAGGGTAGCTGTGCTTCCAGGTAGAAGGTTGGGGGGCCTCTCTCTGCTGCCAGATCTGGGTGGCACCTCTGAACTTGGCAGGCACAGTCCCTCTCTGGGGCTGGGAAGGCTGAACAACGGGTGCTCTGTTGCTTGCTGGGACCTTGTCAAGGTATCCAACTCTGTCAGAAAAGCAGCTATGGAGAGTGGGCTCCAGGCCCCAGGTCATGTGTGAAAGCTAGTATGGCATTGCCTTGCTGCATTAAGCCACTATTATTTCTCTTGTGTTTGGGGGGCACTGGCATCTCTTGAAATGCTAGCTTCTGAGCTTCCACCTCTGGGGTTTTCTTGGGCCATCAGGGCGGGGTTGTGCAGATAGGATGTCTGTTCTCCTGAGGCCACAGCTGTCAGGAGCTAAGGATTGGGCAGCTCTCTCTTTAGACAGTGCTCCCTTTACCTGTTCTTAAAGGACATTTTTGTTCTTTAACCTCTAGATTTTAGGGGATAAGTTTGAGAATGACTTTGAAGCCACAGTGTAGAAATCCAATCCCCTGTGAACTCCATTCCTTCCTGGCTATTCCACGGAATCATTCTTTGCTTGGCAGGTGAGCTGCGGTCCGGCTTCCACCTGGGTGTAATTATAATCCTCTACACCTCCCGGGTCCCAGCTCTCAGAGACCTGAAGTTTTTGCACGTGCTTCTCCCCTCCCTAATAACTAGTTGGCAGCCATTCATCAGAGCCAGAAGCGACCAGGGGATGCCTCTCCTCAATGCCTTCCTCTCCCCATTGCTTTGGAGACAAATCAGGGCTCAACCCATTCCTGGCCCTGGGTTCAGAGAGCTGGAGATTATGTTGGGAGAAGATATTTCTCCATATTTCATTGTTGTGTTTTAATTTATATTCATTTGGAGAGTGGCAGATTAGAGGTTGTGAAACAATCAGGGAAAAACAGCTTCTCAAAATATAAGTGTTGCTAGCCTGATGGACCAGATTTGCAAAGAGGGCGTCTTGCATTTTCTCCTGAGGTGAGAAGACAACAGGGTAATTATTCCAATGAATGGTGCTGGCTCTTAGAGGAGAAGCAGTGCCAAATATTCATGATGCCTATCCACCCACTCAGCAACAAAGGGGCATTTGAGAGCCCTGTAAATAATATTTCCAGATTAGCCAGAGGGGATACATTGTTTCAGAAAATGAACAGCATCAACATTCTTTCTTTCTTTCCTGGCAGAAACGCTAGTGGTCTTCGTGAATGTGACCTGGGCATTTGGGGCACCTGGCTAGACAAAGTTGTGAAGTGGGCTGAGCGTCGCTGGTGCTGGTGCGCATCTCCTATGGACCTCTCTACCCTGGCAGCTGTTCTGTGTGTTACCCTGGGCCTGCCACCCTCCCAACCCCACCCATGCTTAAGTCCTGACCCCATCACTCACGTGGGCTTTTAGCAAGTTTCCTAAACTCTCTGAGGATCAGTTTCCCAGATTTTAAAATGTATTAAGTAGTAAGCCCTGTCTTGCATATTGGTGTGGGGTTAAAAAAAAATTAAGTATTGCAAAGGGCCTGGGACATGGCAAGGTCCCAATGCATGTAACTTTTCTTCATAGCATGAGTAAGTAGGTCACAGTTGGCAAAGCTATTTAATTGGGAGCTTGAGTGAATCACAAATAATTGAATTTCAGGATATGGGGAAGATATTTTTGGACAGGTGAAACTTTCCGGTGTCATTCAGACTCTATGGAGATGTTCATCTCTTCATCTTATTTGTAGGGTCAGGTCTATATTGTCATGAAGTGGAAGAAGGCGAACAGGGACCACAGTTAATGCTTCTGTGGTTTACAGTGAACTTCCAAATGCACACTCTGCTTTATCAAGTAGCCATCAATATCATGTGCATTTTGAGGAGACAAACCCGGAAATCAAGATTAATCCCTTTCTCAAGTGGCAAAACTAGAACTCCTAAATCCTGTTTTCCTCCCCACAATAAGATATAATAGGGAATTCATCTTTAGTTTGTCAGAAGATGCTGGGGTGTGGACTTCACAAAGGGGGTCCTAGGTATTGCCAAAAGGAATATTTAAGGGGAAGAGGCTTGCTCATCTGTAGAATCATTTTGCTGTAAGCCTGGATAATGAGAGGCTAAAAAAAGCCCAGGATTTTTTCTGTCCTGGAACTTCTCCCTCCCCTAAGACCTGGTCCCTTTGTGTTGAAGGCCTCAAGCCTGAGCTTCACTCCTCTGACATATTTCGGAGGATGGGGCAGGTCAGACAGGCAGCCCCTGAAGATTCCAAGATGGGAAGGAAATGGAAATTGGAGTTTAGTGTTTTCCTTCCAAGGAGGCTAACTCTGGAAGCAAGGCATTCCTACAGGTGGTAGAGATAGGATGGATATGAGAGTGACTATTACAAACACCTAGTACTGTGCCTAGCACCTAACAGAAACTTAATAAAGAGCTGTTAGATGCATGGTATAGATAAGGAAATGGAGGCATTTGGGGGCAACATGTAATTCATTGGCCAATCAGAGTGTTCTCTCTGAGAACCTTCTGATTCCTGAGTTGGAGGGAGGCTTGGGAATTAAGTAAGACTACTTCCTTACTTTACTGACAGGAAACAGGCCCAGGGTTGCCGAGCAACCTGCACCAGGCCCCAGGCTATCTGGGGATGGAGCTTGGCTTTCCTGACCTCCAGTATCCCTTTCACACCCTCACAATGCTCCGGGCAACAGGATTAATGATGAGTCCATGGTGGTCACAAGATTTCCTCAAACCCCACAAACACTTCAGCTGAATTTCCTTAAAATAAATGTTGTGATCAACTTAATGTGTTAGAGGTTCTGGTGGGTGGGGGGTGGGGAAGAAAATCTGTTAAACCTGCTAATTGCCCATTTATTTCCATCCCAGCTCTTGAGAAAGCTGCTTCTGAATGATTGTGTGTGCTCTGGAAATGCTATAATTAGTCAGCCTGTTTGGGCCACACTGTTCTGGAGCAAGAACCATCAGGTGGGAAATAATATGACTGAAAGTTGAGAAACAAAAATGTAGTTTTAAATGACAAATCTTCCAGAAGCTATTTATTAAGCCAGGTCTTTTGCTTTAGCAACATGGTGGAATGCCCGGATTGACTAACCAGTTTTTTTAAAATTTTTACAAGTTTTAAGTGCCCAATAAAAGCAATGCTATTACCATTGCTAAAAATAATAGCTACTGTTTACTGAGCACTTACTATAACCTAGGTGCTCTGCTGAGTGTTGTGCATGCATTCCCTTCACTTAATTCTTACAGCAACCCTGTGAGGTACAGGTATTACCTTTAGCCCCATTTACACAACGGGGGTATTGGAGTTCTGTGAGGTTAAGCCATTTACCACACTCACTCTGCGTCTGTGCTCACACCATACACTCATTCCACAATCGCTGACTGCACACATCGAGGATGAACAAGGTACAGGACCTTATCTTCAAGAGTCATGTCTACTTTAAAGGAGGAGATGGAAGAGAACCAATAGATACAAGACAGCTTGAACATTTGCTGGGCTTGCAATAAGCTGACACAATCCAAGCACCTAACCACCCTGGTTTACATAGGGCTGCCCTGATTTAGCACCAAATGTCCAACAATCCAGGAAATCCCTTAGTCCTGGTGACCTGGGACAACTGGTCACCCTACACCCAATCTAAGGAAATGTGGAAGGGATGCTCCAGGGGAGACTGAGCCAGAGTAGAACCTCTCCAGGCACATAGTAAGGAGAGAGATGAGGTGCCAGGCAGAGGGATAGACACAAGCAAAGGCACAGTGGCAAGGGACAGTGACATGGATAGAGTATAGGGTCCACGTCAAGGAGGTAGGGGAGAAGGCACAACATCTGTGCTTAGTTATGCTGTGGGTTGTCTGTTCATTGGAACTTATTTCTAGGAAGAACAGGGAAACCCTGGGTGTCTGATGCTTGGGAGGCTCTTCGTTAGAATTCTGGGGATGGAGAGAAGCATGTTGTGTGGTGTACACCTGCTTTGGGTCCAGTGGTCCTCATCTGTACCCCTTGCTGTTATCCCCCGACAGCCCACAGCATGGGCTTCAGAACTTCTCATTGTTCCTCAAGTTCACATCTCTAATCTGTGTGGTGAGAAACCTCAATGCCTTTGAGAAGAAGAGGCCCCAGGCCAAGCTCACCTTTCCCTCAGTGTCACTGGGAAGGCAGCACTGGGTGTCTGTGGGCTCTCCCACCTACTACCTGAATAACTAGCCAACTCTGGACCTTCTCTGATCCTCAGTAACCTGTAAAATGAAGATGGCAATAGCTTCCTTGCAGGGATGTTGTGAGGTTCAAATAGGAGAATGTCTGCACAAGTATCTGGTACAGAGCTCAGCATGTGTACGTGTAAGGAGGAAGTGACATTCAAGCTGAATCTCAGAGGAGGAGTTCTTTGGGTGAAGAAGGAGGGAAAGGACACTCAGAAGACTTAGTTCATCATGTATGAAGAAGGCATGGAGCCCTGAAACAGCCTGTGACCTAGGGGAGTGGTGAACAGCACATGTGGCTGTTGAGTGGGACCTTCTCCCTCACCTCTCCCCAGTGCTCCCTGACCCCGTGAATACCTAGAATCTTTAGAGCCATCAGGGATACTTTCCTCTCTTCATCCCTCATAATCAGTCATCATTTCCTGTTGATGCTATCTCCTAAGTCTCCCTTGAATCCACTTCTATCCACCCTCACCCCCATCCAATGGACCATCAGCTCTCTCCTGGACACCGACTCCCCATGGGTGTCCCTGCTTCCACTCTTGCCTCCTTCCAGTCCATTCTACACACCAGCAGCCAGAGTGATTATCAGATCATGAAAGCTGATGCTGGCATTTCCCTACCAACCCTCTCTGATAGACTCCTAGAATTCTTGGGGAACCCACCACAGACAACCCTTTGCATGTAACGAATGTAGTGCTGAATGATGTGGTCTCTGCCCACTTTCCAGCTGCCCCTTGAGCTACTGTCCTCCTTCCTCTATACCCTCTTGCCACAGTGGGTGGCTTTGCTCAGTTCCTAGAACACATCTTACTCCTTCCCCACCCAGAACCTTGACTTTCAACCCACTTCCTCTCCATTAGCCTAGTTCACTCCTGTTCATCATTCAAGTTTTAGCATATATGTAACTTCCTCACTGTGTTCTGTAGTATTTGTAGCCTGCGTATTCCATTTGCATCTGACTTTAGTTAAGTATCTTTGCATTTGGCAGAGAAGGTGTTTTGAGAGGTAGTGTGACCCAATGGTAGGAGCATGGGCTCGGGGAGCCAGGGAGCCTGGTCTCAGAACCTAGTGCTGACACTCACCAGCTGTGTGACCTCGGGCAAGTTATTTACCCACCTTACATCTCAGTTTCCCTATCAGTACAAAGAGATAATAATAGTATCCATCTCAGTGGGTTGTGAGGATTAAATGAGTTAATATTGGAAAAGTCCTTACTAGCGCTGTGCATCACCCATATTAGGTCGCTATATAAGCATTCGTTATATAAATAAAATGACTTTGTCCCAAGCATTTTGTTCACACCCCAGGCATGGCATCTATCATGCTGCATTTAGTCAGATGTGCTTCCCTCAGCTGTAAGGGCCTTTTGAGGGCAGGGACTATGGCTTAGGCATCTCTCTGTATGCTAATTCCCAGAAAGGTGCTCAGTGCACAGTGGGTTATCAACAAACGGAATTGGAAAGGAATAACAGGTGATGAAGAAAGAGATGAAATGACAAGGACAGAACTACATACTAGAGGCAGGCCTGCACGTTTAACTCTGCCCACGCCCATTAGCATGACAGGCCAAAAGACAGGGTCCGAGGGGTTGATCCTCCCGGGTTTACTGGCCTACCCTCTTGGGTAGACTCACCACCACTGCAGATCCACCCAAAATTTCCATAGAAATTTTCTCATACAGCTCAGTCCTCAAGAACAGAGCTCATGCTGGGCATAAATTTTTAAAAACATACAGTAAAACCCAAGGAGTGATCTGAAATGGCTGGGAATGTCACTTTAAAATGCCCTTTTTAAGTATGGAGGGAATTAGGATATTTGATTAACAGATAAATGTCCCAGAGAATAAATTAGAAAATACTCAGTTTCCTTGCTTCAATAGCACTTTTTGCTGAGCTTTAAATTACCAATACTAAGTAGGAACAAAAAGAGAACTCATTAAAAAAATTGATTTAGGACAACTTGCTAAGAGATATTTTTACCCAATGAGCATGGTATTATTGGAGACAGCTGTGCTCTTTAACTCCCCAAATCTACTTAAAGAATAGATGGAAAACCATCTTTCTACTTTATATCTGTGATTTATTTTGGGGAATGAAATCTGCATGCTGAATGGTGATACAGCAATGAGAAGAGGCATGGCAGAGGGACA
Organism: Kogia breviceps; assembly: GCF_026419965.1. Taxonomy (NCBI): domain Eukaryota; kingdom Metazoa; phylum Chordata; class Mammalia; order Artiodactyla; family Physeteridae; genus Kogia; species Kogia breviceps. The sequence goes on from NC_081312.1 coordinate 142,843,586, forward strand.
CAGCTCCCCTCCCACCCCCACTATGTCCCTGTGTGTGTGTGTGTGTGTGTGTGTGTGTGTGTGTTCCTGGGAAACTTCTGCCAGGTGCAAAATCCCCCTCTATCTTCAAGATCATCGGAGTCACTAAATCACAGTGTGTCAATTGCTTATTTGCCAGATATCAATTCAAAGCCCCTAGAGTTGGAAGGAGTTTTAGATTAGCTCTCCCTAACTGCTATTTTACTGGGCTGTAAAACTTTTGTTACACATGGTCACTTCTTAATCTTTAGTAACCTGGCATTGGACAAAAGGGGTGTGAGATACTCTAAGTAGTTCATATGATTTGCATTTCATTTCAGTAAGTAATGATAAAAATGAATTAAAGTTAATTTAAAATATTTACAAATATTTACTCCCTTTTTGAAGAATTCATTTAGTTAGTTAGCTTGGAAGAATTTAGTAAATGCTTGTTCTATGTCAACATCATTTTGTAAGTAGGGACCTCATAGTTGAGGTTGGAAATCACACTCGCCACCTACAGATCCCACCTCAGCCATCCTCTCACTGAGTGAAGGGCTCCCCTAATAACATCCCCTACGTGAGATTATAAGGCTGGCCAGAGTCTGAGAAATCATCCACCCAATCTGTGCAAGGCTAGGGATGAGAAGTTAATTGTTCAAGGAAGACCAGTTTGTGGTAGAGTCAGGTCTCAAAAATAGGTTTCCTGACTTCTAACCCTGAACCCTTTCAAAAGTCCCCAAAACCAAGGTGAGAAACTGATGTTGATCATTAGTGTAACATCGCACCACAAAATTTCTAACTTGCTGGAGTTGTTTACCACAGAACGTTGCCTCAGAGACACGGGACGTACTTGGCGGTTGGAGAGGACAACAATTGTATTATAGTCTCCTGCTGCCCCCAGGGACACTGCTTAGTGTGAATGGGCCCAAGAAGGGGGTGATGCCTAGAGCTCTCTAGTGACCGCAGCAGCTCCACACATCTGCTAAGCGACCTGTCTGCTTTTCATGAAGCAGCTGTACCCTTACAACCTAAGAGGTTGTTTTTACTTCTCCATTTTACAGATGAAGCAATGAAGCCCAGAGAGGTTAGATAACTACTGAAGACCTGGGTCTGCCTGACTCCAAAGCCTGAGGAAGTTCTTCTCGTGTAAGTAGACTCCGTACAAATGGACGGCACTGTCCAAAAGTTGAGTTGGCTATGTGGAGAAGAGAGGAATAGAGCCTTAGCTGGAGAGAGAAGATGCGGTCAATGGAAGCTTTGACCCTGTTCTTTTTATTATGATTATTTTTAAAGAGAATACCTGCAGTGCATGGACTACCTCTAAAAAGGGACAAAGAAAGGGCTCCCATTAGTTGCCTCTGGGGCAGAAATTGGGAGGCTGGGGGCTAGGATAGGAGGAACACTTTTTACCATATACTATTTTGTAACTTTTATAATTTTGTACATGTGAATGTAAATATTATTAGAAGTAAATATAATTTAAATTTAAAAAAGGAAAAGAAGAGAAATGCATTCACTTGCTAAAGAATTTAGTCTGTACAAATGGAATAGGGAACACAGTGACACGTGTTCTCCTGCTTCTGACCCCAGGTTTTCTGGCTGCCTCCCACATCCCTGGCCCTAGTCAGCCATTGCTATTGTTCTGAAGACACTTAATGCACATACAGGCACACATGTACACATGTCCTCTTTTTACATAAGTTAGATTAGGCTATACATACTGGGTGGCATCTAGTTTTTTCACTTAATATTCCACATATGTACATACAGGTCTACTTCATTCATTTTAATGGCCACCTGGTGTTTCTTGTGTGGATGTACCAAGATTTATTTATCCAGTTCCCTGTTAATAGACATTTAAATTGTCTCCAGTCTTTTGCTCCTGTAAATAACCTAACAGTGAATATTCTTAATATGTCTTTCCACACATGTGCCGGTCAATCTATAAGATAAACATTTAGAGGTGCAGTTGCTGGATCAAAGAATATTTGTGTGTCTTTGATTTTTATAAAATGGTATGTGCAGCTTAAAATTTGAGAGATGTTGTCATATTGTCTCCTGAAGAGGTCATACAGCACTTCCACTACAAGGCATGAGGGTGTTGGTTCTTCACATATGGGGAGGGTTTCTGCAAAGAGGAGCAAACTTTCTACGGAAGAGAAACCTTTAGAGACACAGTGTGAGGGCTGTAAGGACTGGTGCTGTGGCCTCTCCACGGCAGGGGCAGAACTGAGAAACTCCATGGGCATTTGCCCCTCTCCATGGGCATTTGCCCCTCTCCACGGGGACTCGGCTTTTCCCCCTCAGTCAGTCTGTGGATATTTATGGAACATCCATTGTGTGCCATGTACTTTACTAGAAACTGGAGGGATCACCAGGAATCAAAGACTTTGGACTTGCCCCCAAGAAGTAAGTGATCTAACTAGGCAGCTAAGAAATCCCTTATGAGAAGCAGAGCAATAGTACAAGTCTGAGAGCCCAGGTTCTAAGTGAGGCTTATGGACAATAAATGTCTTTGGAGTTTGGGGGGAGTCGGATCACTTTTGGCTGGTGTGATCTTGGGAAGGCCTCTCAGAGGAACCAGAATTTGATGCTAACCTTGAAGAATGAGTAAGATTTTGCTGGGCCAATAGGAAGAAGGTGGGTATTAGAGGTGGGAAACGGATTCTTAATTATTAAGCAACACTTACTTGGTGCTGACCACATGCTAGATACTGTGCATGACATTTATCCATTTGCTCAAGCAACAAGGCCTACATGCCTATGGTGGGCCAGGCCTGTCCTAGGTGCCTGGGGAACTTAGCTTCTAGGCACTTTCATACTTGTATGTGTCATTTTACAGAGAAGCAAACTGAGGCCCAGGGTGGTTAAATGACTTGCCCAAGGTCACCTAGCTAGTGAGTGGCCAACCTGGGAGTTTAATATTGGTTTTCTGATCCTAATTGTGGTTCTTTCCCTTGCTAACTGCCAGAAAGCAAAGGTACAGAAGGAAAAATGCACAAAACCCATTTGGGGGATAAAATATAGGTCAGTTTATGAAAGGTAATTTAGGCACCAGACCTGAGGTCTATTCTAGTTGTCCAAGCTGCATACCCTTATAACAAAACAATCTGTAAGAAAAGATGACATTTCTGTGGTCTGAAATTTCATGCCTCATGCAAGTGGTGTTTATTTTTTCCTGAAAATTACAATCTGCATTGACATTATTAGGGAAGTCACATGGGCCTAGCAGAAAATGAAGAATCCAACTGATTATTTTTATTTCTGTAGAAGTCTTTTGTAGGCAGGCTGGGCAGAGACCCAATTTCACTTGCTTGTAATATTGCAAACGTTGCTAATTGCCTGTCGTTGGTAAAGGATAGAGACAAAGGAACAATCAAAGGTATTTATTAGAAATTCTGTTTGGACAAATTAGCTTCACGTTTCAGTGGCCTTCATCTCAGTACAGAACACCAAAACACCATGTGTTAATAAATGACAGTCATGACATCACCTTTCCTACTGTTTGTACAGTTGTTTCTGGCAATGCTGTAAAGTACCATTGAATTGATTATTTTCAGGCTGACTTTTTTTCTGCAGAGCTTGAACTATCAGTGGATAGCCATTCAATCCAATATAGTAGTTATGACAGTTGGAATAACTACATTGCGTCTTAATGTGTGTGTCTCATGCATAAATCACATTGTTTGCTAAGCAATAATGAACAGAGAAGCTGCTAAGAGACTGGAAATCAGTGTTCAACAGGTAACTTGGTCTTATAGATGGAAGGTGGGAATTCGCTGAACATTTGAGGGTCCAGTGGACTCTGGTTTCATCTCTGGGGCCCACAGCCTATCAGAATGTGGGCCATATGGCTGGTGCTTAATAAATCTTTATTAACATGACATCCTTTTAATGTTTATAAAAGTTGCCTTAACTTTCTAGTCTGATGTACATTTTCTCATTCATTCATTCATTCATTTCTGAGAGCTCAGTGCTGCTGGGGGTATGAAGAATCATGCACTGTCTTTGCCCACTGAGCTATAATCCTGTAATGGCTACAAAACAAGTGCATACTAATTCTAGTAGTGCAAGGTGGGGAGTGGTCTGTGGTATGAAAGCTTTGCTCTTGGGAGAGGTGGCAGGCCATGGGCTTAGAACCAGACTCAGAAGCCCCAGCTCTGCCAGGTGCTAGAGTTCAACTCTTGGCTCCTCTGCTTACCAACTGTGTGATCTTGGGTGATTTGCATAACCTCTGTAAGTACTAGTTTTCTCATCTGTGAGATGGGAATAAACCACAGTAATATGTACATGATGGGGCTGTTAGAGGAGGACCTGGCACTCAGCTCAAGAAATGCAAGTTTTTGTTATTACTGTTTATTCTGGGAGTTCAGGCATCACTTCTAACTTGCCAGCAAGGCAGGACTGTGATGGGCGAGGCTTGGGTAAGCTGAGTTGTGTGCGGGAGGAGAGTCCCTTTTGCGGGCAGGAGCTAAAAGCCAGAGCCTGGGCAGGTGGACATGGGGTGCAGGTCCCTCTGATGTGAGTGGGGGAAGTGAGAGGAGATTGGAGAAGTAGGTGGATTGTCATGGAGGGACTCATAGATTCCTGCAGACTGGCATGTTGTTCAAATTTTCCCTAAGAATCAGGCCAGTCCTCATAGGCCAAGGGGAAGTGAAAATCTGTTGCTTGAGGCCTGGCTTCCCCAGAGAGCCAGTATTTTATCCTAGAAATGAAATTCAATCACTGCTTCACTGGGCAAATCCATAAATTAAAGCAAGCAGAAAACACAGGCATTTTCCAACTTCTACATTATCCGTCTCTGAGGTTGTGGGAACTTCCAGTAGGGACAGTCAGGGTAGACACAAGTCTTTTACAAGCTTAAAGGGGATGCATTATCAATGATTTTTGAAACCTTTTGTTTTCCTCTGTGTGGAGTTTTATGCCCTTTAAGATGACATAGTGAATATTTTTTCCTAAATTAATAGATTTCAAAAGCCTGTAAAATGTTTGTGAGTGCCACCCACATCTCCTCTCTCTCAGCCCTTTCCAGTTCTGTCCTCAGGAGCTGGTCTGTTGCAGATGAGCTGCTAAGCAGGCTTTCTGGAAACCAGGGGACCAGCCTCTGAACCATGGTGGTTGTCTCACCCCTGCTTCCTTCTTTCACTTCTTTCTTCAGCTATCACAGGGCCCACGGGGTCTCAGAAGCACCTTACCCCATCCTAAGATATATCTTGGCAGAGAAAATCATGGCAGGTTTTGTTTAAAAAGGTAGGAGATGGCAGAGCCCCTTTCTTCCCTGTTAGAAGCTCTACAGACAACCTTCTGGCTACATCATTTAATGCCTGTGACTTCAGTTGAAGGGAAAATATCTTTAAAAGGAAAACTTAAAGGAGCTTGGTGAGGATGCTTTCAGTCAGAGCTCAGAGAATATTGGCTAACCGGGAACTCAGCCGCTGTGGTGCAGGACTGATGGTTCTGAGACAGCGCTGCTCTTGACTGACATAGTGAGTTAGAATGAGCCTGATTATTGTTGGGATTCAAGAAGAACCCTGAGCACAGTGCAATCCAACAGAAACAGAAAGGCTATGTAGTTCAAGGCCGAATGAAATATCTCTGAGCTAACTGCTACAAGGCAGCAATCGTAGAACATTTTACAGCCCCGCAAACTGGGGACACATGCCATCATTTGATTCTGACACAGCCCTGTGAGGAAGGAGGTCTTAACCTTGTTTCGTAGGTGAGGAAATGATGCTCAGAGAGGCTTATTTAAAATGTTACAGAGCTAGCACCTGGCAGAGCTGGGGCTTCTGAGGGTCCAACTGCTAACTCCACGCTCCTTCCCTGGCACCACGCCGCTGTCATTTGGTATGCAGCCAGCAGAACGGGGTCCAGACCAGCTGATGGACTGACCCCTGTGTATCTATTCTTAGTGTGAATCACTATAACTAGGCCTCAGTTTACCCAGCTGCATGAAGGAGGGGACTGACTCCAAATTATACTTATGATGCTGGCCCAGAAGGAAGGCGTAACAACTTGGCACATAAAAGAAGTCAAGAGGATTGAGGATCAAGAGGAACCAGTCTACACTGCTTCCTGGGACTGTGTCCCTTGCAGGATGGTATGCAAAATGTGGTATTAGACTAAATGGTACAGAAAAGGAAGCCTCCCAGTACCACGTTTTCCCCCTGGATATTTCATAGGCTCTGCTCTGAGGGAACATGTCCTGTTTTCTTCCCAAATGAGCTCTGGGGGCTACGTGGCACTCTGCTGTACCAGAGACTTGGAGAACCTGGCTGCCAGAGCAGATGCATCTGGGCTGGAAGCCCAAGTCCATTACTTCTGGGGTGATCACTTAGCCCAGCTGAGACTCGGTATCTTCATCTGTGAAATGGGGACATATAGGAATACCCTCCTCCCAGGGCTGTTGTGAGAAGTGAGACAACGCATGGACCATGCTTGGCACACTGCCTGGCATAAGAAATGTCCCCTAAATATCAGTAATATGTCACTTTTATTGCTAACATTTGTTCAGTGGTCACTCTGTGTCAGGCACTGTGGTAACCACGTTACATAAATTAAGTCACTCGATCCTTTTAAATGACATAATGCAAATAAAGAGCTTCACATAGTTCCTGGCACGTGCAAAGTGCTCACAGTGGTACCTGTTGTTAAGGTAAGGTTTTGCACAGTTAAACCTGCCCAGGTCTGGGCCTTGCCCTGGCATTGTCATGGGGACCGAATGCCATGATTTAGCTCATGTGGTCCTTCAACATCTCCCTTTGTTGTAAATCCATTTATTGCTCAAGGCCTAGCACAGATGCCATCTCTTCCCAGTTTTGTGATTCACTGGTAGAGACAGACTTGTGAATCAGGTGCAGTTGCAGTGTAGTTCTAGGAGTGCCTCAGCTGGGGTGAGTGTGAGGTGTGGTCATGGGAAACAGGAGGGGGACAGTCACCTCTGATTTGAGGGCAGGAAGGTCAGGGAAGGTGTGAGGGAGAAAAGACACTCGAATTGGGTCTTGAAGGAACAACAAGAGTTTGTTGGGCAGAGGAGAGGAAGGAGGGCATATTCAGGAAGCTGTAGGTCATTGGAGAGAGTCGGCGAGCAGGCAGCAGGAGGTGGCGGAGGGCCTCGGTGGCCAGGCTAAGTTGCATTTTCTCCGGAGGCCGTGACAAGCTATTGATGGATTTTAAGCCGGGAAGAAGCATGATTAAATCTGCCTCTCTGAAAGATCACTAGGATTGTAGGGTGAAGGGTGGATAGGAGAGTGGGACCTGCTAAGGGCCTAGAGCAGGAGTGCAGGGAAGGGGGGTAAGGGTGTAAAGAGGACAGGAGCAATGGGGGAGTAGGGAAGGGAGGCATGTGAGAGACACGATGGAGTGAGGGCCAGCTGGAGTCAGTGACTGGCCAGATGTGGGGGAGGGAGAGAGAGCAGTCCGCGGTGACTTCAGCACTCTGGCTCAGGGAGGTCTGACAAGGGAGGCCTGAGAAGGGGCCGTGTAAGGTGGCATTTGAGAAATCACTAGTTTCCTCAGCACGGGAAGTTTGGTAGACAGAGATGGGCACCTCTCTGCTTTGGCCACTGGACTGAGGTCCTGGGTCCATGGGGACCTGGAGACTCACCAGCCAGTTCTGGCTGCCGCAGTGTGGGAGGGACTGTGTGTCCATGAGGGGATGAGGACTGTGTACAGAGAGGGGAGTCGAGGAGCCTGAGGATGTTCAGCCTGGGTTGAGGGGCTGAGGAAGCTGTTACTCTCACCGTGACCCTTCCTGTGTTCATGGCGAAGACCTAGCTCTTTGTGTTCCTGAACATCAAACTGACATGTGAGTGAGAGCCAAAAGATGCTAGATCTGGGCTCAGCATAAGGGAGACTTGTTTCCTTGTCTACAAGATGGTGACAAACCGCCTACGTCAAGGGTGGAGGAGGGTGGATGAGAAATGCTTTTAAAGTGCTCTTTACTGCTCCCAGCACAGAGGATGTGGTCCCTAGTGGTCAGGATGCCCCTGGAAGAACTGTCCCCACCTCTTCCACCTGACGTCCCCATGCTGCCTGCCCCAGTCCCTGGAGCTCTCAGCAGAGGAGGGACAGTTGCCTCACAATGGATACAGAAGGGCTTTGGATCAAGTGGCTTAAGCGTTACCCTCCCACTCCAAGACGACACCATTCCTGGGTGAGTAGATGGATCTGGTGTGGCTGCAGTCTTAGCTGACAGTGCATCATGAAAAGGTGGCGACATTCCTTTTAACCAGATTTGCCTCAACTTGAGACAAGATAGAGAACATCAAATGGCTATAGCCTTCCGGGAAGACTAGAGTAACTGGTCCTGACTTGTCTAGGTTGGGGATGGTTAGGACACTTGATCCTTTGGGAGGCAGCTCGGTATGCTGCAATGAGCAAGAGATTTGGGGTGAGGGAACCTGGCATGAAGCTTGTCTTTGTCCCTTACCAGCTCTGTGACCTTGGACAAGTCACCTAACCTCTAAGACTCAGTTCCTCCTCCTCCGAGTTGTTTAAAGGAAGGCAGGAGATGATGTAGGCAAAGCCCCTCACTGTGCCTGGCATATAGTAAGTACACAGGAAGTTATCACCAAATCCATAGCTGAGCCAGCTGATGTGAGAAAAATATTAACTGGAACAGTTTCTTCTCCTCCTACCTCCCGGCTGCATCTTCGGATGCTGTCCCCAGACATTTCCCCTGGAGTTCTGTCTGTGGGTTGTCATTTTGCCTGTTTGCCTTTCATCCTCCTAAAGTCTCGCTAATCGCACAGGAAGTGGGTGGGTAATGGGCTTCTCTGTTGTTCCACTGGCCTCCCAGTGAGTCGTACTGTTTTGCTTTCCTCACCACAGGGGCTTCTCACACCCTCTAATGACTGTTTTCCTTTCAGAAATGGTATATTTTTAGACAAAAGCATTTCCTGTGGTTCATCTCTGACTCTCTGGCAGATCTCTGATTTCTCATCATTTTTCCCTGCCTCTCTCTGGTCACATAAAACCTGCCCCAGCAGCATGTGTGAAGGAAATGCAGGAACCACACACTCCCAGCAGCCATCCCTGCTCTGAGCTGATGCTCAGGGGCTGGGACCCTGGGCCAGGGTGAGGCTGTCCTTGGTTGAGGCATTGGGTCTGAGTAGTTGGGACTTCAGTGGATATTTCTTCTGGCTGCTGTCCTGCCCCTCCAGCTGGCTGTGCAGCTCCCCCGTGCCAGTGTTGGAGGGTGGTAGTGGTGGTGGTTTTAGAGTTACCAGAAACACTCACCCTTCTTAGTCAAACCCAAATTGAAACGACCCCCTTCCCCTTTGATTAACAACATAGACATACTTGGGTTTGAATCATGGCTTCTTCATTGACTAGCTTGGTGAGTGACTTAAATGCTCTAAGTTTCAGTTTCTTTATTTAGAAAAATGGGGATAATATTAGTAAATCTCTCAGGGCCATTGTAAAGATTATATGAAACACAGTATGTAGGGAAAATGCTTAGCAGCCATACCTGGCACTTAGTTGCTCTTATTATGTCTAATTTAAGTAAGTATAATGATTTAATTATAATTACACTGTAAACTTATTTATAGTTTTATAATTTATTATTTCATTATAATGATTTATGTATGTGTTTTACTCCCCTCTCAGACTATGAGCCCCTTGATGGAAGAAGCTAGAGCTTCTTCAACTCTGAAAGCAAAGGGCAGAGTAAGTAGCCAGTAAGTGTCTGAGGGGCTGAGGAGTGTAGCTCAAGAGATTTAGGAGCCCAAAGAGCTTAATTACATTTGGCAAATTTGGAAAGTTCACAGCCTGTCAGGGATGCTGTGCAAGGCATGAAGGAAGGTAATGAGAAGAAGTACACGCCTGGGTCCCTGCCACCAGCGAGCTTCAGTGTGGAGTCGGGAAAGAGGCAGGAGGAGGGGAGCCCAAGGGGGATCCAGAGGAGGGGAAGGCTGGGCTGTGGGCTGGAGAGTTACCAAGAATGACAGATATGATTGGGTGAGGGGAGGCAGAGGGTAGAGGATCACCCTTAGACACCTGCCTTTCCTAAGCCTCTCTACACAACAAGAATTGGATAGTCATGCATTTCTGGTTGGTTTAATTCACTCATTTAGTTGAGTCACATTTTTGGAGCACTTACTCTAGATGGATCTCCAGTCACTGTTTAACCCACCCCTAGATCACTATGACATGTGTGTGGCATTCAGATAGTCTCTCCCTCTCCTGTGACCATGACAGACACGGCTGACAGGATCACAGCATTCTTCCACACTGAGCATGGTGTCCTCTCACAACCCTCCATACGGCAGTCATCCCTGATGGAATGGAATAGGTACTTGGCTGAAAGCCACTTGCCATCTTTGGCTTAGACTCCTAGATCACTGGGTATATGCTGAGGCTGCTACACATTTCAAAAGTTTATAATTTTCCCCACAAAATGCTGCCATGCTTCAACTCTTTCCACCTTTGTTTATGGAAGCCCATTTCTCCCCCCTTGCTTGGAAGGTTAGAGAGGTGTTAGGTATTAGAAAGATGAAAGGCAGGCAGACAAAAGGACAAGTCTCCACCTTTATCTACTTATGTTTGGAACGTGTTGGAAAGATCTTAAGTTTGACTTTGGATCATGGGGTTAAATTTGATTTTTCTCTGTATTTTTGTTTTTTAAAATTCTATATTAAGCAAGTATTACTTTCTTAATAGACAAAATGCATTTTATAAAAATGCAGTTTATTTTTAAAGTTTATAAAATTTACTCAGACTTTATCACTGTAGACCCTTTCATACCTTTTGAACAATGAGCTGTGCGATGTATTACCTAATAAAAATAAAGTCAATAAATTAAAAGCTTGTCTTTGTGTTTGCACCTGTGAATACCCTATTTTGCCTGAACAAATTTCCATGTACAGAGTCTTTTGGTTTCAAAGAACATATTCCATGAAGATAATGAAGATGATGGAAAATCATCTAGCATTGGGAAGGATGTTCACTGAGGAGTGATCAAGATGTGATACTAGGGTCTTTGAGATATGCAGGACCCTTGTATGTAACTGGCATAAACCTCATTATTTGAGCTCTCTTTTTCACTTTTGTGATTAAAAAAACAAATCCAAAACAGAATTCAACAGCACATTAAAAGGATCATACACCATGATCAAGTGAGGTTTATCCCAGGAATGCAAGGATGCTTCAATATACGCAAGTCAATCAATGTGATACACCATATTAACAGACTGAAGGAGAAAAACCATATGATCATATCAGTAGATGAAGAGAAAGCTTTCAACAAAATCCAACACCCATTTATGATAAAAACCCTCCAGAAAGTAGGCATAGAGGGAACTTACCTCAACATAATAGAGGTCAAATATGAGAAACCCATAGCCAACATCGTCCTCAATGGTGAAAAACTGAAACCATTCCCACTAAGATCAGGAACAAGACAAGGTTGCCCACTCTCACCACTATTATTCAACATAGTTTTGAAAGTTTTAGCCACAGCAATCAGAGAAAAAAAAGAAATAAAAGGAATCCAAATTGGAAAAGAAGAAGTAAAGCTGTCACTGTTTGCAGATGACATGATACTATACATAGAGAATCCTAAAGATGCTACCAGAAAACTACTAGAGCTAATCAAAGAATTTGGTAAAGTAGCAGGATACAAAATTAATGCACAGAAATCTCTTGCATTCCTATACACTAATGATGAAGAATCTGAAAGGGAAATTAAGAAAACACTCCCATTTACCACTGCAACAAAAAGAATAAAATATCTAAGAATAAACCTACCTAAGGAGACAAAAGACCTGTATGCAGAAAATTACAAGACACTGGTGAAAGAAATTAAAGATGATACCAAGAGATGGAGAGATATACCATGTTCTTGGATTGGAAGAATCAACATGATGAAAATGACTATACTGCCCAAAGCCATCTATAGATTCAATGCAATCCCTATCAAACTACCACTGGCATTTTTCACAGAACTAGAACAAAAAATTTCACAATCTGTATGGAAACGCAAAAGACCTCGAATAGCCAAAGCAATCTTGAGAAAGAAAAACGGAGCTGGAGGAATCAGGCTCCCTGACTTCAGACTATACCACAAAGCTACAGTAATCAAGACAGTATGGTACTGGCACAAAAACAGAAATATAGATCAATGCAACAGGATAGAAAGCCCAGAGATAAACCCATGCACATATGGTTACCTTATCTTTGATAAAGGAGGCAAGAATATACAGTGGAGAAAAGACAGCCTCTTCAATAAGTGGTGTTGGGAAAACTGGACAGCTACATGTAAAAGAATGAAATTAGAACACTCCCTAACACCATACACAAAAATATACTCAAAATGGATTAAAGATCTAAATGTAAGGTCAGACACTATCAAACTCTTAGAGGAAAACATAGGAAGAACACTCTAGGACATCAATCACAGCAAGATCCTTTTTGACCCACCTCCTAGAGAAATGGAAATAAAAACAAAAATAAATGAATGTGACCTAATGAAACTTAAAAGCTTTTGCACAGCAAAGGAAACCATAAAAAGCCAAAAAGGCAACCCTCAGAATGGGAGGAAATATTTGCAAATGAAGCAACTGACAAAGGATTAAGCTCCAAAATTTACAAGCAGCTCGTGCAGCTCAATATCAAAAAAACAAACAACCCAATCCAAAAATGGGCAGAAGACCTAAATAGACATTTCTCCAAAGAAGATATACAGATTGCCAACAAACACATGAAAGGATGCTCAACATCACTAATCATTAGAGAAATGCAAATCAAAACTACAATGAGATATCATCTCACACTTGTCAGAATGGCCATCATCAAACAATCTACAAACAACAAATGCTAGAGAGAGTGTGGAGAAAAGGGACCCCTCTTGCACTGTTGGTGGGAATGTAAATTGATACAGCCACTGTGGAGAACAGTACGGAGGTTCTTTAAAAAACCAAAAATAGAACGAGCATACGACCTGGCAATCCTACTACTGGGCATGTACCCTGAGAAAACCATAATTCAAAAAGAGTCATGTACCAAAATGTTCATTGCAGCTCTATTTACAATATCCAGGACATGGAAGCAACCTAAGTGTCCATTTACAGATGAATGGCTAAAGAAGATGGGGCACATATATACAATGGAATATTACTCGGCCATAAAAAGAAACGAAATTGAGTTATTTGTAGTGAGGTGGATGGACCTAGAGTCTGTCTTACAGAGTGAAGTAAGTCAGAGAGAGAAAAACAAATACCGTATGCTAACACATTATATATGGAATCTAAAAAACAAAAACAAAAATGGTCATGAAGAACCTAGGGGCATACGGGAATAATGACGCAGACCTACTAGAGAATGGACTTGAGGACACAGGCACAGGGAAGGGTAAGCTGGGATGAAGTGAGATAGTGGCATGGACATATATACACTACCAAATGTAAAATAGATAGCTAGTGGGAAGCAGCCGCATAGGATACGGAGATCAGCTCGGTGTTTTGTGTCCAACCAGTGGGGTGGGATATGGAGGGTGGGAGGGAGGGAGACGCAAGAGGGAAGAGATATGGGCATATATGTATATGTATAACTGATTCACTTTGTTATAAAGCAGAAACTAACACACCATTGTAAAGCAATTATACTGCAATAAAGATGTTAAAAAAAAACACTGCTAGACCTAGAATGTGTTTAATACTTGAAGCTGTAAAATCAAGATATAATAAATGATTAAAAGAAAAAAAATCCAGAACAATTTAAAAAATACAGTCTAGGTAGAGGTGAATTTACTCTGCAGCAAATGAAATTTAAACCTAGGCCCTCACTTGCAAGGTGTCTTTTGTACTTTCATATCTAATTTTGTATTTGCAATTTTGTGTTCTTTTTCTTAAAGTAAGCCTTTTCTCCCCATCCCAAACTATCTGGGTCTTCAGGCCTCATAACGCCTGGCTCTGCCCGTGAATAGAGGGAAGCTCTTCTCTGTCTGTACAGGGTTCAAAGTCTACCAACTCCTGGATTCTCTTGGAGAGGTGCTGGGAAAGGAGTATCTGCCTTTTTTCTATTATTTTCTTGTTTCTTCCCTAGAAGCCTTATTTGTTAATAAATATAATCTACTTCTTTGGTAGTAACTAGAATTTTACTGGAGAGTGGGTCACTTCTGTAGAGGCAGTCTAGCAAAGACTAGGGTCTTCCTCTGCTCTGGGCTGTAAACACGGTGGCCAGCCCTCCTGGGGTGAGGGAGGCAGCCCCAATCTTCTTAGCCTCCTTACCTGAGCCAGGTGGGCAATTGGGCTGGCCCTTTTTTGGAAGACTGCTGATTTTCCATCCAGAGGGTATTGGAACAAAGGCCTCATGATGGCCTCAGGCCCAAGCCAGATACTCCCATCCAATGAGAGGGAGGGTCAGAAAGGCTTACACTGTGCTCTTTCTTAGTAACCAGCAGTGTGTGTGTATGGCTGTGATCCTGGTGGGCCAGGGAGTGAGCTTGGGATCCTTAATACTCCAACATGATCATAAAACTATTTTCTCTTATTCCTTCTAAGTTATTAGAAGAGAAATAAGAATGATAGTGAGTCAATGCTTAATGTTTATAATACCTTGTCATTACCTTTTTAGATCAAACAGGACAGCCCTGGGTGTGGACAGGGGCAGCACAGCTGAGATATACTAAGTAAACACCTCTGTGCAAATGCTAGCAGCTGTGCAAATAAGTGGGCATGAGGAGTAGGGCTTGACCAGACTGAAGAACCTAGGTTCACAGGAAGGAAAGAAACCAATTTAATGAAAGTGGATTGTAAAGCACACAAGCCTTAATGTGGTAAAATATTCCCAGCCCAGCAGAGTTCCATGGAGTCTGTACAGGGCAGCTCTGTCGCTGGGGTTTTCAATCTAGGCTGTCTTTACAACTGAACCCTAACTGCTGTGGGGTGGGCCTTTGTGTTATTTTTAAAGTTCCCTAGGTGATTGTAATGTGTGTCCAGGGCTGAGAACCACACCACAGTTGAACAGTATAGTAGGTATTAACCACAAATTCCTGGTGAGGATAATTATCACAGAGCTGGAAGGGGTAACTCATGTTGGGGATCACAGTGGGATTTATGGACCATCCATCTCAGGAGTTAGATCCAGAGAGACATTATTATTCCATAGAGCAGTGGTTCTCAAACTTGAGTGTGCATCAGAGTCCCTTGGAGGCCTTGCTAACGCCTGGATTACTGGGCCCCACCCCTAGAGTTTCTGATTCATTAGGTCTGGGACCCCAAAACTGATATGCCTGACACGTTCCCAGATGATGCTGATGAGATAGGTCTGGGGACCACACTTTGGGAACCACTGTTGTAGAAGACACAGGTCTTGGCTCTGAGAGGCATTGCTGGGGACGTGGAAACAGTGTGAGTCTAGGAGGTAGAGGACCTGGATTCAGGCCCTGGCTTTGCTGTGACTCATGCACAGGCTGTGTGGCATAGGGTGAGCCATGTGCCCTATCTGAGCCCAGTCTTTTCGTCCATTATCTGGGGGTAAGAGGAACTGCTTTGCCTATCCCCAAGGTTTGAGTGGGATAATCAGTAATAACTCTTATTGGGTATTTACCAGGTACTGAGCATTCTCCATGCATCATGTTGATTAATTTTCTCAACATTTCTACGAAGTAGGTCCTATTATTCTTATTAGCTCAGAGACTGAAGTTTAGGAGCTTCAGTACCT
This sequence comes from Kogia breviceps, assembly GCF_026419965.1. Taxonomy (NCBI): domain Eukaryota; kingdom Metazoa; phylum Chordata; class Mammalia; order Artiodactyla; family Physeteridae; genus Kogia; species Kogia breviceps. The sequence continues at coordinate 142,859,252 of NC_081312.1, forward strand.
TGTCAAGTGCATTGTGTCAGAGGCAGTTCTGGCTGACCTCAGAGCCCAAGCTCTCAACTGCTGAGCCGTCCTTGACCCTCAGTTGGAAACCGTGTGAGCACTAAGACTTGCCAAACAGTCTCTAACTGGTTTTTCTAAGTGGTGAGCAGGATTCGATGTAAGGGATACCTGGTGGGCGAATCACTCTGCAACAGTGAGCAAACCCCAATTAATTCAAGTCTGGGCGACCCGGAGGGGTTCCAAAAGAAAACACAACAAAACACATCAATCACTCAGTAACTCAGTTTGAGAAGGGCCACTCAGATAAGACGTAGGCATTAATTAGGAGGAAAAAGGAACAGAAAAAACAGCCGGTAGGAAGACCAGAGGCCTCTGTAACAGGCTGACTGAAGCCCAGGAAAGCTGGCAGCAGATCACAAAGGCTGGCACTGATTCATTTAGTCAAAGCAGCCATCTTGGGGAAAGGGCAGCTTTGAAGCAAGAAAAATATGCTTATGAGAGAGACCAGGAAAAGCCATCAAGTGAGACCTGACGTGTGCAAATCAGAAACTGTCAGCTGAGGTGCTACTCAGGGGAGTTTACAGGGATCAGGAGCCTATAATCAAAGGTTCTGCGCCCAAACCAGGAAGCCCCTGAGAGATAAGTGCCTTTTGGTCACTGGGAACAAGATCCCATGTTCAGGGGTCGGTGGGTGGGACAGGTGATCACTGAAGGCCATTGCAGCTGTTCGTTCCAGGGACACTCTGGAAGCTGGATTCATGCTTCATGGGTCTACCAGATTTCTTTCCCCAGGTAAGCAGGCATTTGGGTAGGAATACAATGAATGAAAAAATATATATAACTACCAAAAGAATTTGATAAAATTTCATGCCAAAGTTTATTAGGAAAATAAGTTGTTACAACTTTTACACATGGGTAGGAATATTGTGTTACAAACTACTTCATAATAAAAAGGAAATGGGATTATTGTGAGGGGTCAGATAAGGCAATGGATGTCTGAAAAGTGCTTTGAAAACTGTGATTGTTATTCATTAGAATAAAGGCATCACAAAAATTGAGATCATTTTTTGAATGAAGAGCTATGAAAAGTGACTTTACTATCATATAAGAATTTTATTTGATCTGGTAAGAGAAGAAAGAATCCATATGCATTTTAGGAGTTAAGATGCTCAGCTGCTTGTAATGATGAAATGGGGCCAGGTGAATGGGCAGAAAAATAGAAGATGACCTTTAATGTGGACAAGGTCATGATGTGTTTAGCAGCAAGTAATGCAAACAACATATGCAGTGGTTGGCTCTGACCTAATGGCTATTGTAGGGGAGCAAATCTTGCCACCCCAAAAAGTCTCTTTGACAGACAGATTATTTTGAGCTGAAAACAATCAAGGCCCAAAGACTCAGGAAAAAACTTTAACTTTCTCCCTAATTGCCTAAAAGAACTTAGATAGAGGACCTGTTCCCAAAATTGAGCTATCGCCAGAGATACCTGCAAAGAATGTGGGCTAAGTGTGGTGAGGGAAACTCAGTAGAGCCTAGAGATCAGAGTCCACTCTGTGTCCCATTCTCTCTGTGGTGGCCCAGCAAACATTTATTTGCCAAACATTTGCTTTTCCATCTTCGTGTGAATTGCCTTCCTGCCCTCTGAAGTCCCAAACCACTACCCCCAACATCCTTTTTTGTCTTTGGTTAAAGATAGTTTTTAAGGTGAGGGCTTTAGTCATTTTGGCAAGTTACTCAGTTTTCCTGGGTCTCTCCCATGTACATGTTATTAAACTTTTGTTTGATTTTTCTCCTGTTAATCTGTCTCCTGTCGATTTAATCCTTAAACCAGCCAGAAGAATCTAAAAGGGTAGGAAAATTTCTTTCTCCCTGACAGTATAAACCAGAGAAGAATTTTGGTCTCTGCAGCCTGTTTCTCACTTGTGATGTCGGTTTGGTCAAGATAGCTAACAAAGTGCTTAAAATAACTAGATCCTTAGAACTTAGGAGCCATGGCAACAATGTAGTCTACTGATTAATTTTATATGTGAGAAAACAGAGGTCCAGAGAGCTAAATGGCTAATCCTATAATTAAAGAATGCATTGTATACAAGATGGAAAACATTAGTCTACCTTTCATGAAACTAAAGTATCTGATAAAGGCCACCTTAAAAAGTGTGGGAGATTTCTAGAACTTTTTTAGGTTGATGAGATGGAAAGTTGACCAAATGCTCCTACAAAATGCCAGATTGCATTGCTGTAAGAGACAAATCATTGAGATGGATAGATACCTCATGACTAGTATGATTTTCCAAATAATCTTATATAAGTGATTTCTAAGAAATAACACAGACAGGACTTCACATTGAGATCACAAATGAGTTTAAAACAGGCATAATGATGACAGCCCAAACATCTGTTGGTTTTGGGAGTAAGTCTCCCTGTTTTACAATTGGCATTTAATCATCAGGGGATGAAGCTTGATAGAACTTCAGAGGATTTCTAGATACACAACAGAACATCTAACTCCTCGGGCCTGGTGTTAATTAGGAGCTACAGACATCAGGAGCTATGGTTCTTTCTCTAGTTTCATGTGTACCTATATGTACCTGGTTTGACCACACACCACAGAGAGTAGATCACAGAGGACAGAGAGCTTGGCACTCTTTGGATGTGTTATTGGTGTTGACTGCACTCTCTGACTCTAACTTCCCAGTCGTGGATCCCCAAAACTTGTCTGGACCTTTCTGCACCAGCTGATTTCCCAGGCACATGAATACCTCACCCAAGCTCTTGACCTGCTCCCTCCAGCTCACTGTAACATCTTTGTACTCCACGCATTAGAGGTCTGATCTGTGATGCTGCTGGACTCATACCTTACCCCTGCTCTCAGTTGGACATTTTGTCTTTGTCTCTTCTGTCCAGCCCAGCCCTGCATTCAGTAATTTCCTATAATCTTTATTTAACTGATCACTTTAATCTCCCATTTAAAACCTTTTCCATTTCATGTGGAATTGCACAGAATTCTTTCTAAATGTGATTTTTAAAATCTTAAATCTTCATTAGGTCTATGTAAGAGCAGTCTGTCAGAAGCCAGTGTAAAAACCATTGGAATACATAAATACCAACTGTAAGTAAATATAAATCAATCAATAAGCATATCATGCTCCAAAGGGCAAAGAGCTGAGGTTAGGGAGGCAGTAAAGTGGGGGAAATTGACCTCTTCTGATCGGACGGACAGGAGTGACATGGGCACATGTGGGGCATATGTGACAAAGAATCTTCTGGTCCCTAAAGGGATGAAATATAGAAACTCAAAATGCCCAGAGAAGTGACAGGGCTGCCATAATAGGGCTTTTCTTTACTCTAGAGCAAACCAGTAACAGTAATATTATTTTATTTAGACTTTAAAGGTAAAGTGGAAGAAAGGCACCACCTGTTTTGATGCCTGGTGAAGCCACTGAAAGTTCTAGGACCAACTCCAAGAAGGATGAAGGTGAGTTAGAAAAGTGCATTCGACTCAAATCTGACAGGCTCAAAGACTGGCTTACGCTGTGGAAAATAGCAATGAAAGAACAGCGGTTCAGAGGCTTTATGTTCATATGTCTTTAAATTTTACTCTAAATAAAATGCTTTATTTGTACTAGTTCAGTATTTGTCATTATCCGCTCTTTTACTGAAAAGGAGCTCTAGCTGTGGGGGAGGGCAGGCTGGCATTTGGCTCAGCTAATCGTGTGGACGGGGAGTTGGGGTCTGGGGAGCCTGGCTCTGTCACTCGGGTGGCACCACCCACCCACAAGTGTCCATAGCACTTACTTTACCAGCGTCACCAGCCTAAGAAACAGTCACAACAAAGGCCACTGTACTTAAAGATGGAAAGAGACACAGATACTAGGGGATAAAAACTCGAGGAGGCAGCAAGTGTGTGCTCCTTTTATCATGATCTATTTAACACAAAATAGTGCTTTTGGCAATATTTTCCCCCAAAATGAAAGCTTTGGATTTCAAGTGGGGTTATTGGCCTTTCATCTGTGTTTTCTCTACTGTTCTATTTTCTGATCCATTACTTTCATTTTGGAAACCTGTCATTGTGACTCTTTTATCAATGTAACTATCACTCAAAAAGCTTTTTACTCTCTGGGTCAGAATTGTTTAATATCAGGCAATTTAAATGACTATTTTGTGTATTGACCTCATATTTGAGAGTCATGCAAGTTGTACTGTGAAATCAAATGTTCAAAGATAATGAGTACCTTTATTTGACTTTTTTTTCCCCCCACAGATGAGCATAACAGTTGAGAATCCTAAGAGATCGATGGAAAACTGGAAAAGGTGGTAAGTACCCAATGCTGGGCCCCTGAGGGAGAGGGCAGGAGAGGGGCTGGAGAGATGGGACTGAAGAAGACAGATACGTGTTCAATCTCAAGGCAGAGCAGAGACCTGATGGGTTTTTCTCTTTCTTTCCTGGGGAGAGGAGGGGCGTGGCTGACTCAGGCTGGTTGCAGGGGCTCAGATGGGGTAAACGAGTTGGGACAAGAGGGCAGGTGCTGTAGGTTGAACGTGAGCAGTGGGCAGGAAGCTGGAGTCAAGCTGGCCTTTCACATTGTGGATACACCACAGCAAGAAGGGGGTGAAGAGGAGTGGGAGAGGCGACAGGGAAAGAGCAGTGCAGATTCTGAAAGCCTGATTTGATCTGGGTCATAGACTCCTACAGGGGCAAAAGCATTTCTGAAAAAGCATCCTTTTAAAGACTTCAGTTAACCAATTTAAATATTCATGGAACTTTCCTTTGGAGTAGCTATCCAGGTTGTAGGAACCCAGAGCATAAATCTTAGTCTCTGCCTGAAGGGTCTGATCTCCTAGTTTGCCTGTGAGATGATTGGTCAGAGAGAACAAGGCATTAGAAAGGGTGTTAAAGTAATGGGACAGACCAGGAAAGGGGCATGTGCTTTACTGGGATAGTTCCTGTCATCTTAACCACAGCTGATGTGGTTATATGAAGAGATCGAATCTCAGAGCACTTCCCCAAGTTTGTCGGTGTTGGAGGCCGAACTTAAAACTCTGGTCTGTGGACTGGAAAGCCACTCTCTTTGCACATCGCTACACTGGCTTAGAGTCAGGACACTTGGGTCTGAATCCTGGCTCTGCCAGTTACCAGCTGTGTGAACCTGAGTGAGTTATGTAATCTTATGGGCTTTAGCTTCCTCATTTGATGAATGAAGATCTTAGGGTTATTGGGAAGATGAAAGAAAACGGTTCATGCCTGGAGCTTAGCACAACGCCTGGCATAGTAAGTGCTCAAAACACATTAGCTGCAAGTATAGCACAGTATTCAGAGAAGAGGGAGCATCAGAAGCCTCCGTGGGGGAGGTGAGGCCTGAATCAGACTTTAGCAAATGGGCGAAGGCTGACAGAAATAAGCTCAGAGGAGGAAAGTGGGGTGAGTCTACCATTTGAAGCAAGTATGTCATGAAGGATTAGGGGAGGAGAGATGGAGAAAGGAAATAGTAAGGCAGAAAAAGGCTGGTGTTTGCTGGTTGGCTGGTTGGTTGTTTTAAACCAATCCTCAGGTAAAACAGTGTAATGAGACTGGGTGGGGCGATCTGATTGCCCCCCTGGGTAGACCAGGATGCCATTGCTGCCCCTGAGGCAAAATGGCCTCTGCTCATCCTGAGAGAAATCGTAAAGGACGCTGGGACGTGTGTGTGTGTGTGTGTGTGTGTGTATGTGTGTAATAAAGTAAAGGAGTGTGGTGTGGGTGAGGGGGTGATGCTTCTGGGCCAGTTCCTGACATGCTTTCAGTGGGTTAGAAACTGTAATTACCAGCTTTCCTCGTTTTTCTCTCTTCTCTCCCACGTATAGAACAGACTAGCACAGGGCCTGATCGGAAATATTTTTAAAAACCCAGGAATCTCAGTGGTTGCGTGCCTTCCATCACTGCTACAGCCTCCACCCAACATCTAGCTTTGCTTATTTGGGTTGTGAGGAGGTGCTGACCCAATACACTCGGCACTTCCCTTCTCTCCTTCTCTTGGTCCCCAAGCTCCCTTCTGAGATGACCCAGGGGTGGCACCTGCTCTGGGTCCATGGGGGACCACAATCTGGGAGTCTGTCCTTTGCTCTTTGTCCTCCATGGTTACAGCGTCGGCAGGCAGTAGGGAGGAACCAGCTCTTTGAAGCCTTCTGACAATCAGCTGTGGGAGTGAGGGTCTGGCTTCTGTCCCTCTCCCCAAACTGTCTGAGTGTAGGGAGAGCACAGACAGCTTTCAGTGACCCACTGAGACACACTGACATGTTTCTTAATACTTCAGAATCCACTCACATGTGTGATCATGGTTTTCTCTACGAAGGAGGCAGGACAGGTACTAGAGACCAGCGTTCAAAGGGGCTGAGCCCCTTTCCTGAGTCACAGAGCACTTTGATGCTGGAACCTAGACTCAGGCCCCGCCAGCACTCTTTGCACTGAGGGAGCAGGGTAAATGACATATGATTTCCCTCTCACCTCAGTCATCCACAGAAGATGAGAACAAAGCAGTGAGACAGGGAGGCCCTTTGCCACAGTGGGTCTCATCTCTCCCCAGGGGAGACATGGTCCCTGGCTTCAACTCTCTATAACAGCCAGCTGCCCCCTGGTGCAGCTCCACCGGGATCCCTGCCGGGAGGGAAGACTTGGAATCAACTTCTTGGATTCTCCTACAAAACAAGGACTTCAAAAGTAGGGATAAGTCTGCAGTGTTCTGGGGGCTACTTAGCAACACAGGAATAATTCAAGAGCTATGCAAGTGCTAATGAGTGCCACAAATAACTCCGCTGACCTGTCTTGGCAGGCAGGGCCCAGCAGAGGAGCAGAGGTTGGTCCTTGAAGTGGTTCCGCAGCCGTGCTCCGTTTGCTTGGGCCTGCAGAGGCCAGCGCTCAGCCAGTGGGTTCCCTTCAGACTGCCTGGGATGGGAGGATAATCTGGAAGACCTCTGAGCCAGGACTGTGCCCCTCCCACATAGGAGGGGGAAGCCAAGAGCTGCCGTGCAGGTGAGAAAAACCAAATAGGCAATTACCCTGCTCTACGAAGCCTTACTTCTAAGGTACTGGCTTGGGTTCAGCTGGCCCATCCCTGTTGGGCCTGGGTTCTCTCCTCTTGTGCTTAGAATTAATGTGTCTGAGTGAGAACAGAACAGGGGGAGGGATATTTATTTATCTGGTTTTGGTCTGGGGTCTACTCAGGAAGAAATATGTGCATGTGTGTATCTATATATGAATGTGTGTGTGTGTGTGTGTGTGTGAGTGAATCAATGGGATGGATTACAGATAAGGCAGAAAGTGGACCAGTGGTAACAACTTTTTAAGAAGGACATGAAAAGCCATTATGATAAACACTAAATGTGATCTTGTTTAGTGGGATGGGTTGGAGCCAGGACTCCTCTCCTGGACTCAGATGTTTATTTGTTTATTCAATCAATTATGTTAAATCACTCATCAGCATTTATCTAGCATCCACTATATACCATACACTGTGCATAGATTGGACTAAGACCCAGCCTCTTCCTGCTTTCAAAGTGCTCACACTGTTATGGGGAAGGTGGAAACATTGACAAGTAGGCAAAAAATATATAATAAATACAGTGCGATACATAAAAGAAATAGGTAAAGAGATGACAGAAGCCAAGAGGAGGACGAGCCTAACTCTGGGTGCAGAGGGATGACACTCGGCGTGCAGCCGGATGAGGTGTGGATGTCAGATGGGTAGGAGAGGGGACTAGAGTGGGCATAACACATCTGTGGCTTCCAGGCAGGCCTAGGCTGAGGGGAAAACAGTGGGAGATAGGTGCGGATGGGTGGACAGAGCAGAGTGTGAAAGGTTTAAGGAGAAGTGGAATCTGGAGTTTAAAGGGAATTTGGACCAGGGAGAAGAGGAGGCATCCTACGAAGGTCAATCAGTGTGAATGAAATGCAGAGGCCCAACTGAGAGTGGTGGTCTTTGCTTCAGCACACAGGGAGCAGTAGGTGTTGCATGGGGATTAAGAACACAGGCTCTGCACTGAGACTGCCTGAGTTCAAATCCTGCCTCTGCCATCTGACAGCTCTATGACCTGGGGCAAGTTACTTTGCCTCTGTAAGCTTCAGTTTCCTCATCACCCGTGATACAGCGACAGGGCTGTTGTGAAGATCGGTAGCTGAGCACTTGGTGGGATAACAAGTAGAGAGCCCTCTGTAAGTGTTAGCTTTTATTATTGTTATTCTTCCAGCCAATCCCCAAATGCTCTTAGCGTTGCCTTTGAAGTGTTTCTTGTGTCTTGCTTTGACCTCTCTTTTGTAGCAGTGAGCACCTCATCTTTTGCACCTGAGCATTGCCCACTTCACCTCACATTTGGGTTTCTGCACATCAATGAAGCAGGCTTTGCTGGCGTGCTTTCTTCCCCTGCAAACCAGCCTGTGCACCAGCCTCAAACAGAACCCCCTTCAGTGTTATGTTGCAGCCACTTCTTTGTCCAAGAGCCTTGATGCTCCCTATTTCACAGAAGCACCAATCTGGTCCATTGCCCTTATACAGATGAGAAAACCAAGGCCAAAGAGGATAAATGAGTTGGCCGCTCTCCAAGCCATTAGGCACTCAGTCTTCCTACTCTTGCTTCTGATGCCTTCCCTCTAACAGGTGGTCCTGTTTTTCCTAAGCCCCTAGTCTGGTGCCCTATTATTTCTTAGAGCTTCTCCAAACCCTCCCTGGGAGACACAAAAGCAGGGTAGAAGATGGACCTGCATGAGCCATCCTGTCAGTCACTTTGGGTTTGCGGTCCAGCCCTGCTTCTTACTAACTGAGTGACCTTAAGTTAGGTAACATCCTGAGCCTGCATTTCCCAATCACTGAGAGAGATGTTACAAGAGCTTCCTGCAGGGCCGGAGTGAGGGTGATAGATGGGATTATAGCCTAAGTGAAGGGCTTGGTAGTGTGTCTGGCACAGAGCAGAGGCTCTGGGATGTTGAATCCCCTTCTCTCTGGTCAGGTAGGTCGCCCTGGCCCTAAGAGCCCACCACGACTGCACATGCTGCCTCCCACGTGACCCTTCCTTCCCTTTCCATTTTACACCCCAGTGTCCCTGTTAGCTCACCAAACCCTTCCCTGTGAGCTCTCCTCTACTTTCTGCATTCCCCAAAGCCCCTACCTCACTGTTTCACATACAGAGTTAGAACTCCAGGGAGAGGCCAAAACCTTGTTTCAGCACTACGTTTTCAATATATCCTTAGAAACAGAAGGCAGGCTGTTCATGGGCCAAGGCCCTGGGAGCTAAGCGGTTTCAGGCATCTTAGAATTGGTTCTAACGAGCATTAGAGTGCTCATTAGGAGTTGGCAAGACTTCCCGAGCAGACCCCAAGGGCCTGTGCTCAGATACCCAATGGTGGTCTTGGAAGCAGAGAGGCAAGACCTATGCAGCCTTGCAGGGGAGCCCTCAGGATGAACCCCTTCTTAGGAAAAAGCGAGCAGCCAGTTCTTGTCAGGTGTGAGCTAGCTGCATCCATGCCTGACTGTTGTTCTGATCTTAGAGGAACCTGAGGGTCCCACCTGGGGCTGCCCAGGGCCTTCGTGGCAAGGAGGAAGCATGCTGCTTGCACAGGGCCTGCGAGGCCCCACGATAACTCTGTCCCTCCCCAGCAGGTAAATGGAGCCGGAATCCGGTCCAATTCAGGCATCTTTGGGAAGGGGGGTGGGTTATCCAGTTCTTTCCTGTGGTGTCTGCAGATACAGCCGGAACTCGGTGTGCATAACCCAGGCTGGTTTTCTACTTCAGAATGGACCAAGCCCAATTTGGGGGAATGTTTATTTGCTTTCTCATAAATATAAAAATCTACTTATCTGACTTGAGGGGATACAAAACACCTGTTTGCTGGTGGACTCTCATCTTGTTTATTTTTTCTATTTTTAGAAGTGGGTGGGACTTCCTGCAGAAACTGCTTATTTCCTGAAAACCTGGACCAAGCCTGGGACTTGTTATGTCTCTTTAGCTTTTATTTGGTTTATGTATGTATGTATTTATTGTTAAATCTCAAAAAGAGGCCCCCAAAGGGGAAAAAACATGAAGCCAGATCTCTAAAAGCTTTGAGAAGATGGCTTCACTCAAACTTAGCAAAGGACTAAAATACAATCTCACCAGCAAATATTTGCCCACTCAATGGGCATTATCCAAAGCAGGGTCTCTAGGAAGACACTTTCTGTGTCACTTTCTGCTCACTAGGAAAGGTCAAAAGTTGGCCACTATATTTTGACAAGACTTGCCAGTAGTCTTCTTATGCTAAGAGAGGCCTGCCCCATCTCACGTCCACTAGGCCATTAGCTTTCAGGGACTGAAAGCTATTTTTGTGGCAGCAAAACTAGAAAATACATATCTCACCAAAAAAGTATGATGCAACCCCTCACCCCTCCTTCCTAGAACATTTTGCATCCATAGCCAAAGGGAGATTTATAGCCTTCTCAAAATTCTATGATCTGGGCTTCCCTGGTGGCGCAGTGGTTGAGAATCCGCCTGCCGATGCAGGAGACACGGGTTCGTGCCCTGGTCCGGGAAGATCCCACATGCCGCGGAGCAACTAAGCCCGTGAGCCATGGCCGCTGAGCCTGTGCGTCCGGAGCCTGTGCTCCGCCACGGGAGGGGCCACAACAGTGAGAGGCCCGCATACCGCAAAAAAAAAAAAAAAAAAAAAAAAAAAAATTCTATGATCTAATACCTTTTCCACTTAAATATTCATTACAAAGGTAATAAAGCCATGGATGTAAGGGCCTGAATGGTGTTACTGATGGCAGGCTTTGGGGCTGAGCTAATGCACAACTTTACCCATCTCCTAAAGACAAGGGAGTTGGTTGACATGGGGCTCTTTTCAGAACGTGCCGTAACCTCCTTTGTCCTCATTCTATTGGGACAGTGGAGTCAAAGACAAGGGACAGGATGGTCCTGGGACACAGACGGATGGTCCTCTGTGTGTAATCCCTGGGATATAAGGGTGACTCGGATTCTACTGGGAAGAGCTTGGAAACAGGGAATTCTTTGGTTTCTGAGCTTTCCTCAAGGGGAAATGAACCAAGAGCGTTTTTTTTTTTGGCTCTGGTGGAAAGCTGGTCTAAAAGCTGAAAGCATCCAAGACAGAGAATTCAGACAAGGTGGACAAACCTCACACGAGACTTATTCTTTGGAAGATGTCATCCTAGATGTTATGACTTGGAGGAAAGAGCCAGGGATGAGGACGATCTCTCTGCTATATGATAACAGTATATACACTAATACAAAGGACAATCCCAGTGGTTCTTGTTTGCCTTCATCAGCCTGGGTTATGCTTTAACTGCCCAAGGTGGAGGACATGGTGGGGAGCCTCGGCTGTTGGTCTAACCATAGCACATGTCCACCTTGCCCAGGGAAGTCCATTTCCAAACTTCAAAGATCAGTTTGTGAGCTTCACATTTAGTTAGTTCTTCCTGATGATCCCATTTAAAATTTTATTCTTCTTTTAAGAGGTATGGCATGAGATATACAGGTACAAGTTTTTCTCTAGAATTTTCCCTATCTCTGTAGTAGTAAAAATCTGAAATAGGTGCTTATTTATTTTTTTTAAAAAGCTCTCCAGCTACTGGGGATAGCAAGGACTTTTGCCATTTAATTTTTGTTATTACCTAGCTCATGAAAATGTATTTCTTAATCCTCCAGCTACAGATACTCCTGATCAGAAAAAGCTTAAGCTTATGTGTTCCCTGTGCTCCAGTAGTATATTATTTAAGACTAACAACATGGCATGTACACAGAGAGATGTGTAGAAAATAACCAAAGAGCCAGCATCAGTGGAAGGATGAAGACATGGGCTTTGGTCCGGGAGGCAGAGGAAAAAGGAATTGTGTGAGTCACTGAGGCTGCTAGGTATTTAGGTGGGTATCCGTGGTTGGCACCCATGTGCTCCTGCAGTCCTCCCAGGAGAGCGGGATCACCTCCTAGGCTCCACTACACCCCTTCTTAGCACCTCCCTCCAGGGGCCTCAGGCCAGATGTGCCCTCTCCCTTGCTATGGCTTCAGATTTATCTCAGTGCTCTAGGGCTGCCTGCTTTTTGCCCTTAGTACCCAGAAAACTTTATTTTTTCCATGATTATCAAAGTAATACACACCACTTCAGAATGGTAGGAAGGTACAGAAAAGTGTTAAGAAGCATGAAAACAAAATCAGCTATAATCCTGTCACCCAGAGCTATTTGCATTTAAGTGCACTTTCTTCTAATGTTTTTTTTTTTTCTTAACACAAGTGCACAGATTTTGTAACCTGCTTTTACTCTGCTCAACCTCATAGCATGTTTCCACGTCATTAGATATATCTGGACCCACTGCTTCCCAGAGCTGACCCTCTTCTCTTGGTTGTTCTGACCAAGTCAGGGATTCCAACCACCACTCTTTCGCCCTTGCTATTTACCTGCCTGAAGTGCAGCCACCCTCCATTCATTTTTAGTCCTATGGTTCTTTAGGGTGATATGACCTCCATGAAGCCTTCCAGGACACCTTGGAAGGCCCTCCTGATTGTCCCTCCGTCCCTGACACCCCTCCCCTTCCGTGGGATCTGGACTGTGCCTCTGGTCCTTAACATGTGCTACTCTGGACAGTTAGGTCTCTCTTTATGTAAATGCTCCTCAGGCAGTAGTGTGATGGGAAATATTTAACTACTGGCTCCCTGGAAAAAAATGTATGCATATATATACATACGTAATTTATTATACATTTTATTGACATCAAGGATATATATTACACAATTTAAAAATAATATAGTATAAAACATCCAATGCTCTTTATTGTAAACTCCATGTAGCCAATTGATTCTTACAGAACTTTCTTGTTGATTTTTGCTGAAATTTTGTATCGCTAGCCAACCCATGGTTGCAAATGATGAACAGGGATTATTCTGTTAGGAGTGTTAGTTGATATTTTCACTTACATGGAGTAAGACAAAACTGAAACAATGAAGACCTGTTTCAGAACTTCAGTCATTCAACAATGACATAAGCTACTTCTTTGCTGTATCAGATAATTATTTTAGAATCCTGGAAGAACATTTCCTCAATTTTTTGTGCTATTTACAACTGGAACAACTACAGACACAGTACGCTTTTAAGTTTAATCTACATAGTTAACATTTTCTCCATGCTTTTCTTAAGTCTAGACCAGGGGCCTGCAATTTATGGCCTGTCAAATCTGGCCCACCGCCTGTTTTAGTAAATAAAGTTTTACTGGAACACAGCCATGTTCATTTGTTTATTGTCTGTAGCTGTGTTTGAGCTTCAATAGCAGAATAGTGTAGTTGCAACAGAGACCGTATGACCTACAAAGGGGTAAATATTTACTACCTTGCCCTTACAGAAAAGGTCTGTTGACATTTGCTCTACATAGTCAGCAAAACAATAAATCAAATCATGATTAATTGTATTCATCTATATTTTAATATATTTATGTAAAATACACTTGTAGTATTTGCCAATTTTCGTGCGTAAATACAGTCATCACGGCTACTATTTAGCTACCAGTCTGATGTTACTAATGGGGAGTTGAGAAGAGATGGCCTTTAGCACAGCATTATGTAGTATTTACATCATAAATGTCAATAACCTTGAGAACAGAGATAATATTAAAATGTAATAAAATAATTAGGAACAGAGGAGTTTGAGTATTTACTACTGTTGTTCTTTTTTAAAAATTTATTTTATTGAAACATAGTTGATATACAATGTTGTGTTAATTTTTACCGTACAGCAAAGTGATTCAGTACTACTGTTCTTAACATTATTTAATTGTAAGTTTTACTATTTAATTTTAAAATAATCGCTGTGCTTAACAATCAGCTCACAAAATTCTTGAAAATTTAATTGGCTCTATAGAGAGCGAGGGCTTTGATCTTTGGTGAGAAATATGATCTCAGCCCATCTGGATGGCTCCTCACTGAACCTCAGCCCTGGGGGAAGTTCTGCCCAGGATGAGGGCATGTGAGGGTCTCATGTTCATCATAAACCTTTACTTAAACCTGAATGAAAGAAGCCTCTTGTGTCTGTAGCAGGGGCTCCAACCCCATCTGTTGATTAGAAAATTGCCGTGAACTCTGGCTGTTGCAGGGAGTTTAACCATGAACTTCTACCCACCATGTGCAGAAATGAGTCATTCTGGACAGGGCCATCCAGAAGGACAGATGGTGCCCTGACCCTGTATGACCTGGGCTGGGTATTCTATGAGGCCAGAGCGTGGGGTCTGGCCAGTCAGTCCTGACAGCTCATGCCTAGCTTTTTGCTTTGGAAGTACCAACTTATATCCCCTTCCCTGCCCTCTCCCTAACCCCAGAAAAGCAGGAGGGGCTGGCTGACTAAACCCAGCTCGAGGTTCTTTGGGGTCATGTGGCCTTGGCCTGGGAAGACAATGGTTAGGACCCATGATGTGAACCAGCTGGTGTTTTCTCTTCGGAAATCCCATGCCCTAAACCCTCCACTGTCAGCTGCTCAGTGGCTTTGGAAACAAGCATTTTTAGGGTTAGTTGTTTTGAGTTTGTTTAGAGCTGCAAAACCAGTGTGGCTGAGGCATCTGCACGAAATGCAGGGAAAGGACAGGTGCCCAGGAGCTCCAGGGCTGGGTTCCTCTTCCACCATTACCACCAGGCATGTGATGTTGGGCTTGTGACTTAACCCTTCTGAGCCTGTTTGTTTTAAGTTAAATGCCTCACAGGATCACTGTGAGATCAACTGAGCTAATATATGTGAAAACATGTAGCAAATAGCAAGTGTTAGAGGACAGTAAACAGGACTGGCACCAGAACCTCTGCTGGAAACACCAGGTGCTAAGTAACCCATATTCTCTAAAGAGAGCTGTCAGCAATTGAGGCCAGATTTTCCCTAACTCCAGGACTCCCAAGAAGTGGCCCAACTACCATTACTGCCCTCTGCCAGCCTCAGGTAGGGAGACAAGTGGGACAAGGGAGGTAGGAGTTGGTGGAGAATAATTTATTTCTGCCCCTCCCATTGTGACTCTCATCTTGAGATCAAGTTGGGGACATCTATCAGAATCACGTATGGAGGTGGCAGGGTGAGGGGTCTCCATGAGGCAGCAATTGTCATACTGCTCCAGGCTGGATGCCTGCTGACCTTTTGAGACCCTTGGCCCCATCTGGTGGTGGGGATACAGTGATGGAGTTTTGGAGAGAGTTTGACCTGTGTCCATAGGAGTTTTGGGGGCTCTTTGTGAACAGGGAGGCCGTGCCTGCTTCAGCTATCTGAAGACAGGCAGGTCAGCCAAGGAGGGGAGGTTTGTCTGAGGAGGTGGGATCCTAATTTCAGTTCCCTTCAGCCCTCAGAGGGTGGGGAAGAAGACACCAGCAGTTTCTGAGCCTCTGTATAGGAGGACAGAGTGGGAGGGGCATGGACCACCGGAGAAGCCAAAGGGGGCCACAATTGTCCTTCTCAGTGGCAGATGAGCTGGGGTCACACTGACAGGGCCCTCAGAGCCACACACACGTCCTCAAAGGACCATCCTGCAGCCAAGGCCACCAGCAGCAGATGGGCCCAGACTGAAACCAGAGAGCCAATGAGCAGTTAGGATCCCTGTGTCCCCCACCTGTACTCCACTAAGCTTCTCCAGAGAGGACAGGCCCTGCAAAGGGAGGGGTAGCAATTCCAGCACCAGGCCTGCTCTCCCACCCCACCCCATGGTGCCCCAGTGAGAAGAGGAGTGAAAGAATAGAACTATCCCCTCCCCACTTCAAATCTTAATTCCTCCCTGAACCTAGCTCATGAAGGAGAGGAGGAAGAATGTCAAATCAGACGTGAGATTGAGGCTTTAGAATAAAATAAGGTGAAAAAAAAAGACTTAATAATAGAACTGACCAAATGTTAAGAAATCTACTCAAGATGCTAGTAAGGGATGAAAAGTGTAACTTGACAGTACATGGTAGAAGGAAGGGATGGGAGAAATATAAAACCGTTTCACGTTTATATTCCTCTAAATTCAGACTGAACAATAAAACTGTAACATAAGTCTTAGTTTTTACAGTAGGTGGTCCCTTTGAACTTGGTGAATTGAATCAAATACATATATAGAGCATTGGTTCTCAAACTTCAACACACATCAGAATCACCATAGGGCTCGTTAAAATAGACAGTTGGCTCCAGACTCAGTTTCTGATTCAGTAGGTCTGGGGTGGGATTGAGAATTTGCATTTCTAGCAAGGTCCCAGGTAATGTCAATGCTGCTGGTCTGGGGACTACAATTTGAGAATCACTGTGGTACAGATTAGAGCATCACGGAAGTGTGTATTTATTTATTCATTTTTAACATCTTCATTGGAGTAGAATTGCTTTACAATGGTGTGTTAGTTTCTGCTTTATAAAAAAGTGAATCAGTTATACATATATCCCCATATATCCCCCGTCTTACGTCTCCCTCCTATCCTCCCTATCCCACCCCTCTAAGTGGTCACAAAGCACCGAGCTGATCTCCTTGTGCTATGCAGCTGCTTCCCACTAGCTATCTATTTTACATTTGGTAGTGTATCTATGTCCATGCCACTCTCTCACTTCATCCCAGCTTACCCTTCCCTGTGCCTGTGTCCTCAAGTCCATTCTCTACGTCTGCATCTTTATTCCTGTCCTGCTCCTAGGTTTATCAGAACCAATTTGTTTTTAGATTCCATATATATGTGTTAGCATACAGTATTTGTTTTTCTCTTTCTGACTTACTTCACTCTGTATGACAGTCTCTAGGTCCATCCACCTCACTACAAATAACTCAATTTCGTTTCTCTTTATGGATGAGTAATATTCCATTGTATATATGTGCCATATCTTCTTTATCCATTCATCTGTAAATGGACACTTAGGTTGCTTCCATGTCCTGGTTACTGTAAATAGCACTGCAATGAACATTGTGGTACATGACTCTTTCAATTACGGTTTTCTCAGGGTATATGCCCAGTAGTAGGATTGCTGGGTCTTATGGTAGCTCTATTTTTAGTTTTCTGAGGAACCTCCATACTGTTCTCCACAGTGGCTGTATCGATTCACATTTCCACCAACAGTGCAAGAGGGTTCCCTTTTCTCCACACTCTCCAGCATTTGTTGTTTGTAGATTGTTTGACGATGGCCATTCTGACAAGTGTGAGGTGATATCTCATTGTAGTTTTGATTTGCTTTTCTCTAATGATTAGTGATGTTGAGCATCCTTTCATGTGTTTGTTGGCAATCTGTATATCTTCTTTGGAGAAATGTCTATTTAGGTCTTCTGCCCATTTTTGGATTGGGTTGTTTGTTTTTTTGATATTGAGCTGCATGAGCTGCTTGTAAATTTTGGAGCTTAATCCTTTGTCAGTTGCTTCATTTGCAAATATTTCCTCCCATTCTGAGGGTTGTCTTTTCATCTTGTTTATGGTTTCCTTTGCTGTGCAAAAGCTTTTAAGTTTCATTAGGTCCCATTTGTTTGTTTTTGTTTTTATTTCCATTTCTCTAGGGGGTGGGTAAAAAACGATCTTTTTGTGATTTATGTCAGAGTTTTCTGCCTATGTTTTCCTCTAAGAGTTTTACAGTGCCTGGCCCTACATTTAGGTCTTTAATCCATTTTGAGTTTATTTTTGTGTATGGTGTTAGGGAGTGTTCTAATTTCATTCTTTTACATGTAGCTGTCCAGTTTTCCCAGCACCACTTATTGAAGAGGCTGTCTTTTCTCCATTGTATATTCTTGCCTCCTTTACCAAAAAAAAAAAGGTGACCATATGTGTGTGGGTTTATCTCTGGGCTTTCTATCCTGTTCCATTGACCTATATTTCTGTTTTTGTGCCAGTACCATACTGTCTTGATTACTGTAGTTTTGTAGCATTCTCTGAAGTCTGGGAGCCTGATTCCTCCTGCTTGGTTTTTCTTTCTGAAGATTGCTTTGGCTAATCAGGGTCTTTTGTGTTTCCATACAAATTGTGAAATTTTTTGTTCTAGTTCTGTGAAAAATGCCATTGGTAATTTGATAGCGATTGCATTGAATCTGTAGATTGCTTTGGGTAGTATAGTCATTTTCAGACAAGAACATGGTATACCTCTGCATCTGTTTGTATCATCTTTAATTTCTTTTATCAGTGTCTTACAGTTTTCTGCCTACAGGTCTTTTGTCTCCTTAGGTAGGTTTATTCCTCGGTATTTTATTCTTTATGTTGCAGTGGTAAATGGGAGTGTTGTCTTAAATTCTCTTTCAGATTTTCATCGTTAGTGTATAGGAATGCAGGTGATTTCTGTGCATTAATTTTGTATCCTGCTACTTTACCAAATTTATTGATTAGCTCTAGTAGTTTTCTGGTAGCATCTTTAGGGTTCTCTATGTATAGTATGTCATCTGCAAACAGTGACAGCTTTACTTCTTCTTTCTGATTTGGATTCCTTTTATTTCTTTTTCTTCTGTGATTGCTGTGGCTAAAACTTCCAAAACTATGTTGAATAATAGTGGTGAGAGTGGACAACCTTGTCTTGTTCCTGATCTTAGAGGAAATGGTTTCAGTTTTTCACCATTGAGAATGATGTTGGCTGTGGGTTTGTCATATAAGACCTTTATTATGTTGAGGTAAGTTCTCTCTATGCCTACTTTCTGGAGGGTTTTTATCATAAATCGGTGTTGAATTTTGTCAAAAGCTTTTTTCTGCATCTATTGAGATGATCATATGGCTTTTTTTAAAAAAAATCTTTATTTGAGTATAACTGTTTTACAATAGTGTGTTAGTTTCTCCTTTACAACAAAGTGAATCAGTTATACATATACATATGTTCCCATAACTCTTCCCTCTTGTGTCACCCTCCCTCCCACCCTCCCTATCCCACCCCTCTAGGTGGTCACAAAGCAGAGAGGTGAACTCCCTGTGCTATGCTGCAGCTTCCCACTAGCTATCTAATTTACATTTGGTAGTGTGTATATGTCCCTGCCACTCTCTCACATCGTCACAGCTTACCCTTCCTCCTCCCCATATCCTCAAGTCCATGCTCTAGTAGGTCTGTGTTTTATTCCCATCCTACCACTAATCTCTTCATGACTTTTTTTTTTTTTTTTAGATTCCATATATATGTGTTAGCATACGGTATTTGTTTTTATCCTTCTGACTTACTTCACTCTGTATGACAGATTCCAGGTCTATCCACCTCATTACAAATAACTCAGTTTCATTTCCTTTTATGGCTGAGTAATATTCCATTGTATATATGTGCCACATCTTCCTTATCCATTCATCTGTTGATGGACACTTAGGTTGCTTCCATGTCCTGGCTATCATAAATAGAGCTGCAATAAACATTTTGGTACATGACTCTTTTTGAATTATGGTTTTCTCAGGGTATATGCCCAGTAGTAGGATTGCCAGGTCGTATGCTCGTTCTATTTTTGGTTTTTTAAAGAACCTCCGTACTGTTCTCCACAGTGGCTGTATCAATTTACATTCCCACCAACAGTGCAAGAGGGTTCCCTTTTCTCCACACTCTCTCTAGCATTTGTTGTTTGTAGATTGTTTGATGATGGCCATTCTGACAAGTGTGAGATGATATCTCATTGTAGTTTTGATTTGCATTTCTCTAATGATTAATGATGTTGAGCATTCTTTCATGTGTTTGTTGGCTATCTGTATATCTTCTTTGGAGAAATGTCTATTTAGTTCTTCTGCCCATTTTTGGATTGGGTTGTTTGTTTTTTTGTTATTGAGCTGCCTGAGTTGCTTATAAATTTTGGATATTAATCCTTTGTCAGTTGCTTCATTTGCAAATATTTTCTCCCATTCTGAGGGTTGTCTTTTGGTCTTGTTTATGGTATCCTTTGCTGTGCAAAAGCTTTTAAGTTTCATTAGGTCCCATTTGTTTATTAGGCTTTTTTTCTTCAAATTGTTAACATGGTTTATCACATTGCTTGATTTGCATATATTGAAGAATCCTTGCATTCTTGGGATAAACCCCACTTGATCATGGTGTATGATCCTTTTAATGTGCTGTTGGATTCTGTTTGATAGTATTTTGTTGAGCATTTTTGCATCTATGTTCCTCAGTGATATTGGCCTGTAGTTTTCTTTCTTTGTGACATCTTTGTCTGGTTTTGGTATCAGGGTGATGGTGGCCTTATAGAATGAGTTTGGGAGTGTTCCTCCCAATGCTATATTTTGGAAGAGTTTCAGAAGGGTAGGTGTTAGCTCTTCTCTAAATGTTTGATAGATTTAGCGTGTGAAGCCATCTGGTCCTGGGCTTTTGTTTGTTGCAAGATTTAAAATCACAGTCTCAATTTCAGTGCTTGTGATTGGTCTGTTTACATTTTCTATTTCTTCTGGTTCAGTCTTGGAAGGTTGTGCTTTTCTAAGAATTTGTCCATTTCTTCCAGGTTGTCCATTATATTGGCATAGAGTTGCTTGTAATAATCTCTCGTGATCCTTTCTATTTCTGCAGTGTCAGTTGTTACCTCTCCTTTTTCCTTTCTAATACTATTTGAGTCTTCTCCCTTTTTTTCCTGATGAGTCTGGCTAATGGTTTATCAATTTTGTTTATCTTGTGAAAGAACCAGCTTTTAGTTTTATTGATCTTTCCTATTGTTTTCATTTCTTTTTCATTTATTTCTGATCTGATCTTTACGATTTCTTTCCTTCTGCTAACTTTGGGGTTGTTTTGTTCTTCTTTCTCCAGTTGCTTTAGGTGTAAGGTTAGGTTGTTTATTTGAGATGTTTCTTGTTTCTTGGGGTAGGATTGTTTTGCTATAAACTTCCCTCTAAGAACTGCTTTTGCTGCATCCCATAAGTTTTGGGTCATCATGTTTTCATTGTTTTGTTTCTAGGTATTTTTGATTTCTTCAGTGATCTCTTGGTTATTTAGCAGTATATTGTTTAGCCTCCATGTATTTGTATTCTTTACAGATTTTTTTTCCTGTAATTGATATCTAGTCTCATAGCACTGTGGTCAGAAAATATACTTGATATGATTTCAATTTTCTTAAATTTACCAAGGCTTGATTTGTGACTCAGGATATGATTTATCCTGGAAAATGTTCCATGAGCACTCGAGAAGAAAGTGTATTCTGTTGTTCATGGATGGAATGTCCTATAAATATCAATTAAGTCCATTTTGTTTAATGTATCATTTAAAGCTTGTGTTTCTGTATTTATTTTCATTTTGGATGATCTGTCCATTGGTGAAAGTGGGGTGTTAAAAACCCCTACTATGATTGTGTTATTGTTGATATCCCCTTTTATTGCTGTTAGCATTGCCTTATGTATTGAGGTGCTCCTAAGTTGGGTGCATAAATTTTCTTTTCCTTGGATTTTTAGAATTCTATTTATTTTTTTATACAGCAGGTTCTTATTAGTTATCCATTTTATACATATTAGTTTATATATGTCAATCCCAATCTCCCAGTTCATCACACAACACCACCATGCGCCACTTTCCCCCCTTGGTGTTCATACATTTGTTCTCTATATCTCTGTCTCTGTTTCTGACCTGCAAACCGGTTCATCTGTACCATTTTTCTGGGTGCCACATATACGCATTAATATACGATATTTGTTTTTCTCTTTCTGACTTCACTCTGCATGACAGTCTCTAGATCCATCCACATCTCTACAAATGACCCAGTTTCATCCCTTTTTATGGCTGAGTAATACTCCATTGTATATAGGTACCACATCTTCTTTATCCATTCATCTGTCAATGGGCATTTAGGTTGCTTCCATGACCTGGCTATTGTAAATAGTGCTGTAATGAACATTGGGGTGCATGTGTCTTTTTGAATTATGGTTTTCTCTGGGTATATGCCCACTAGTGGGATTGTTGGGTCATATAGTAATTCTATTTTTAGTTTTTTAAGGAACTGCCATACTGTTCTCCATAGTGGCTGTATCAATTTACATTCCCACCAACAGTGCAAGAGGGTTCCCTTTTCTCCACACCCTCTCCAGAATTTGTTGTTTGTAGATTTTCTGAGGATGCCCATTTTAACTGGTGTGAGGTGATACCTCATTGTAGTTTTCTTTTGCATTTCTCTAATAATTAGTGATGTTGAGCAGCTTTTCATGTGCTTCTTGGCCATCTGTATGTCTTCTTTGGAAAAATGTCTATTGAGGTCTTCTGCCCATTTTTGGATTGGGTTCTTTGTTTTTATAATATGGAGCTGCATGAGCTGTTTATATATTTTGGAGATTAATCCTTTGTCCATTGATTAGTTTGCAAATATTTTCTCCCATGCTGAGGGTTGTCTTTTCATCTTGTTTGTAGTTTCCTTTGCTTTGCTAAAGCTTTTAAGTTTCATTAGGTCCCATTTGTTTATTTTTGTTTTTATTTCCATTACTCTAAGAGGTGGATCAAGAAAGATCTTGCTGTGATTTATGTCAAAGAGTGTTCTTCCTATGTTTTCCTCTAAGAGTTTTATAGTGTCCAGTCTTACCTTTAGGTCTCTAATCCATCTTGAGTTTATTTTTGTGTATGGTGTTAGGGAGTGTTCTAATTTCATTCTTTTACATGTAGCTTGCCAGTTTTTACAGCACCACTTATTGAAGAGGCTGTCTTTTCTCTGTTGTATATCCTTGCCTCTTTTGTCATCCATAGGTGCGTGGGGTTATCTCTGGACTTTCTATCCTGTTCCATTGATCTACATTTCTGTTTTTGTGCCAGTACCATATTGTCTTGATTACTGTAGCTTTGTAGTATAGTCTGAAGTCAGGGAGTCTGATTCCTCCAATTCTGTTTTTTTTTTTTTTCCCTCAAGACTGCTTTTGCTATTCGGGGTCTTTTGTGTCTCCATACTAATTTTAAGATTTTTTGTTTTAATTCTGTAAAAAATGTCATTGGTAACTTGATGGGGATTGCATTGAATCTGTAGATTGCTTTGGGTAGTATAGTCATTTTCACAATATTGAGTCTTCCAATCCAAGAACATGGTATATCTCTCCATCTGTTTGTTTCATCTTTAATTTCTTTCATCAGTGTCTTATAGTTTTCTGCCTACAGGTCTTTTGTCTCCTTAGGTAGGTTTATTCCTAGGTATTTTATTCTTCTTGTTGCAGTGGTAAATGGGACTGTTTCCTTAATTTCTCTTTCAGATTTTTCATCATTAGTGTATAGGAATGTAAGAGATTTCTGTGCATTAGTTTTTTATCCTGCAAGTTTACCAAATTCATTGATTAGCTCTAGTAGATTTCTGGTGGCATCGTTAGGATTCTCTATGTATAGTATCATGTCATCTGCAAACAATGACAGTTTTACTTCTTCTTTTCCGATTTGGATTCTGTTTATTTCTTTTTCTTCTCTGATTGTCGTGGCTAGGACTTCCAAAACTATGTTGAATAAAAGTGGCTAGAGTTGACATCCTTGTCTTGTTCCTGATCTTAGAGGAAATACTTTCAGTTTTTCACCACTGAGAACGATATTTTCTGTGGGTTTGTCATATACGACCTTTATTTTGTTGTGGTAGGTTCCTTCTATGCCCAGTTTCTGGAGGGTTTTTATCATAAATGGTTGTTTAATTTTGTGAAAAGCTTTTTCTGCATCTATCAAGATGATCATATGGTTTTTATTCTTCAATTTGTTAATATGGTGTATCACATTGATTGATTTGCATATATTGAAGAATCGTTGCATCCCTGGGATAAATCCCACTTGATCATGGTGTATGATCCTTTTCATGTGCTGTTTGATTCTATGCTAGTATTTTGTTGAGGATCTTTGCATCAATATTCATCAGTGATATTGGTCTATAATTTTCTTTTTTTTTGTAGTATCTTTGTCTGGTTTTTGTATCAGGGTGATGGTGGCCTCATAGAATGAGTTTGGGAGTGTTCCTTCCTGTCCAATTTTTTGGAAGAGTTTGAGAAGGATCAGTGTTAGCTCTTCTCTAAATGTTTGACAGAATTTGCCTGTGAAGCCATCTGGTCCTGGACTTTTGTTCGTTGGAAGATTTTTTTGTGTGTGTGGTACACAGGCCTCTTACTGTTGTGGCCTCTCCCTGTTGCGGAGCACAGGCTCTGGATGCACAGGCTCAGTGGCCATGGCTCACAGGCCCAGCCACTCCATGGCATGTGGGATCTTCCCCGACTGGGGCACGAACCCGTGTCGTCTGCATCAGCAGGCAGACTCTCAACCACTGTGCCACCAGGGAAGGCCTGTTGGAAGATTTTAAATCACAGTTTCAATTTCATTATTTGTGATTGGTCTGTTCATATTTTTTATTTCTTCCTGGTTCAGTCTTGGAAGATTATATGTTTCTAAGAATTTGTCCATTTCTTCCAAGTTGTCCATTTTATTGGCATAGAGTTGCCTGTGGTAGTCTTTTAGGATGCTTTGTATTTCTCTGGTGTCTGTTGTAACTTCTCCTTTTTCATTTCTAATTTTATTGATTTGAGTCATCTCCCTCTTTTTCTTGATGAGTCTAATGGTTTATCAATTTTTTTTATCTTCTCAAAGTATCAGCTTTTAGTTTTATTGATCTTGGTATTATTTTCTTTGTTTCTATTTCATTTATTGCTGCCCTGATCTTTATGATGTCTTTCCTTCTACTAACTTTGGGTTTTGTTTATTATTCTTTGTCTAGTTCCTTTAGGTGTAAGGTTATATTGTTTATTTGAGATTTTTCTTGTTTCTTGAGGTAGGCCTGTATTGCTATAAACTTTCCTCTTAGCACTGCTTTTGCTGCATCCATAGGTTTTGGATCATCATGTTTTCATTGTAATTTGTCTCTAGGTATTTTTTAATATCCTCTTTGATTTCTTCAGTGATCTCTTGGTTATTTAGTAATGTATTGTTTAACCTCCATGTGTTTGTGTTTTTTACCGTTTTTCCTTGTAATTGATTTCTAATCTCATAGCGTTGTAGTCAGAAAAGATGCTTGATATGATTTCAGTTTTCTTAAATTTACTGAGGTTTGATTTGTGACCCAAGATGTGATCTATCCTGGAGAATGTTCTGTGTGCACTTGAGAAGAAAGTGTAATTTTTATTTACATTTATTTATATTTATTTTTTGGATGGAGTGTCCTATAAATATCATTTAAATCTCTCTGGTCTATTGTGTCTATTGTGTCATTTAAAGCTTGTGTTTCCTTGTTAATTTTCTGTTTGGATGATCTGTCCATTGATGTAAGTGAGGTGTTAACGTCCCCCACTATTATTGTGTTACTGTCGCTTTCCTCTTTTATAGCTGTTAGCAGTTGCCTTATGTATTGAGGTGCTCCTATGTTGCCTATGTTGGGTACATATATATTTATAATTGTCATATCTTCTTCTTGGATTGACCCCTTGATCATTATGTAGTGCCCTTCCTTGTCTCTTGTAACATTATTTTAAAGTCTATTTTATCTGATATGAGTATTGCTACTCCAGCTTTCTTTTGATTTCTATTTGCATGGAATATCTTTTGCCATCCCCTCACTTTCAGTCTGTATGTGTCCCTATATCTGAAGTGGGTCTCTTGTAGACAGCATATATATGGGTCTTGTTTTTGTATCCATTCAGCGAGCCTGTGTCTTTTGGTTGGAGCATTTAATCCATTCACGTTTAAGGTGATTATCGATATGCATGTTCTTATTACCATTTTCTTAATTGTTTTTGGTTTGTTTTTGTAGGTCGTTTTCTTCTCTTGTGTTTCCCACTTAGAGAAGTTCCTTTAGCATTTGTTGTAGAGCTGGTTTGGTGGTGCTGAATTCTCTAGCTTTTGCTTGTCTATAAAGCTTTTGATTTCTCTGTCAATACTGAATGAGATCTTTGCCAGGTAGAGTAATCTTGGTTATAGGTTCTTCCCTTTCATCACTTTAAATATATCATGCCACTCTCTTCTGACTTGTAGAGTTTCTGCTGAGCAATTAGCTGTTAACCTTATGGGATTTCCCTTGTATGTTATTTTTCGTTTTTCCTTTGTTGTTTTCAATCATTTTTCTTTGTCTTTAATTTTTGACAATTTGATTATTATGTGTCTCGGTGTGTGTCTCCTTTATCCTGCCTGGGACTCTCTGCGCTTCCTGGATTTGGGTGGCTATTTCCATTCCCATGTTAAGGAAGTTTTTGACTACAATCTCCTCAAATATTTTCTCTGGTCCTTTCTCTCTCTTCTGCTTCTGAGACCCCTGTCATATGAAGGTTGTTGTGTTTAATGTTGTCCCAGAGATCTCTTAGGCTGTCTTCATTTCTTTTCATTCTTTTTCTTTATTCTGTTCCGTGGCAGTGAATTCCACCATTCTGTCTTCCAGGTCACTTCTCTGTTCTTCTGCCTCAGTTATTCTGCTGTTGATCCTTCTAGGCTACTTTTCATTTCAATTATTGTATTGTTCATCTCTGTTTGTTTGTTCTTTAATTCTTCTAGGTCTTTGTTAAACATTTCTTGCATCTTCTTGATCTTTGTCTCCATTCTTTTTCTGAGGTCCTGGATCACATGCAGTAATATTATTCTGAATTCTTTTTCTGGAAGGTTGTCTATCTCCACTTCATTTAGTTGTTTTTCTGGGGTTTTATCTTGTTCCTTCATCTGGTACATAGCCCTCTGCCATTTCATCTTGTCTATCTTTCTGTGAATGTGGTTTTTGTTCCACAGGCTCTAGAATTGTAGTTCTTCTTGCTTCTCCTATCTGTCCTCTGGTGGATGAGGCTATGTAAGAGGCTTGTGCAAGTTTCTTGATGGGAGTGACTGGGTGCATAAATATTTACAATTGTTCTATCTTCTTCTTGGATTGATCCCTTGATCATTATGTAGTTTCCTTCTTTGTCTCTTGTAATAGTCTTTATTTTAAAGTCTGTTTTGTCTGATATGAGAATTGCTACTCCAGTTTTCTTTTGATTTCCATTTGTGTGGAATATCTTTTTCCATCCCCTCACTTTCAGTCTGTATATGTCCCTAGGTCTGTAGTGGGTCTCTTATAGACCGCCTACATACGGGTCTTGTTTTTGTATCCATTCAGCCAGTCTATGTCTTTTGGTTGGAGCATTTAATCCATTTACATTTAAGGTAGTTATTGATATGTATGTTCCTTTTACCATTTTCTTAATTGTTTTCGGTTTGTTATTGTAGGTCTTTTCCTTCTATGTGTTTCCTGCCTATAGATGTTCCTTTAGCATTTGTTGTAGAGCTTGTTTGGTGATGCTGAATTCTCTTAATTGTCTGTAAAGGGTTTGATTTCTCCATCGAATCTGAATCAGATCCTTGCTGGGTAGAGTAATCTTGGTTGTAGGGTTTTGCCTGTCATCAGTTTAAATATGTCCTGCCACTCTCTGGCTTGCATAGTTTCTGCTGAAAATTCACCTGTTAACCTTATGAGGATTCCCTTCTATGTTATTTGTTTTTTTTCCCTTGCTGCTTTTAATATTTTTTCTTTGTATTTAATTTTTGATAGTTTGATTAATGTGTCTTGACGTTTTTCTCCTTGGATTTATCCTGTATAGGACTCTGCACTTCCTGGACTTGATTGACCATTTCCTTTCCCATATTAGGGAATTTTTCAACTATAATCTCTTCAAATATTTTCTCAGTCCCTTTCTTTTTCTCTTCTTCTTTTGGGACCCCTATAATTCGAATGTTGGTGTGTTCAATGTTGTCCCAGAGGTCTCTGAGACTGTCCTCTATTCTTTTCATTCTTTTTTCTATATTCTGCTCTGCAGTAGTTATTTCCACTATTTTGTCTTCCAGGTCACTTATCCGTTCTTCTGTCTCAGTTATTCTGCTATTGATTCCTTCTAGAGAATTTTAAATTTCATTTATTGTGTTGTTCATCACTGTTTGTTTGCTCTTTAGTTCGTCTAGGTCCTTGTTAAAAGCTTCTTGTATTTTCTCCATTCTATTTCCAAGATTTTGGATCATTTTACTGTCATTACTCTGAATTCTTTTTCAGGTAGATTGCCTATTTCCTCTTCATTTGTTTGGTCTGGTGGGTTCTTACTTTGCTCCTTCATCTGCTGTGTGTTTCTCTGTCTTCTCATTTTGCTTAACTTACTGTGTTTGGGGTCTCCTTTTCGCAGGCTGCAGGTTCATAGTTCCTGTTTTTTTGGTGTCTGCCCCCAGTGGCTAAGGTTGGTTCAGTGGGTTATGTAGGCTTCCTGGTGGAGGGGACTGGTGCTTGTGTTCTGGTGGATGAGCCTGGATCTTGTCTTTCTGGTGGGCAGGACCATGTCCAGTGGTGTGTTTTGGGGTGTCTGTGAACATAGTATGATTTTAGACAGCCTCTCTGCTAATGGGTGGGGTTGTGTTCCTGTCTTGCTAGTTGTTTGGCATAGGGTGTCCAGTACTGTAGCTTGCTGGTCATTGCGTGGACCTGGGTCTTGGCATTGAAATGGAGATCTCTGGTAGAGCTTTTGCTGATTGATATTACGGGGGGCCAGGAGGTCTCTGGTGGTCCAGTGTCCTGAACTCGGTCTCCCATCTCAGAGGCACAGGCCTGACACTTGGCCAGAGCACCAAAACCCTGTCAGCCACACAGTCAGGTACGTGGGGAGTTTCTTGCCTTTTGGGAAGTCTGAGGTCTTCTGCCAACGTTCAGTAGGTGTTCTGTAGGAGTTGTTCCATGTGTAGATGTATTTCTGATGTATTTGTGGGGAGGAAGGTGATCTCCATGTCTTACTCCTCTGCCATCTTGAAGGTCTCTGGAAGTTTGTATTTAACACAGCCTTGAAAATAGGCTCCTGAACTTCCTAAGAATCCAATAAAAATGCTGATTTTATTTATTTCACCCATCTAGTATCCTTGGGGAGGAGGAAAGGCTTGAAAGTGGCATTGGTGCTCCTATGTGTTAAAGAACTAATTGCAAATCCATTGCTCTACAAAAAGCTGAGTCTGTAAGGTCATCCAGGATTTTCTCCATGCTCCTGAGGCCAGGTCTGCCCAGGTAGACTAGCTGCTACAGCACGCCTTTGAGCAGGGGCCCAGTGTGCATGGTCAAGTGTGTGTAAGAGGAACAGAGAAATCATTCTGATTGCCCCTGAGGAAGCAGGAGTCATCCTTGCATCCCCCGCCATCCTCAAGCTGTACAGCCAGTCCTCTGTGGTCAGGCTGACATCTCCCCATCAGAGGAAGCGCCTCTCCTATGTGGATCTTGATCAGTCGGGTTTGGGTACAGCTGATCCTACCCAAGGGGTTGCCATGCTTCCCAAACCAAGCCAATTGGAGAGCCCATCCTCCTGGCCATAGTTGTCTACTTAGAGATGAGCCCCCAGCCAAGCAGAGTCCTTTCTGGAATGTTTGCCAGAGGTATGTGATAAAATATTATAATCTCTCTGGAATTTTAAGCTCTAAGGAGTGATGGAACTCTCAAGTGCCATCATGGAGTGGGGGAAAGCGAGAAAAAGAGAGGGAGAAAGCAAGAGAATTGATAGACATTGTGTCTTTGTTATAGGCATAGATTCAACTATACCTGTATTTTGGACATCCCTGTTATGTGAGTAAATAAATTCCCCTTTTTGCTTAAGTTAATTTGAATTGGATTTCTGTTCTTATTACCAGAAGTCCAAACTAATACAATCAATCATTGAGTATTCTTATCTACCTTTTTCACATCTCCAAATATGTTGACTTTCCTTTATCCCCACTGTAATACCTGTCCTAGTAACAGCCTCTCAACCCTGTAAGAATCAGGCCTTTTGATTGCTCTGGGGATATCCTCCTTCAAGTAATGAATCCCAAGTGATGACTTGCCCAGTCCAATGGATTTTTATGGGGAAGGCTTGGGGCAGCCTGACTTCAGTACACAATGGCTCTTTCTAGCACATTTCCTGGGGCATTTGGAGCCTTGTGACTTACAATGTAAGGTCTGATGCAAAAAATAAAATAAAAATTAAAAAGCTATTATCTGTCTCCAGTGACCCTCTGGTATTCAACATGGAGCTCCTGGAGTCTTTAGACTGTGTCCCTTTATTGCCCTGGGTCCAGTTTCCCCTGCAAGTCCTTACTATTGCAGGTAATAATCTCTTAGGGACCATTGTGTGTGAACCAGCACCACAGGTTCTGTTATCAACACAAGGAATCTCCTTACAGTTGTCACCCAGTAAAGTTGTCAAAACATGCCAGCAGCTGGACCATGACCTCCCAGTAACCTAGCTATAGCACACCACTGATGGGTGGCCTGGGTGGTCCCAGACCCATCAGCACTTCAGTGCATTACCAAAATAGATCCAACTTTACAGCTTATTAATGGAAATTGATCTTCAACTGAAGATTTCATAGAAAGGGATTTAAATTATACATTGTCCAGCAAAACTTAATAAAAATTCCTCTCTAGATTTTGTTATTCTTTTCCTAGAATGACAAATATTGCCAGCAGCCTCATCTCCCCCACTCATGGCCTGTAATACTTCTAAGGTGGTTCTTCAAGTGGGACCCAGGACGAACATCAGTATTAGCATCACCTGGCATTTTGTTAGAAATGCTAAATCCTGGGCCCTATCCTAGGCCTACTGAACCAGGAAGTCTGGAATGGGGCCCAGCAATCCATGTTTTAACAAATCTTCCTGGCAATTCTGATGCCAGCTCAAGTTTGAGAACCAATGTCAAAACCACTAACCTAAGTGAATCAGCTACTGTATCAGTTTCCACACCCTGCCCAACCACACAAAAGACCAGAAGTGTTCACGAGGGGACCACCTATTGCTCCTCAAGCAAGCTCCTTGGTGGTCTCAACTCTGGCCTCAGATCATGTTTAGTGGCTTCAGTCCATGAAATAGGGGTAATTTTGCTACTAAGGTGCTCCTTCCCTATTGTGACACTAGCATCTGGACTGAAGATGGACTGGCTCCTCTTGTCTCTGTTCCAGTGCCTCAAATACATCAGAGTATTCAAGGGTTGGGGGCAGGGTGAGGTTTATACCACCAGGCAAAACAGCATGAAATGGAATAAAAAAGTCTCCAAGGGAAGAAACACATGCAGCAACCCAAGTGTATTATAAAGCCACATTCATCTTTCAAAGTAAATAGCAATCAGTCCTGAGGAGCTAGGAGGCTTTCAAATAATGGCCAACATGTGTTGATATTGACAGTGACCCATAAATCTAGATTTCTCTGTGAGAACCTGTTAGGCAGCATTTTAATTCCAAGCCATTGAATGAAAAGGAGCAAGATTTACCTCTGCCGTGGATCTGAGTGGAGCATCCTTGGAAATATAGCCCAGCAGACATGGAGTTAAGCACTAATTGATGACCTCCAACATGCTTCCTAACACTCCATTACCCAGGTGGGGAGCATGACAGCTGAAACATGGAATAGCTGAGGCTGGGGTGAGCAGCCATCTAGGAAGGACAAAGGGCGCTGGGCTATCCAAACTTCCCCCAGCATGACTAATCGCTGTCACCACCATCAGAGCTCACACTGCCCTCACGTGTGCACTGGGCTGCTTTGGACCCTGTCAAGCCCTTTCTTGATGGTTATTTTGCTTCTTTCCTCAGCAGTTTTCTCATCATGCGTGGTCCGTCCCAAGCCTGGTCTTTGTCCTCCAGGGGAGACAAGAGGCCTTTCTCCAACTCTCCAGTTTGTTGTCTCTGAGAGTGAGGCTAACTGGCTCTTACTCCCTGTTCTGCCATTTAAAGAAGGCATTTTAGTTACCATTTATTTCCTACTTGTTGGACACTCTGCTAAGTATTTTGCATACATTATTTCATTTGATCCTTAATTATTTTGGACAGTCACTTCACCTCCGTAAGCCTCAGTTTCTTCATCTTTAAAATGGGGATGATAAAAGCATTCACCTCAAAGGGTTGCTGGGGGATGTAGCTCTGGCATGTGGGGAATCTGCCCACTCAGCCCTGCCTGCCCCTGCCTGTGCTGGGTTAGGTGCCCTGGGGCCACTCTGCTGAGAGATGGAGTGCATCTCATTGCCTTTGCATCCCCAGCCCTCAGCACAGCATCTGGGGCGGAGCTGTGCTCAGTAAACATGTGGGAAGTTAGGAGGGAAAGTGGGAGCACTGGCACTTCCCTGGTGGTCCAGTAGTTACTAATCCACCTTCCAATGCAGGGGACGCAGGTTTGAACCTTGGTTGGGGAACTAAGATCCCACATGCCTCAGGGCAACTAAGCCCGCACACTCTAGAGCCCGTGCGCCAAAACTAGAGAGCCCACGTGCCGCAACTACTGAGCCTGCATGCCACAACTAGAGAGAAGCCTGCATGCTGTAACAAAGAGCCTGTGTGCTAAGATCACTGCATCACTAAGATGTGATGCAGCCATAAATAAATAATAAATATTAAAAAGAAAAAAGAAAGTAGGAAGACTGCAGAGTGATCCACAGAAACTCCCAGTCCTGAGCTAAGAAGTTGGGGCTGGGGGAACCCCAAGTGGGGACGTAACAAAGAGGCATTCACCCTGACTTGACGGGAAGAATGGAAGAGAGTTCAGAAACATTTTGTCAGAGAGAAAAGGAATTAAAGAGCTCCCAATTCTGAATCCAGGTGAGGGCAGTGATTTATCCAAAGTCACAAAGCCATTTGGTGACAAAGTTCAGGCCATAATTCGTGGCTGAAATTTACTAGTGTAGGCTGCATTTGATCTGCCACATTAGGAAATATATTACCTGAAACAGCCAGAGACCCAAGGAAGGCAGCCTTGAGGCACCTGTTAGGTCCTAATTCCCCTCTCTGGTGGTTACTTAGTGCCTTCTGCCGGTTGCCACCCCACATCCTTCCCCTCAGGTTACTGAGGTCTGTTTTAAGGGCTCTCCTTGCCCTTCCATCTGGGCGCTTGGTGAAAAGTGCATCAAGGCCAGGTGTGAGAGAGGTGCATGGGGAAAACACAGGCCTCGGAGTCAGGGAGCCCTCAGCTCAAATCTCACAGCATCCTTTCACTGGTTTCGATAAGACAGTTAAGCTGAATGAGCTCCAGTTTCTTCACAAGTAAAATGAGAACAACAATATACACTGTAGAGATTATAAATTGTAAGAATTAAGGCAATTTAAGCCAAGTGCCTAGACATAGTAATGAGGCATGTCCAGCTGGATTTGAGGCGAAGAACTGCGTCTTCTTCATCTTTACATTTCTTCCCGTCTCCTGGTACCTCCATTGCTAGTACGCTGCCTTATGTCTAGTAGTAGGTGCCCAATTACTAGTTCACCAAGTAAATGAGGAGCTATTTTGTGTTCTTCAGAACTTTACTTCTCAAAGTGTGTTTTGGTGGCCAGCCGCATTGGCACGACCCGAACGCTTGTTAGAAACAAGATCTTGGAGCCCATCCCAGATGTACTGAAACATAACATTCATTTTATCAAGCTTCTCAGGTGATTCATATGCACATTAAAGTTTGAGAAACTCTGCTTTAACAAGCATCATCTGAACCTGGGGGAAGTTTAAAACTCCTATGAAGGTCGTGAGCTTTGTAGGGAATTTATAGGCAAGACAATAACACAAACATGATATATACCCCCTTTTCCCACTCTCGCTGGTCTGGAAGTGGGTTCCTGGTTCCATGGAAACCTAAAGGACTCAGAATCACTTCTGTAAGATCCATTATAGGGACAGAGCCAGCTTTTCTGTGCATGTGTGTTTTCCAGAGTAGACTGTGGTCTGGAGAGCACTTCCCCCTTGCAAATGGATAGCTGTATCACAGCTGTAGAGTGCAGCCTCTTACCAAGAGCCCCAAGTGGCTTCAGAGTCCCCATGCTTTTAGAGGGGGAAGGAAGTAGAGCAAGACCTAAACATCCTGCACCTCTGGGATGTTTTTTCCATTATCTCCAGCAGGGATCTGGAATTTGCCAGATGAAGTGACTTAAAACTCATTTACTTTAAAAAAGTGTATGTTGCTTAGTCCTTTGTTGAAGATGTGTATAATCAATGGTCACTTGCCACGTGCCTGCTCCATGCCAGGCCCTGCAGGTCCTGGGGATACAATGGTGACTACCTTGTCCCTGCTCTTGAGGTGTTCCTAGTCCAGTGGGGAGAGAGATGTGCAGCAGGTAATTAGAGAGCAAAGAGAGGTCCGCAGAAGGCCTGGGAGCGTGGGCTCATATATAAGAGAAAGAAAGAGGAGAGAGAGATACATATATTTGTTATTCATATATACACATATATGTGGAGAGACAGAGAAATCAAATGGTTCTGCAACACACACACACACACACACACACACACAAATGTGCATAGAAAGAGAGATAAAGTAAATATGCTAAAATGTTAATAGTTATTGAATCTATCTGGAGGGAGTATGGTAATTCTTTTTTTAAAAACATATTTATTTGAGTATAATCGCTTTAAAATGGTGTGTTAGTTTCTGCTGTATAACAAAGTGAATCACCTATATGTATACATATATCCCCATATCCCCTCCCTCTTGCGCCTCCCTCCCACCCTCCCTATCCCACCCCTCCAGGTGGTCACAAAGCACCGAGCTGATCTCCCTGTGCTACGTGGCTGCTTCTCACTGTAATTCTTTGTGCCATCCTTTCAACCTTTTCTATACTGGGACATTTTGGTAATAAAAAGTGGGGGAAACAATGGGAGTATTCAGTGACTCAGATGAGTATTATAACGGAGGATGACTTAGTAAATAGCAGGTTCTTACAAATGTTATTTTATGGCCAGCAATGCATAGCTGCATTACATAATTCCACATACATATATGATCCCATTTCATCCTCAGAACAACCCTGTGGGGTCTCTACTAATAACCCCATTCACTACTAAAAAGCAGAGGCCTAGAGATCATGGTGATTTGCTCAAGGCTACCTGTGGGTAAGTGACATAGCTAGGACTGAGACTAGGTTTTTAGACTCCAAATCCAGTTCTCTTTTACCCAGTCTCCCTCACGAGTCTATGGTTTATCTTCCCAAAGAGGAGCCCTGGTGTTTATCTTCCCAGTCCCGTGCTGTCCTTAGGCTGGCGATCGTCCTCTCCTCCTTCTGGGTCTGCAGGGAGTGGAGGGAGGGTGGGTGGTAGGCACCCAGGAGATGATGGCAGCCGACCTTGGCTGAGGCCAGGGTGAGTCTAGGCAATGGCCTGGCTGAGGACAGCTTGCCTGTGTGGGGCAGTTGTCTCCCAAAGCCAGAGAGAGTACCGTGTGGGCTCACAGTGAGCATCTCCTTGAGCGTGATCCTGCCTCAGGAGCTGTGCCAGAGGGTGAGTTTTATCACTCACCCTCACCAGGAGCCAGATAAATGGCTCATTCTTGGCCTCCTGCCAGTTATTGCTCCTGCTGCCAGAAAGTCTTCATCATGCTGTTCAAAGGGCCAAGCCCCTCCCGCACTAGCTGCCAGCTGGCTCCTGTGCACCTCAGTGGGCCAGAGCTTTCTGCACCCACACAGCTAAAGCCCCCTGTTTAGGCCTGGTTCGGAGGGTGCAGATTTATACTCACTTTCCAATCTCAGGTATACGTATAAGCCTCTTTTTTCTAACTCTGAAGCACCACCACCCCAGGGAGTTGTTGAAGCTCAGACAGAACCATGATATACCTGTGGTATCCCCAGGGTCCCCAGTGCCTGGCCCAGGACCCAGGTCCGAGCAGGATCTTCAGAGGTTTGCTGGATGTCATGGGATGAATTGTATTCCCTGCCCCCACCCCCAAATTCATATGTGAGGTCCTAACCCTCAGTATCTCAGAATGTGACTGTCTTTAGAGATCGGGTCTTCAAAGATGTAATTAAGTTAAAATGAGGTCCTTAGAGTGGGCCCTACTCCAATGTGACTGGTGTCCTTATAAGAAGATGAGGACAGAGACGTGGTGTCCTTATAAGAAGATGAGGACAGAGACGTGTGCAGAGGGAAGATCATGTGAAGATAAGGAAAGATAGCCATGTGCAAGCCAAGCAGAGAAGGCTCAGAAGAAACCAGCCCTGCCAACACCTTGATCTCTGACTTCTAACCTCCAGAATTGCAAGAAAATTCATTCCTGTTGTTTGAGCCACCAGTCTGTGGTCTTGTGTTATGGCAGCCCCAGCAAATGAATATACTGATGAAAGTTGGATGTGGTAGAGTCCTAACACAAGACCTGCAGAGAGCTGGGGTGTGGCTAGATCTGTGAGTGGTCCCAGGCCCAGGCACTATCCTCCAAGTGTGGACTCCCCTGCTTGAATTGGTCATCTGGATGTCTCCTGGTGTGAGTCGACAGTGGAGCCCCACCCTCCCTCCTGAGTCTCCTCTCCAGCTCTTCCTGCTTTGACATCACTCATCCTGATCACAAATCTCAGGGACGGGAGTCTCTCTGTGTGGCGTGAAGGTGGTGGCCAGGGCATGACAGTAACATACCAAGAGGACCTAGTCATGAAACAGTGGCAAGACCTCATGAAAGGAGATTTTTCAGGTGCTGTTTTGCTGATGTCATCAAGCCCCCTGTGGAGGGTCCAGCTCAGCTTGTGAAAACAACCCGGTTCCTAGAGGATTCTTGGATGAAGAAACCATCCTTCAAACCATCCTTGGTTGCCTTACATTGGCCCAGAATTTTCAGGCTTGATATCATGAGGCCTCTCCTGTTTTTGGTCTGCCTGGATTTGTGCTTACATCTTATTTCTGAGGGGCAGTGATGGAGGCTGAGACACAAGGGAACCAGGACTTTGTCCAGGGATGGGTTTTCTTCTGGGCCATTGAGAGGTAGACATCACTCAACAATGGGTAAGGTGAGTGCCAACTTCTAGTTAGAAGTGGCCAGGCCCAGAGAGGCTCAGAGTGTGTCCTAGGATCCCCTGGCACTGAGTAACATCCAAGGTGGGAAACCTCTGAAAGCCAATGTACCCATGTGGGCTCTGAAGGGGCACCAGCATCACCAGAAATAAGCACCAGTGAGAATCTCAGGGACCCTGGGAGCCTTCCCTGCCGCTTCCTTTCTCTGAGCCACAATTTCCCCTGTAAAGTAGTGATAATGATGCTTATCACACAGGAGCGTTGCATGGATTAAGTGAAATAAACAGGTAAAGCATTTGACACATTTGAAAGTTCTTAAAAATAATAGTTATTATTATTTCATACTTCTTGGTTCTACTCAAAGAACGTAAGCATCAAATGTATATTTTTTATTGTTAGTACTCTATCCAAAAATGGATGTGTGTCTGGCTGAGTATAAAATAGCCTTGGGGGCTTCCCTGGTGGCGCAGTGGTTGAGAGTCCGCCTGCCGATGCAGGAGACGCGGGTTCGTGCCCCGGTCCGGGAGGATGCCACATGCCGCGGAGCGGCTGGGCCCGTGAGCCATGGCCGCTGGGCCTGCGTGTCCGGAGCCTGTGCTCCGCAATGGGAGAGGCCACAACAGTGAGAGGCCCGCATACTGCAAAAAAAAAAAAAAAAAAAAAAAATAGCCTTGGGACCAAAGGTCTAATGGTCATTTACTGCTTAGCTTGCTGTTACAGAATCGTGCCTTTGTCCTGCTGGTGTTTGGGAATCTTTGAATGGCTTAAGGCAACTGAGTTGCACTAGGCTTGAGGCAGGGGGCAATGTTTCATGTTTAAAGTGGATAGAACTTTGCGTTCATATTTCTCTCTACCGTTAAGGGTTAAATAGCTGACACCAGATGAGGTAGCTGTGGAAGGTCTCAGGGTACCACGATGCCTCTCAATGAGCTCTCTTGACACTCAGGATATCAGTGCTGGAAGGGATACTACTGGTGAGAACCTGGAGGTGCAGGAGGTAAAGGCAGCCACCTAAGGCTGTTCGGCTACGGTGGAGGTATTGAGAGATGTCAAAGACATTACCCAGGTTTCTTGGTATGTGAGAAAATGAAAACAAACACAACAGCAACAAAAAGGAGCCTAGCTGGCAGCCAGACCTCGATGTTCCCAACTGAACATAGACAACGCCCACAAAACAGAAACAATGTGCTACAAGGACCCTTTGCAGCTATGTTTGCAACAGGACACAAAGGAGGCCACTCTGAATTCAAAAAACATGACTAAACATTCCCTGCTTCCAACTAACAAGGAGAGACTGTTGCTCCTGTACCAATGCCAGCTCTAGCTCTGCCTGCTGGAATGTTATTGATTAAATTAAGCAATAATGAGTTCACAATAATTAATTATTAAATTATATAGATACTAGATCACTGAATGGCCCCCTTCCCCTTTGACAGAATCCCATCCAGAATTGCCCCTGCTTCCCCAAACCTTCCTTAGTTTCATCTGTCACAAGCCCAAATTTTCTAAGAAGCCCCTCTCAACTCCTCATGCAGGGATGCCCCTGGGTTTCTCTGGAGTGCGTCCTCCCTTGCTGCAGTAAGCCAAATAATCCTAACTTTCATTTGACTCCAAGTGTGTTCCTCGTGGCCTTTGGCTGGTGAACCTTTACATCTGTAAAATGGGCATAATGATACCTGCCCAGTATTCTTTACAGGGGTATTATGAGAATCAAGTGATATCATGTAGGTAGGAATAAGTTTTTAAAGTTGAAATTGCTATAGGTTTACAAACTAGTTTGACGTGGAATTTGCAAATGGTTCTCTTTTCAGACTTAGAAGAAGGTACTTTTTAAATGGAAGGTTCCTATTCAAGCTCCTAGTATGTGTTCCTGCCTCAGTTTCATTGGTGTAAATCCCTCCTACTATTTAGTGTTAGGAATAGCAGTTAACAAGTAAATTTCAAATAGAGTTGCCCATGGGCTGGAGCCCTCCTGGGAGGAAGATCTGAGTGTTTGTGGGCACCAGCCAGGTGCGGTTGCAGAGCCTGTAACTTCCGAGTGCCAGCCCTGCCTTTTCCTGCTGATAGCATCACTTTCTATCAGGGAGTGGCTGTGGTTTCAGCCAGGCTGTGAGGGGAAGCCATCCACCAAGCAAGAAAGGCAGCCAATAGCCAAGTCCTTCCCCTTTTCAAACACCAACCTCAGTGGTGGCCCCACTGCCTCCAGGGTGAGGACCAAACTCATTAGCATGGCCTTTGATGCCCTTACCTCTGGCCACTTCTTTTTTTGTGCCCTCCCCTGAGCTACAGCAAACATCTCAGGGATTCCCAGTTTCATTTTCTGTTTTCAAGCCTCCAAGACTGGCTCATGCTTTTCCTTCTGCTTGCTATGTCCTTCCACTTCTCCTTCAAGGCTCAACTCAAATATCACTTCCTCTATAAAGCCTTCTCTGCTAACCTCTCCTGCCTCAGGGCCTTGAGATGTTTTGTACCTAATTGTGCACTTATCATACTGTGTTGAAATTATGCCACTTCCAATCTCTAATCTACACACACACACACACACCACACACACAGGGCTGTAGGGGGCCCCAGACTCGGTCAATTGGGAAGCTCCTTGATGAATGGCAGTGTGCTTTTTCATTTTTGTGTCCTTAGGAACATGTTTTCGTACAAACCATGGAGCCTGGTACACAGTAGGTGGTTAATAAATGCTATAATAAATGCTGGTGTTGATCTTGTTATATTTCAGTATAAAGAAGTATGTTGTTTTCACTATCTTGGTTTCTCTTGGGATAAGGAAGCTGGAACGTTTATCACTCGAAAGTTTTTCTCAGTCACAGAAAGGCCAGTCCTAGTCAACTGAGAATCACAGGCTCTGCCCGCTCTTGGTAATGCCCAGCTCATATGAAAAGAATTTGCTGGATCCTATTTTCAGGCCTGCCAAGGCATGCTTTACTGTGTATGGTTAATTCATTATTGCAACTAGTATTTTTCTACCAATTACAAGTAAATCTCAGCTTGGGAATTTTTTTTTTTTTCCAATTCAAGAACCACTTTCTTTTCAGCATGACGATGTTTTATTTTGGAGGAATAAATTGTCACAAATATCTAGGGGTTTTATATTATTTGGGAGATGGCTACCCCCGAGGGAGGTCAATATTCAGGATCAATAGACATTGATATCTCTCCCCTTCCCCCCTCCAAGAGACTGAGAAATGAAAGCCAGGTTTGCCCTGGAAGCTTGTATTGTTTCTGAGGGAAGAGCCTTAAGCCTGAAAATCAGGTGACCTGGGTTCAAGTCAAGTTATGTATTGCCATTAACTGTCTATTTTTGTTTTTCTAGTGGTTCTCAAGGTGTACTCCCCGTACTTGAAGCAGCACTTGGGAATTTTAGAAATGCAAATTCCTGGATCCACCCCAGGCCCACTGAGTTAGAAACTTGCAGATGGGACCCAGAAATCTGATTTTAATAAGATTTATTTATTTAACAAATTTAATAGAATTTATTTATTTTATAAATAAATGAGATTTAATAAAATCTTATTTTAATAAGTTTCTCATACACACTAAAGTTCGAGAACCTCTGACTAGTCAAATCCCTTTGTTTTATCATTTTGATGTGAATTTTTAAATTATTCAAATCATAAAACAAAACACTACATACATAGTACAACATTACATAAAATTTGGAAGAGACAAAAATTTAGATATAAACTCAACTGAAGTCTGAACACATTTGTACATTTTCTTCTAGTAGTTTTTTTTCCTCAAATGTACGTTTTCATGGAGTTGTAATCACAAGACACACACAGTTAGGTATACTACTTTTGTCCCACTTAGCTTTGGAACAAAAATACTATTCAGTATTGCCACCTTTACATTGTCATAAGGACTATTTTAATGCCACAACATGCCATCTAAAAGCTGTTAAAATCTACTTCACCAGGCCCCTGAAGGTGAACCTGTATATATGGAGGAGAAAATGCTGGGGACAGACAAAGAGGCCTCCCCTTCAATGCGCTTGATCTTCTCTTTACTTCTTCCCTACCCCTCCCCTCAAATCCCACGGTGGAAATATCTAAACTATGAGTGTTTCTGGAAATAGAGTCATAAGCAGAGAGGAGAGTGACGTTAACCAATAGTCATGAGTTTTCCAGAGTCATCCAGAAACTTGGTTTTTCCCATACCTGAATCCTCTCCTGAAACCCTGAAGCAGCTAAGGCGTCATTGCGCTACCTCGTGGCAATGTCTACGAATTACACCTTCTCTTGAGAAGCATAGCTGGACCCTGAATCTTCCAGTGTGGAAATGACTCGAGTTTGTCTCCTTGCTCTAAGCTGGGTGCCTGATTGTCAGCAGCTGGGTGCAGCTGCTGTCTACCTTAATATAGCAACCCCACTCCCTGCAGGACTGGCTGGGCTCTGACCCATTTTTCTAGTTTTCACCTTGGGGCTGAAGTCTGGCCATGATCCTCAGCTTGTTTGTCAGGGGTCCAGATGTTTTGCCTGCTCCTGGCCAGCCTCCTTCCCTAGTGGGCTGGACTCTGATCCCTGGCTGAC
Source organism: Kogia breviceps (assembly GCF_026419965.1). Lineage (NCBI taxonomy): Eukaryota > Metazoa > Chordata > Mammalia > Artiodactyla > Physeteridae > Kogia > Kogia breviceps. Next base: position 142,900,306 of record NC_081312.1, read on the forward strand.
AGGGCCCCACTCCAAAATGAACACTCTCCTGGGAACCAATGTACGGCCACCCTTCTGGCTATGAGAATTGCTGGGCCCCATGGATGTCAGGCGCACACCCCAGGCTGAGGTCAAGGTGGTCACATCCCCTTGGAGAATGTAACTGGGACTGCTCAGTCGTGTCTTGTGGACCAGACCTAAAACTGGGCAAGCCTCTGGCCCAGGCCTGCCTCTCCTTCCCTTCTCCCTGCTGACTCGCCTGCGAGGACGCAGCATGCCTTGTAGCATTGTGGCAGCTGGTGTGGAAAACAGGGCAGCGAGAATGTGGTGGTGGGGATCTTGCTCACCTGGCCCACAATTAAATATGGGTTCAGGTCCTGGGTCCCTTGTGAAAGGCAAGCAGGGTGGGAGATAGGCTGCTTTCTTCTCACCTCAGGCTTGTCCTCTCTGGGTACGATGCCCTCAGGAGGGCTCCAGAATGGCTCAGCCATAGGGCCAGGAAGTATGGCAGTGGGTGGGAGGGTCTCTAGCAGAGAGCATGTAGAATTTCACAACCCAGGTGAATGAGTTCCATCTCTGGATACTACCTCAGGTATTACTCATGAACCACCTTCCCTGCAGTTGTGGAGGCCTGTTAGGAATTTTCAGGTCCCACTGGGGCTGTAATTCTGGGCTTGGCTGAGCCCATGAAGATGGTGGGAGGTGGGCCCTCTAGGGACAACAAATCCAGGACCAATCGAATTGCAGCTTACCAGGTTTTTTAAAAAAACTTTTTTTTTCTTTCACATTTAAACACTTAAAACACATACACACACATTCTCCCCCCCACCCCTACCCACCCCCTCCCTCTCCATGGCCTTAATACTCTTTATAGATCTTTACATATATTTCAAATCCCTAGCAATATACATGTATGTAGTTTTAGCATAGTTGTGATTCAATATGTAGGTTATTTAGTCCTCTTTTTCTCCCCCACTTTATTGCCTATAAAATTGCCTAAAATTTCATACTTATTTTTTAAAAGCTACAAGACCAGTTGTTATGTAACCTTTTGGAAGTCACAGGTCCCTTTGATAATTTGCCAGAAGTTATGACTTCTCTCCTACCCTCAAATGCACATTCATACTGCCTTGGGTACCATCCTAAGACGCATCCAGCCTCTCTGAAACCCATCCCTGGGCTAGGTTGAGAACGCTTGTGTTGCACTATGAATGCCTAAGGGTCAGCATTAAGCCTTTTATTTCTGAATCTCATCATTATTGTTCCCCAAAGTTCCTAGAACTTCTAGTAGTAGGTATTCAAAACACTGCTTGTTTAAAGGAGGAATTAATAATACCTGGACCCTCCACACTTGATGGTTTATTGTTGGGCATTCAAGTTGTTTTCAGTTTATTGCAGTTGTGATGTAGTATTGCTATCAACTCCTTCCTTTTTTTTTCTTCTCCTTCCTGGAAGACCTGTCTTTGGAAGGTGTTTGGACTTGGAAAACGTGTACTTTATTGGCTCTGTGCCTTTGCTTATGCACAAGGAAAGCCTCCTTCACTTTTGTGCAGATTCCATCCTGCAAGACTCAGCTCAAATGCTGCTTCCTCCCAGAAGCCTTCCCTCTACGTACTTGGAAGTAAACTCTTCTCCATCTCTACCTGCACTTTGTCTTAGTCAACTCAGGCTGTTGTAACAAATTACAATGGACTGGATGGCTTGTAACCAACAGAAAATTTTCTCACAGTTTTGGAGGCTGGAAGTCTGAGATCAGGGTGCCAGCATGTTGGGGTTCTGGTGAAAACCCTCTTCCAGGTTTCCTCACATGGTGAACAGAGAGTGAGTGAGCTCTTTGGGGTCCCTTTTATAAAGACACTAATCCCATTCACGAGGGCTCCACCCTCATGACTGAATCACCACCCAAAGTCCCCACCTCCTAAGATGCCATGCTATTGAGGGTTAGGATTTCAACATATGAATTTTGTGGGGACACAAACACTCCATTGCACTCCTCTCCAGGGGTACTCAGCATATTTTATGGTTTAGTTGAAAAAGTTTTATACATACATCTTATCTCCTTTATTAGACTCAGTGGTATACCTTATATATTTGAAACCCAGGACGGATCATTTTAATACCACTTTGCTCTATAAGACAAAGCTATTTTCAGTTATATGCATGCAAAAATCAGTAATAATCACTATTTTCTTGATTTGTTATTTAGTTTTAAAGCAATGAACAATTTTAAAAAGAAGAATACATTTCCACTTTAAAGATATGCAAGTGCATTAAAGATATTTCCTGGAAGAACCAAAATTTTTACTTACCAAACAAAATATTACACTTCACAATTCACTGTAAAATCTGTTTTACTGTTTTACATTTTAAATACAAAACTCTAAGTGGTCACATGGGATAGGAGAATTGAAGTTCTCGGGTTCTGTATCTTTGTCTTTATAATCACTACGGTATCATTTTTAATTTCAAATCTGCTGTTTAAATGCAAAAACAGGCAATAAGTACCACGGGATTTGGAGACGTGAGATGACCAAAGTGAGCTGGGAGGATTCCGAACCTAATTCTTCTTGGAGTTCCCTCCAAGCAGAATCTTTGAGGAAAGAAAAATCTAAGCCTCTACCTTAGAGTTTCTAGGTCCTGACCAGTAACCAGCACAAAAACAAAGTCCCAAAGGCCAGTCTCATTTGCCCAAAGTGTTCAGTTCACTTCATATCCAGCACTTATTGATTCAATGCACTGTTTAGCCAGGAACCTGGAATCCACCTACCTGATCAAGCATTTGGATCTCTTTGGGGATCAACCTAGTGTGCGAATTTACAGACCAAACAGGTGTGACTGCTGTTGAATTCCTCAGTCTCAGAGTAAAACTTTGGCAGAAAAAGTGAAGTCTAGAAAATGTGCAATGATAGCTCTGTTTTCAACCTGACTGGAAAGAGGATTCTACAAATTCCTTTCTTCTGAGAGAGCCAGCAATTAGACAACCCTCAGCAAGATGAAGCATTTCATTGCAAGCTATTCTCCTCAACTGCAAATTAGATGCCAAATTAACTCTCAGGAAGATCTGAAACTCTTTCAGATTGCTTGCCACCAAAGAAGTCTTAGCCTGACTATTTCTGAATAGGATATGTGAGAGACTTCATTGTTAGTTGCAAGCGCTTTGAGAAGACTTCTACTCCCAGAGTGGCTTCCTAAACTTTCAGTCCTGCCTACAAACAGCTACACGTCCCTGTGACCTTCGATGCCACTAACAGAACACCTGGCATGCTGTGAAGCAAGCTCTGTTCCACATAGCCAAGAACACTTGGATTCATTGTGACGTACATTTAAAAAAGAAAATCCGTGCCCATTTCCGGAGAAAAGGCAGGCTCTTACCTAGTCCCAGGCTTTGTCCACGGGCACTTGATTGGATAAAGATGCACAAAACCAAGAAAATAGAGACACACAGGGAATTTTCCATTTCTCCTGTCTCACCGGGGGACTGAAGTCTTCTTGCTAATTTCTGAAGCTAAAGAGAGCAGATTGCCTATTGATACTTTGTTAGAGAAGACTGCCCATTAATAATTAACCTTTTAAACATGTTTTCTAGTGTTCAGACACTTTCCTTCCTACACTGAACCCAAATCTAACTCTATCTCATACAAAAAAAAGGTTGATTTACAAAAGTATTTTTTATCCTGCTACATTTTCAAAATAAAATATCTTGTCCTGTACTCTTACCTTCTTGGGCCAAGGTCACAGTTGTAAATTAATCAATTTAAAGTTAATGTGTTGTGTTTGGAAGTTCTGTCAAAGGTCAGGAGTAGGTGACTTCCACATGGTTGCCTAAGTCTCTCTCTGGCAGCATGCAAAGCGGATGCAGGCTCCTGGCAGTGGTATTTCAAATTGCAGGCTAAACCCCAAGAGAAAGGAAAGGACTCTGCTATGTGGAGAGCCCCCAGGTGGTCTGTTTTCTATTGAGTTTAGCAAAATTGCTGGTGTCTGTGGTCAAAGAGTGATGGGCAACATTTCTATAGCTGAAAGGGGCAGAAAACCTCTATCCTCAGTCTAAGAAGGAGCTGATGGAGGAGCAAAGATGAAGAACTGGATGCCTTTGCTGGGGGCCCCATTGAAAGATGGCCCTAGAGTAAACACACTGTTTCCTCCTCTGTGTTAATGGATGCTCTAACTGGGTAGAGGACTGAGAAGTAAGGCCACTTGGCAAAACCAGACAGGGGAAATTCAGGTGTGGCTCTTGTAATATTCCTTGGGTTTCGAGTTTTATTTAAACTTTATTAATTTTTCAAACTTTTAAAAAATATCTATTATATTCCAGGCACTGTTCTAGGTACTTGAGATATGCAAGTGAAGAGAACAGATGAAGATTCCAGTCCTGTGGAGCTTATGTACCACAAGGAGATGGGAGGAGTCAGATAACAGGTAATAGACATAATAAATAAGAGATTTATGTAGATTGGTAGAATGTAATCAGAGCTATGGAAAAAGGAAAAGTATGGCAGAGTTAAGGGGGTTGGGGAAGGTAGTGATTTTAAATAGAATGGTTAAGGTGAGCCTTGTTGGGAAGCTGAACTTTGAGCAAGGGTTTGATGGTGTTGCCCCTGTGGACATGTTGAGGAGAGCATCAGGTAGCCAGAACAGCCAGTGCAGCCAGTGTAAAGGCCCTGAGGTAGGAGCATGCCTGGAATGTACCAGGAACAGCAAGGAGGCCAGTGATTAGGGAGACATTATTATAAGGACTTTGGCTTTTATACTACAAGACATGGGGAACCATTCTGAGCAGAAGAGTGATATGATTTGCATAATATTTGTAAAAGATCACTTTAGTTTGCAAGACTAGGAGCAGATTATTAGCAAACAAGGGTGCAAGTGGGTAGATCTGCTAAGAGGCTATCACAGTGATCCAGCAAGAGGTGATGGTGCCTCGGTTCAGCATAGTAACAGTGCAGTTGGGGACTGATGGATGGGTGGTGGATATATTTTGAAGGTAGATACAACAGGATTTCCTGACTACTGGGATGCAGAGAAAGAGGAGTTGAAGATGACTTCAAGGATTTTGGCTTTAGCAAGTGGGACAATGGTGTTGCTAGCAGCTGAGTTGGGAAAGGATGTGAGTGGAGCAGGTTTGGTGGTGGAAAATCAAAAATTCAGTTTTGCCCAGGGAGATGCTTCTTAGACATCCAAGTGGAAATGTTGGGTAGGCAGTTAGATAACTTGGTGATCATTGCCCGGATGAAACGAATTGATAGGACCTTCTGAAACCACCGGCAGTTTGGACTGACTGATCCTAGGCCAAAGCTTAACTCTGTGTTGTCTTGTGGCTGCACCAGCTTCCAGAGGACTACACCTTGGAGACCATCTAGTCAAATGCATGATTTCTGAGCAGAGGTTTCTGTGCTGGCTTCTTGGCTGGCTCCATCCTACCTGCATAGTTAAGCAGGATCTGAAGGTTCCACTTTACTTCTTATTTCCCAGAAAGTTGGAACCTAAAACCAGCTGACTATCTACCTGGCTCCTCTCCCCTGGGCCCACCTCATCTCTTATCCTCTGGGTACTGCCAGGTACCAACTCCACCCCCGGCCTCACTCTACAGATTAACTCACCAGGAAACCAGTGAATCCAAGTGCCTCTGGGATCCTGGGTCTATAATCAACTAGCTGCGCAAAATGTTACTTAACTTTAATGAGTTCCATCTCCTCACCTGTAAAATAAGAGAATATGGGCTGGAGATAATACTTTGAGGTATCAACAATATATTTCTCCCAACCTCTCCCTCACCCTCTCCCTTCCATTTAAGAAGACTAAAGTAGAGAGAAGACTATAAGCCTTTTGTCTTGCTGAAACTTAGGACCTAGGGTAAGTGAATTCTAACCAACAATGGCAAGCAAAAGGCTAAAAACGTTTCAAAGGGTTGGGAAGGGAGAAACATTACCCCTACCATCCCATCACTAGAGAGTCTCTTGGGCTTTGTAAGTGGGTGGGGGGAGAGGGAGATTTGTCTATGAGGGCAGAGGGGACAGTCCCTTGCTTCCAGAAAGTGGTAAGAACCCAAAGAAAAAATGGCTGTGAGTGTGTCAGCAGGGGGACAAAAGATGCCCCTGTGCCTGTCATGGGGTATGAGTAGCAGTGAGCCTCCGGTGCCAACAGGTCATGAAGATGGGGAGGAGTGGCCCCTTAGTGGTCACCTATGTGGACTGATGTCAGATGATCAGGTGCTTACCCCTAACCCCATTTCTGGGTATTGTGTCAGATCCAGAACTGTGGGTGGGGTGGGGGAAGAAAGAATCTAGGAGGGCCTAAAAAATAGGAGTTTGGAGTCATAACTCAGGTGGGTTACAGAAAATAAAGGTATTTCTTCCACATCAGAATTTACAGACTGAGATTCACACTTCTACAAACACAGGTATGTATTTAGTATTATGGATTTATATGTGAAGTGCCCAGCCAAGTGCCTGGTTCATAGTAGAGGTTCAGTAAATTACAGTGACTTATTTTGAGACAGTATGCTTAGTGGTCAAGAGTCCAGGCTTTGGAATCAGACAGATCTAAGTTAAGGTCCCTGGCTTATCACTTCCTAACTGGGTGACCTAGGGCAAGACATTAGTGTTCTGAGCTTTAGATTTTTCCATCTGTGTAGTGGGACTAAGTATATCTATCTACCTGATCAGATTAAAGGAGATAATGTAAAGAGGTAAGCCCTTAGCAATACTGCCAAGCAGGAAATAATAAATGGCAGCTATTCTTACCATTTTTATTGTTTTTAATTCATGTAGGGGTCCAGGAGGTAGATAACAGCAGGATCACAGGATTAAAATTTAGTGGAAAATTAAAAGGGGAGGAAAACACGAGGGTCTGGATCAGTGGTTCCAAAATCTGGTTGAGGGGTGGAATCAGAGTCAGCCTGAGACCTCAGGAAAAGAATTATAGGCTTTTCCCATGAACAAGTGAATGAGAACTTCCAGGGCTGGAGCCTGGACAACCTTAATTTTAAACAAACTCTTCAGATTATTCTTGGTCACCCGAAGTTTGAGAACCATTTCCTCAGAGTGGTGCTTGAGACATCTGTTGGGGCACAAGAAGAAAATAATAGATCTTTCTGATTTTTCTTGTATCACCTGCTCTAGGCTGAATGTTTGTGTCCCCCACAAATTAGTATATGAAACCTAGCCCCCAGGGTGACGGTAAATGGATAGGGCATTTGGTAGGTGATGAGATCATGATGGCAGAGCCCTCATGAATGGAATTAGTGTCCATATGAAATGAACCCCAGACAGTTCCCTTGCCCCTTCCTCCATGTGACGTTACAATGAGAATATGGCCATCTGTGAGGCCTTCATCAGACACCAAATCTGCTGGTGCCTTGATCTTGGACTTCCCAGCCTCCAGAACTGTGAGAAATAAATTTCTGTTGTTTATAAGCCACCCAATCTATGGTATTCTATTATAGCCTCCCAAACCAACTAAGATATCACCTTTGAAAATTTTGTGTATATATAATGCTTATATTTATACTGTACCACTTGTATACAGTACTATGTAATGTATTAGTGCTATATACTTTATAAACAGATAAATATCCATGTATTTTGGAGGGGCACTCAAAATTTTTTTCAAACTGACAAAAGTGCTTCATTAAAAATGTGTGACGGCTCTGCTGTAGAGGGATGCAATGGCCCCCAGGCCTTTGGGACCTGATTATAATGTAGTTGATCCCATCAATACATTGGAATCAGCAGATCCGTTAGTGGGATCTTTAGGCATTTCCACACCCCAGAAAGCCCAGCAGTTGCTGGAGGACACTTCATGTCCCATGGCCTGATCCCATGGAGGCTGAAGCCTCCAGTGAGTTATCAGCATTGTGCATAGTGGTAGGGCCCAGTGCTTTCTCTTGTCTGTAATCCTCAATCTAAAATAATAATGGTCTTATAGTAAGATCCTTAAAAATTTCCCTGTACTTGCTTCCTTTTAATTTGAAGAGTTTCTTGAAGAAATAGAGATTTCAAGAGGCTGGACTTTAATGACCTGAATGTAACCTTTCCTTTTAGTGTAATGGCAATAAGAAAGTCAATCAGAAGAAAAAAATACTTTATAAAGATAAAGAGAGCAAGAGGAGGGAGAAGGCATGGGATCAAGGTGAAAATCTCTGCTGATGGGAGACACAGGGCTTTATATTCCAAATCAGATTTTCTTGCTTTCATCATCATCAGATGCTGGGGATACCTGAGAATTGTAGCCTCTTGGCAGAATTCCAAGGAAAGAATAATTGAAACAGTAAGTTTTGGATTGGTACTATTATTTCCCTCATTTTACAGTTGAGATTTAAGAGATTAAGAACTAGGACAAAACCATATTTTATCAGTAAAGGCTGAGGGAGAGGAAATCAAGGCCACCTGAATCCAGGGTCAGTTTTCTAAACCATATGCCCTCAATCACTGGCTTTCCTCAGGCCTGCACTGAGCTTTCTTTTCTCATTCTTATTCCACTTCCAAGATGAAATTTATAAAGTTTGTAGGATCACGTCATTGGAAAATGACTACCCTCTCCTACACCTCCTTGGGGCCAGGCTGCCACCAGGAAAATGACCAAGCTTTTATGGGGCACAGATCGATCTGTGTGGACATTCTTGTACTACGTGGGAATGAAACTGAGTAGGACCCTGTGGGGCTCCTGGACATGAAAGCCTTTCTGTGTTGCCCATTCCTTGTTTGTAGGGAACAGACTCCAGCCTCCATGACCTTCCCTGAGTTGCAAAGGGCAGATTCAAACAGTTGCTAATCAGGGAAGGGAGGGGATGCAGAGACAAGGGAGGAGCAGCCAAGAAACAATAGTACAGGGTCCTGGTTCTACCTCAAGGGATACACATAACAATATATTTAAACTCTTTATACAACCCCCCCCCCCCCACCATGGAAGATGTAGCATTCTTCATTCCAGAGAAGAACACCTGAGAGGCCAGATTAAAGGAACCAGAGAAGCTCATCAAGAGATTATCTGAGACCAGATTAAAGCCCCTCACACACCTTAATTTATCAGCAAACTCACACTTGAACTATTGCTATAAAACTCCTCACCAAAACCTCCCGGGTGGGGGACACACAGTTTTCAAGGGCAGGAGCCTGCTGTGTCCACCTTTGCTTGCCAAAGCAATAAAGCTATTCTTTTCTACTTTACCCAAAATTCTGTCTCCGAGATTCGATTCAGCACTGGTACACAGAGGCCGCGTTTTGGGCATCAGGAATAGGACAAAAACAAGTAGGGACACTTCTTTGAGCTGGCTTGGAACATGTCCTTATTTGAAAAGGGGTTGGCCTGGAGTCTAACCTTTTCCTTGTTTCCTTATCTGTTTTTTAAGACAAGTAAACAAATGAAAGGTGAACATAAGACTGCAGATGATGTTTTAGATTATTTGAAAGAATGAAGTGTTTCAAGCATTTCAAGCAGGTATTTATTCATTCAAGATCATCATGCCTGAATCGATTAACCTTTTCAGATTAACCTCTGCATGGGGTCTGCCTCTGACTACTTGTGTGACCTTGTGTAAATAATGTAACCTCTCTTTGCCTCAGTTTTCTCATCTGTAAAATGGAAGTGTGAGGATGAAATGTTATTACATGGAATGTGCTTGGCACAATCAGAGCTCATTTGATTTTTGTAACAAATGAGACAAATTTTACTTCCTCCATTTTACAAGTGAGAAAACTGAGACTCTGAGATTCCTTGTCTGAGGCCACATGTCTAATCTATGTAGATTGGATCTAAGGACTTCTGGGTCCCTGTAAACTCTGATACTCTCTCATTCCCAGAGTCTAAAGTGAAGAGCTAGGGATCAAAGAGATGAGATCTCCTTTTACACTTATTTTTATGTTTCCTGCTCTGTGGTGGCCCTTTTATTCTCCCCATCAGAATTACAGCTGCTGGATTGTGGAACAATGAAAGAACAAACAAACAAACAAACAAAACCAGAGCTATCTTTTTTGTGGCTGGATACTCTGGAACCAATAATGCATTTTATGAGTTTAGTAGTTCCAGTAGAATGGAAAACCTTTTTCCTCTGTTTGCATTATGCTTGGAAGCAAAAAGAAGTAAAGATTTAAGTTGGTTTTGAACAGCTAGACAGACACAGACCATTGCTGGCTCCTTCAAGTTTGACAAGGGTTTTCTCCTCTGTGGGTAAGAGGGTGGGCATAGATTAGACTCTGTGCCAGCATCCTACAGCTGCTTCGGGTGTTGGTTGGGCTTGATAGAGGGGTGCTCATGCTGGGCTCCTAAGGGAGACCAACCAAGCTATGAACTGAATTGGTTGATTGCAGTAAACTAAGGGCACAGTCTGGGAAGGTGAGCCATCAGCATGGCAGCTCTCTTTCTCTGGGTCCCAGTGCTTCTGACAATGGGATAGCCAGAGGCACTGTCCTTATTCCGAGTATGAGGCAGGACTGGGGCATCACTTAGATCGAAATGGCCCAAGACTCTCTACAGCAGCTGGTCACACAGTCATTTCAGAAAAGCTTTCTGAGCTCAGCAAATGAAGTCCTTGGCTACAAGAAATAAGGAACAGTTCCCAGAGATCTGCTTCAAGTGCTGCCAGTGACTCATCATTTTTCCACAGGGTATCTTACTGTCATGATTAGTCATCAATTCCTAGGCAGGCCTGGAAGTCAGGGGTTAACAGTTCAGGGGCCAACTCCCAAAGATACCAGACTCTATGAGATCTCACTGAAACCTCAGAAACAACCCTATAATGATGCATGTATGATTATTCCCTTTATACAGAGAGGAAAACTTAGGCTTAGGGAAGTTATTGAGTTGCCCAAATCCACACTCTAGTAAGTGGTGGAATGAAATCTGAAATTATGTTTGTCTAACTCCAAAGCACATACAACAAAAGGTAGTTTTGCCAAGGCTGTAGGAATTGGCTATGAGCTCTTCATGTATCTAAGATTTTAAAAAATGTAATTGTGCTCTTGCACTGCAGATAAAGACATAGAGTGTGTGTTTACTATTATTTTATTTTTAAAAATTTTATTTATTTAATATATTTATTTATTTTTGGCTGCATTGGGTCTTCGTTGCTGCATGCAGGCTTTCTCTAGTTGCAGCGAGCGGGGCTACTCTTTGTTGTGGTGCGCGGGCTTCTCATTGCGGTGGCTTCTCTTGTTGCGGAGCACGGGCTCTAGAGCACAGGCTTCAGGAGTTGTGGTGCACGGGATTAGTTGCTCCGTGGCATTTGGGATTTTCCTGGACCAGGGATCGAACCCGTGTCCCCTGCATTGGCACGCAGATTCTTAACCACTGTGCCAACAGGGAAGCCCCTATTATTATTATTTTAAAAACAAATGTTCTCAAGCCGTTTCTCAGCTATTTAATGGAGATAGCTTGAAACAGCCCATGAAACATAGCAGAAGACAGATGTAATGAAGACATTATGGTAGAATTATATAATTTATACAAAGATTAATTTTCCCCAGTCAACAGTAAAAAAGACCAGCCATGATTGAGGGGACTGGAACCTTTGCCCAGGAAGCTTTGGCATGGACAGAACAGTGTGCTTGATAGGAAACTGTCAGGGTGAGACTGCTACAAAAGATCTAATTTATACACCATCAACAGTCATCCAGTTACTCTTGAAACCATTTGGGTTAGGTCATGCCTAAGGCTCCTCCAGAATGCAACAATGAGATACTTTGACATGCTTTGATAATTCTGTTAAGACATAATTTTTTTTTTAAAAAGGTAAAATCATGACTCTCATTCAGATATAAAACTGAACATATGGTAAGTATTTTATTTAACTCATTAATGAGGAAGCTGTTTAGGGTGTTATAAGTAGTTCAAAGGAGAAGATAAAACTTCCACAAATTTATATGGATAAAGGGATGTTGAAATGAATAGGCAAATGGAAGCACATTTAGCTTACGGGGAAGTCAATCAAACTTCTACAGGACAGCAGAGAACCTGCATTTTGCACTTGTGTTAGTTATCTACAATGTACACAGTTGTAAAATGCCTCTAGAATCAGATAACCTAGGAAGGTTGTGCTGGGTGTGGGCAGTGCATAGTTTTCTATTGAAGCACAACATTTCCCTTGTAATTCCTATTGTTAAGAAGTGATAAAGGAATTATTTAGCTGTAGAATTTTAAGCTAACAGGTTATATATAACTATTTATTTTGGAGGAAAAGACTGTCTCTTGATATTTGTCTCTTGAGTGAAGGCTTTGTGATAGCAGAGAATTTGTATTTCCTTGCTGGCTTCTCTGTTTTTAGCCCCATTAGCAAGCAAACTATTTAAAATCTTTGTGCCTCAGTTTCCCTACTCTAAAACAGGGACAGTACCATTATTAACGTCATAGGATTTAGGAGAAAAATAAATGAGAATAATCCGTGAAAGGTGCTTAGCACAGTGCCTGCTATCCTTATTTTTACTGACTACAGTCTTTCATCATGCTTTTTATTTCTCCTACACATACATGTTCCTTCCCTTCTCTTTTTCCACCCATTTAACTGACTATAATAAAGAATAGATTTATAGTGTTTTTGAAAAAAAGTACAGATAGAGTCATGCTTCGTGGTCTTGATTTTGAAATTGACTGCCTAAGTTGTTATGCATTTCTTTGTATTAAAAAAAAAAGCACTCTCCGAAAAATATTTGTTTTCTGAATACCTCCCATCATCAGTTTTAGAACAGCTAACCCTGAATTTAAATTGAAAAATGTGGCTCTTTTTCTCAGATTAATGGCCAGAGACGGCAGGCTCTAGAGTGGGAAAGGCCCACAGAGGGGTCCTTCCAGGGGTGCTGGGGACAGGACCCGCCGCTTGGAGACGTCACTCTCAGGAGTCAGGACTGGGAAGTCACTGGTGAGTCTATACCTTTCTGACTCCTTAGACCTCAGGGGTCACAACCAAGGGCCAGAGAGTCTGCAGCAGGCACAGGACAGAACTGACCACAGAGCTCTGCCCACGGCAGGTAGTGCAAACCTGCCTTTGGGAAGTTTGTTTTTTTCCTTTGGGTTGGGTGGAGAGGGGGAATATTTTCAAACACGAGGAGGAATTCCTCCTGGAGGTCTCTGTGTCAGGATACCTGTGTGGATTTGACCCCACTGTCACCCGCGAAGCCCATTAACAATTCCCTGTAAATAGAAATAGAATCTGGGTAATGAAGTCTAACCTTTTTTTTTTTTTTTTTTTTTCTTTTCCTTTATGCTCGGTCTAGTTGCACTTGTTCAGAGGGGGTCGCGCGCAGAGGCCTCGTACCCGGGCCTTCTGACCAGAATTCTTGTGAAAGGGCGGGTCCGGCACCTCAGCTCCGGGGCGTGCGCAGAAGCGCTGCACACGCCACTGCAATTCAAGATGGCGGTGGGGGCGGGCCGTGTGCAGAGACGCTGTGCCGGGAGCGTGAGCAGAGCGCCCAAGTGCCCGCCCCTGGGCAGCTGCACCCGCTCCCCGCTGAGGAGATACCTAGAAAGCAGCCCACCCCACGGCCTGTCAGGGAGAGTGACGACTCTACGTTTCCGTTTTGTGACGGAAAAATAAGCTTTCCTTTGCTTCTGAACCAAAGTCGGTCTCGTTCTCCTGGCTCAAATGACACCTGGCAGGAGAACACTTGTTGGGGCCCAGCTGGAAAGGCCCAGTGCCATCAGCCCCAATTTCAGTTCTCACACCTTGAGAAAGTGCCAGATTATTCAGGTGAGGCACACAGGCACCCTCCCCTTTCCTTAGCAGCCTGAGTTTTGCAGGGAAGAAGAAGGCACTTGAGTGAAGTGCGCGCTCTGGTGAACCAGGATGGGGAAGGAGCCTTTATCTCTAGGCAAAGTTCAGGGAAAGGAGCACGAAAACATTGCTGTGTCTAGGCTTCCTTTAAATGTATGGTAACTGGAGTGATACCCTGGAGAGAGCCATTTTTCACTCCACAATTCCACTCCGATCACTTAATCTGACTGTCAGGCTGAGCGGGGGTGGGGGTGGGCGGTGGAATCCTGGGAGAAAGAACCATCATTTTGATGCCTTAGGGAACAGCGACGATTAGGATTAGATCTCAGCGGTTAGCCGGTGTGTAATTGGGATTTTGGGGCTGGGAGAACACAGTCAGATTTACACAGGGCTCCTTGCCTCTGGGCATTCTTTCTTTTTGCTATCATATCATCTCTGGAGCAAAACTGCTTGTTTTAGCTCTTGATAGAAAAGTAACTTCCCTTTTCCATTTTTCACAGGCAATGTATAAACAATGAAGAAAGTGATAGGCTGTCGATATGTGTAGCAACACCTACTTTTGGCCATACTTGGTGTCATGGAGAGAGACAGTAGAGTAGAAGATCTGAGTTTGAGTCCAGTTGTACACTGTTGTGGCGCTTCTCCAATGGGGATAATGAAACCTGTGATTCCAGCTTCACAAGGTCATGAGAATGAAGAATGGTAAATAACCAAACATTCTTAAGCAATAAAAGAACCCACATGAAGTAGAGACCCCAGGCTGGGATGTCAAGTGGGTGAGTGTGTTTGTGGAACACAGAGATTTCAGGAGATTTGGGTACCCAAGCAGTTCTGCTTCCTGACCTAAGAGCAGGACACCCCTCGTCGCCACAGGGGCCCAAGGCAGCTGCCAGCCACCAGCAGAGGGAAAGGTCTGGCTCCTAGCTGGTCAAGACTCTCCTAGAAGGCATAGACGGAGTGCTGAAGTGCCCACCTTAAGTGGTTTATAGGTGTCAGGGAGGAAGAAATTTTCCTCTACCATTCTATGTTCTTCTGACTGGTCTAAGAATTAAAGCGACAGGAGACATTAACAGGAGAAAAAGTAAACAAAAGTTTAGTAACATGGGAGAGACCCAGGAAAACTGAGTAACTTGCCAAAATGGCCAAAGGCCTCACCTTAAATACCATCTTCAGCTAAAGACACAAGAGGATGTTGGGGGTAGTGGTTTGGGACTTCAAAGGAGAGGAACGCAATTCACATAAAGATGGAAAAGCAAATGTTTGTTAAACAATCATTTGCTGGACCACACAGAAACAATGGGACACAGAGTGGACTCTGATCTCTAGGCCCTGCTGTGTTTTTCCCACCACACTTACCCCATATTCTTTGCAGAGATCTCTGGTGATAGCTCTGTTCTGGAAACAGGCTTCTGTCTAAATTCTTTTACGTAGTTAGGGAGAAGGTCACAGTTTCTTCCTGAGTCTTTTGGGCTTTAATTATTTTCAGCTCAAAATAATCTGCCTGTCAAAGAGACCTTTTGGGGTGGCAAATTTTGGCTCCCCTACATGGGCTTCAGCAAGGAAGCCAAAATATGAATGGGCTACCTCACAAAAATAATACCTGCAGACTTAGGAAGTAGGGGTCAAGGGCAGCTGAGATCTAGTGGGAAGCAGGAAAGCTGAGGGCTATTGCGATGAGGGAATTCCTGGGGACCTCACCCCTACTCCCTAGTGGATAAAGCCTGGGAAGTTTAGTTATTAACATGGTAAGGAATTAATATTATGATGAAGCTTGCTTTAGGTGTCTCTCTGACTCTCTTTGCTGGCCCTTCCTGTCTTTGCTGACTACTGCCGCCAAACTGAGTTCAGAGCTCTTGAACTGCCTTCAACCTCCCCCTTCCCCCCCAGGAAAATTGCTGCTTGGTTTTGCTTTCTCCCTGGAGACCCAGGAGGAGAGAGGCCCTGGTACACAAGTGAGATCCTCCAAACAATGCATGTGGATATTAAAGAGAAGGTGTCAAAGGGCTGAGCCCTGGGAGTTTCAACACTTGGAAGTTGGGAAAGTGAGGAGGCACTTTTCTGCTTTTGCCAAATTATTTCTTAAGAACAAGTTCTTAATGATAATGAGACAGGCTGGGACCTGGGACTCTTTGCTGCAAGTGCTGCAGTGCTTGCACCTGGACACACCTCTCCTTGAGCAACAAAATGCAAAGAAACTATAATGGACTAAAAATAACTCTGTGCATTCGCAGTTGGGGCAAATTCTGGACAAAAGATACAAAAAGACCAAACAGCCCAACTGCCACTTCTTTAGAGCCAGGAGCAAAAGCCGGGTACTATACATGTCCCCTGCACTCAACACCACCAGAAGCTGGGCAAAACACCTAAGCCATCCTTCTAGTCCGACCCCTGGATACACCCCTACCCTCACCCCATATAAGGAACCAGCTTGCCCCCCACTCCGTCAGGGAGCAAGCAAGGGAACCTGTTACTTGTTTTTGCTCCCTCCTGCTATAGCAGGAGCCCCAGTAAAGATTTGCCTGAATTTCTTCTCTGGCCTCTAATCAATTTCTATGGATTGGGAAGGCCAAGAACCGTGGTCGGTATCAGTAACATTTCTGGCTGAAGGGTGGGAACAATACTGCTATAAGTGAATATGAGTCAATTTCTGGGCAAATTCACCATCACTGAATATTAGCATTCAACCTTTTTGTTTTGTTTCTTTTAGAATATGTAAATCGTCATTTTCAGACTGCTTTCACTTACGTTGCTTTGATTTCTGGTGAGCATTAACATTTTCCCACTGTTTGTCTACTAATTGTATTTCCCTTATGGGAATGGTCCCATCTTTTACCTATTTATCTTTGGAAATCTTGACATTTATCTTACAAATTTGAATTAGCTATTTTTGATAGATCTTAATTCCTTGTAATGTTTGATAAAAATATTTTCCCTCTTAAAAAAAATCTTTAGTAATGCTAATTTTTATAGTGTAATCATTTAAATAGCCTCAAAGCTGATAAAGTTAAAATTGCCCCAGACAGGTGATAACCCTTTTTTTTTTTTCAATTTTCTGCAAGTTCTTCCATAGTTAGATTCTATATTTAAATCTTTAATCAACCGAAGCTTATTTTGGTGAATGTTTTATTTTTAATAACTTTTTCTATTATAAAACCAAAAACACGGCAAAAAAGATCCATAATTTCACCATCCAGAGGTAACCACTATTGACATTTTTGTATAGATACCTCTAAATTATTTTTCCTGTTTATATATTTGTTTTTCAAAAAATACCTGCTAACATACTTTACAAACCCTTTAATAACCTGTCTTAACAACATATTAATGACATATTTCAGTGGCATTAAATATTATTTTAAAATATTGTTTGAAACAGCTGTGGTGCATTGCATTCTATAGATGTGCCATAATTGGCTTCATTCCCTATTGTTATTAACTCTCATGTATCTAAGATATCACTATTATTAACAGTGCTGGTATAAACATACTTAAGCATAAATCTTGGTCCCCATTTCTGATCACTTCCTGCTGAGGTAAAGTTATAAATATGTGTACATTTTTTTTTACCTTTTCATATATACAGCTATGTTAAGTAAATGTATATCATCTTAAGTCCTCATCAACAGTGAATGGGTGTGCCCACCCTTCCCCCTTGTTAATATTAGCTATTAACATTTTTGAAATTCCATGCTTAACTGATAAGCCAAAATGGTATGTGTATGTTTTAATTTTTTTTACTCGTGAGTTAAAGTTGAATTTATCATCACCTCCATTTTTATTGGATATTTTCTTTCTTTCTGAATTACCTGTTAGTGATGTTTATAATTTTATACAGTAGTTTATATATTTTTATGTATTTTAAAATTGAGGTGCTCATTAAACACTTTAGTAATTTCAAGTACACAGCATAATGAATATTTGTGAATATCACCTTGCTACACAGATCCACCAAATACTAATATTTTGCTGTATATGCTTCCTATTTTTGTTAAGAAATATACCTCTGTTCCTCTACCCTAACCTAATTTCATTTTCTCCTCCTTAGAGGCAACTCCATCCTGAGTTGGTGCCTATGAGTCTCATCTTTGTTTATGTTTGCAACATAGGTATGTAGCTATAAATATATAGCATATTTTGTATAAATTATTATACTCATCTATCTGCAATTTGTTTTTTCATTCAGCATTATATTTTTGAGATTACTTCTGTTGATAAAACTGCTATAACTGGCCCCATTGTATGAGTATATCACAATTTGTTCATTCTGTTGAGGGATATTTGTGTGGTTTATTTTTTGTGTGTTTGTTTTTTGCTATTACAAACAATGTTGCAACACACTTCCATCTTCCACAAGTGAACTTCTAGAGTTTACTCCTAGAAGTGAAATTCCTGGCTTGTGAGATATGTATCTCTTCATTGTTGCTAGATGTTGACAGTTTATTCTTCAAAATGGTTATACCAATGAATACATCATCAACAAAATGTGAATGTTTCTCCAATTTTTCCACATCATCACCAGCACTTGACAGTGCTGGATTATTTCGTTCTCACCAGTTTGATGGATGTAAAGTGGTATCTCATTGATTTAATTTTCATCTTTCTGATTACTGGTAAGGTTGAACATATTTTTATATGTGCCGTTGGTCATTCAGATTTCCTCTGCTATCCACTGCTTGCTCATATCTTTTGCCCACCTTTTTACTAGTTCATAAGTGTTTTTCAGTAAGAAAAATATCTTCTCCCAGTTTGCATTGTCTTTTCACATTTCTTATGATGTCTTTGGTTGAACAGAATTTAAAATTTTCATGTAGTCAGATTCATCAGTCTTTTCCTTCAGGAACATCCTGTAGGGGAGGTAAAATTTTACCTTTATACTCTTAGGGTTTTTTAGCAGGGTCTGAGAATTAAACTGATATAAGACAGACTAACAAGAGAAAAGCATACAAATTTATCTAAGTGTTACATGACATGGGAGCCCTCAAAAGACCCAAAGAAACGGTGAACTTACATCTTTTATACTGGGTTGAACAAAGAGAGGCAACTGTGGAAAAGTAACTAAATTATGAAGAGAGGTTAAAGGAAGATAAAAATTATTTTAACAGGGTCTGTTGGTACCGAATTATCTTGGCTTTGATTCCCCATTGGAAAATGTTTTGTTTCTTCTGTTACTGGGAAGCCATCTTCCATATGGGAATTGTTATCTCCTGTTTTAGGAGGAAAAGGAGAGATAAGAATGCCCTTCTCACATCTGATGTTTTTCAAGTGCCTGTAACTCAAAATAATCCTTATGCCAACGTGGCATATTCTGAGATAGTGTATTCTGTCACCCTCCAATCCTTTGTGTCTTCATTTCTTCCATTTTTCTTTTAGATCTCACCAAAAAAAGAAGCAATTCTTTTATAAAAGGGATTCTGGGATTTGTCATAATCTTTCACATTCCTAGAATTTACCTTTACCGGTCACCATGCGCTCTTGTTACAGCTGCATTCTCTAAGTGCAGTTAAAAATAATTTTTCTGGGCTTCCCTGGTGGCGCAGTGGTTGAGAGTCTGCCTGCCGATGCAGGGGACTCGTGCCTCGGTCCGGTAGGATCCCACACGTCGCGCAGCGGCTGGGCCGCTGAGCCTGCGCGTCCGGAGCCTGTGCTCCGCAACGGGAGAGGCCACAACAGTGACAGGCCCGCGTACCGAAAAGAAAAAAAAAAGATTTTTCTGCCTATGCTCATTGGGTCTGACGTGGTGAAGTGATTGGTAAAAGTTAGCAGATAGATGATATGCACAAGCCATTCCCACCTTGCATGCCCTTAGTAGATGCTAATTGACTGCCTTAGTTTCTTCATTTATATGTATTCCCATGTATTCATTTATTCACTTATCCAACAACTATTTTTGGAAAATCTGCTATGTGCCTGAGTCTGCTTCTAACTTTTTCAAACCAGTTGTATTGGAATTGGTACTTGTGTATGTTTACCGTGCTAAGCCTGTGTGTTTATGCGTGTGTGTACATGTGTGGTATTTTTCACAGATCTGTAGATGAGGATGATAATTATATCTTAGAATGAATTGAGTATCAGGTCTTGTTTCTCTGTGATTTGGAACTGACTACATAGTATGGGAAAATCTGTTTGTTGAATTCATAGAAATATTATTCAGTATATTTGTTTAGGTCATATTTCTTTTGGTGGATGAGGTATTTCTTTAATAACTTTCTCAATTTCCTTCTCCATCATTATTTTCATGTTTTTGTATCTTGTTTTGCCAATTTTATATTGTCCATTTGACTAAACATTTCAAATTGATTATAATAAATTGTGCATTGCAATAATTTATATTTTACAATCCTTTATATCAGTTGTTAAATCACCAGTCTTCCTTTTAAGTTTGTTGATTAATACCTTTTATTTATTATATTTACAAGGGTTTTAATCTATCTTATACTCTTTTCAGAGAATGAGAATTTAAATTTATTTATTATTGTTACCTATTTTCTAGCTTATTTCTGTCCTTCATCTTTATTCTTTTCTTTCTGTTTTCTCATGTTGACACTCTTCATAAGATTTTAAATAAGTACTTAGTTCACTTATTTCTTGTTTCTAAAATAAGAGCACGTAGATCTATATCTTTGCCTCTGAGTCTTGATTTGTTCATACCCCCCTCATTTTTCATAGGTGGTATTTTCAATTTTATAATATTTCAGAAATTATTATCATGTCCTTAATTTTCTACTTGACCCTGTTACTTAGGAGAATTTTTGTTGCTGTTGTTAGAAGTTGTCAGCCATTTATTTGTTTCTTTTTATTGTAAATTTTTGTTTGTATATAATTTTAAACTTGCAGAAATGTTAAAAACTAGATTCACCTTTAGCCGGATTCACCATTTGTTTATATTTTGTTTGTTTCTATTTTTCTCTGATTGCTTTATAATTCATTCTCCATATATGAATTTTTTTTTGAACCACTTGAGAATAAGTTACAGATGTACATACATACCTAAATACTTCAATGTATATTTCCTGGGAGAAAATATACATTTTTTTCTTATAAAACTTAGGAAATTTAACAGTTAAGAACATTGGAAAATTTCATATTGATACTATACAATTTTCTAATTCCATAGTCCATATTCAAATTGTCAGTTATCACAATATTGTTTTATATATATACTATAGTTAGAGTGTATATACTATATATAATATAAACTATGTATAACAAATAGAAATAAATTTATATAATCTATATTTAAATTTATAATTAATTTATATTTTATTTATTGTATATAATATATATTTTATATATATATATAGAGAGAGAGAGGGTGAGAGAGAAATTGAGAGTATTCTAGAATTAACCATACTGAAGATGACAGTGGCAACAGCTGAAATATCTGAATGTTTACAGAAACTACTACAGATAGGGCACTCAGTGTATTAGTATTTATTTTCTTCTTGTACTATGATCTAAAGAAGTTTGTATTTATTTTCATATTTACTATTGTTTTATTATGAACTTACTATATATTCAGAATAGAAAAATAACACAAAATAACAATAATCACCCCAAATTTCAGAGCCTAGAGACAACCATTGTTAGTACTTAGATGTATATTTTCTAGATTTGTGCTTTCAATCAACAAAATTTCTGTGGACTTTCTGCTAGTTACTTAATGATTCTGTTAGGAGGCTGCCAGTTTCCTTATCTGTAAAATTCTGTTAATAAGAGTACCAACTTCACAGAGTTGTTGTTAAGAGTAAGTAAGATCAAGAACACTCAGGAATAGAAGTATATTAAAGCATATTAAATTATTATATGTAGAAGGTAGTTGTCATTATCTGCTATTATAGACATCATGCCTGAAAATATCATTCAAAGCAAGTTTCTTGGCAATAGCATATAAAGCAAGTTCTTAAAACAAAGGTCTATGTTCAAAATGGGGGTAATCAGTTCCATCCTTTTCCCTAACCATGTCTCAAACTTCTTTCTGAGATAATGGCAGTAACTTACAATAAAATGGCTGAGAAGCAGTGGTCCAGGGCCCCTGACGTGTTCCCAGGTTTCAGTTCAACTGTCCGTCGCTGCTTCTGGCTGCACTGTGGAGTTTTACAACTTGACTTAAGTTCAGCCCTGTCAGAAATCACTGCCTTGCTTTCCATTTAATTAAGCAAGCATTTAGGTTGTACAGATAAGTTATTTGCTCCCATAATGGGTATTGAAGATGCAGGCTTAGCTGGCCTGGCTCTTCTCATCAGGGGAGGGAAAAACTGAAACTAAGGAAAACAAACGAAACAATGGTGGGTTTTCTACTTCCTGGATCGTGTAACTTGTACTACATCCAATGAAAGCCATCTGGTGGGCACCCAGACATGAGGACTGATTCTCAACCTGTTGTTCTCCTTCTAGCCGTCCTCCAGCCCCTGCACAGCTGGAACCTCTGCATCAGTTACAGCTGCTAGGAATTGAAACTGAATTCTTATTCACTTCTGCTCCCAAGGACCAAAGAGGGACAGAGAGGAAAGCTAAGAAAGTCTGAGGTTCAAACTACAGCCCATTTTTATCTTTCCAAAATGGTCTTGGTATTTTCGGATCCAGATAACCTTAAGTCAGACAATGCTGTATTACCATACTGAGGAATAAATATCCTATAATATTATAATCTGATAAACTCCAGAATAACTTGATGTATTTTTAGTTGCAGGAGCTTCAGGTCTCTGATGGCTTCTCTTTGATCAGTCAGAGGGAGATATGGGTTCACTTCCCACCTGATGCAATAGAGCAGTTTTCTTAAACTTCTCTGATAATAATAATCATTTCATCTCTTGTTAAACATTATGTTTCCAAGTCTCTCCCTGGAGATTCTGATTCAGTGCATCTGGGATGGGGCATCAGATTTGTGTTCTTAACATGAGAAAAGCTTGGGGAAAATCGGAGTAGAGGGAATAGTCTGTTTTTAGAATCAGACAGCTCTGGGCTGAAATCATGGGTCTTTCACTTACTAGTTATGTGGTCTTGCACAAATTACTTAACCTTCTGTAACCTCGTTTGAAAAAAAGTGGAGATAAAAACATCTACCTCAAAGAGTTGCTGAGAGGATTAAAGGAACTAAAGCCTTTTATAGCATCTACTTTTCTGAGGCTGCTAAATCATTTCCACTTGGGTTAATTTGAAGATTATATGTGAACTTATTTAGCACACAGGCATAATGGTTTGATTTTTTTTTTTAAAATCTTTTCCATTTGTTCAGCAGATGCTTGTAAAGCTTTTATTTATTTATTTATTTTTTGGCCACACCACATGTCTTGCGGGATCTCAGTTCCCTGACAAGGGACTGAACCTGGGCCATGGCAGTGAAAGCCCGGAATCCTAACCACTAAACCACCAGGGAACTGCCTGTAAAGCTTTTAATTGTGTGCAAGAAACTGGGGTTCCCAGAACCCACTAAGCACCTCCCTGATGGTATGGAGTGTCCACATGACCCACCCCAGGCTTTTGAAGGGACTGCCCAAATTTCTTGTGTGTATGATTCTCTGTGGCAGGCTCCTAATTATTCAGGGGGCTCCCTGAGTTTAGGAGTGTAATTGTCTTATCCTCCCATTGTACTAGAAATTCCAGTTTTCTTGAATCCAAATATATGTATATATATTTTTTCCCCTCTATAGTTGAGGCAGTTCCCCCCTCCAGCTTCTTTGAATTATTATCAATATATGTATGTTTAACGTATACAATGTGATGATTAGAGACATGTATACATTGCAAAACGATGACCACAATAAGGTTAGTTAACATCTCCATCCCTTGACATAATTATGTTATATATTTTTTACTGTGTGGTGATAATATTTAAGATCTACTTTCTTAAAAACTTTCAATATATTATACAGTATTGTTGATTATAGTCACCATGCTGTGCATTAGATCCCTAGACCTTATTTATCCTTTAGCGGGGAGTTTTGTATGCTTTGACCAACATCTAAAAATGTGGGATGCTTCACAAATTTGCATGTCATCCTTGAGCAGGGGCCATGCTAATCTTCTCTGTATCGTTACAATTTTAATATGTATGCTGTTGAATCAAACACCATGTACATATATTTTTTCTTCAACAGAAAATATACATTTAAATTATTCCATTTGTTTTTTATACAGAATATGTTCTAGGTGCTTTGCATTATGCAATTTTCCCTTCCTGGCCAGAAAAACCTTTGTACTTTTTTTCTCCCATCCTAAAAGCAAAAAATCCAATGGATTTCCAGAGAATATATTTATACTTCCTTTATATTTAGCCTTGCTTCCAAAGAATTTAAGGCACTTTTAAAGGATACAAACAATGCAAGATTTCCCCATAGTGACTGTATCAATTTACATTCCCACCAACAGTGCAAGAGGGTTCCCTTTTCTCCACACCTTCTCCAGCATTTATTGTTTGTAGATTTTTTGATGATGGCCATTCTGACTGGTGTGAGGTGATAACCTCACTGTAGTTTTGCTTTGCATTTCTCTAATGATTAGTGATGTTGAGCATCCTTTCATGGGTTTGTTGGCCATCTGTATATCTTCTTTGGAGAAATGTCTATTTAGGTCTTCTGCCCATTTTTGGATTGGGTTGTTTTGTTTTTTTTTTTTGATATTGAGCTGCATGAGCTGCTTGTATATTTTGGAGATTAATCCTTTGTCAGTTGCTTTGCTTGCAAATATTTTCTCCCATTCTGAGGGTTGTCTTTTGGTCTTGTTTATGGTTTCCTTTGCTGTGCAAAAGCTTTTAAGTTTCATTAGGTCCCATTTGTTTATTTTTGTTTTTATTTCCCTTTTTCTAGGAGGTGGGTCAAAAAGGATCTTGCTGTGATTTATGACATGGAGTGTTCTGCCTGTGTTTTCCTCTAAGAATTTTATAGTGTCTGGCCTTACATTTAGGTCTTTAATCCATTTTCAGTTTATTTTTGTGTATGGTGTTAGGGAGTGTTCTAATTTCATTCTTTTACCTGTAGCTGTCCAGTTTTCCCAGCACCACTTATTGAAGAGGCTGTCTTTTCTCCATTGTATATTCTTGCCTCCTTTATCAAAAATAAGGTGACCATGTGTGCGTGGGCTTATCTCTTGGCTTTCTTTCCTGTTCCATTGATCTTTATTTCTGTTTTTGTGCCAGCACCATACTATCTTGATTACTGTGGCCTTGTAGTATAGTCTGAAGTCAGGGAGCCTGATTCCTCCAGCTCCGTTTTTCTTTCTCAAGATTGCTTTGGCTATTCGAGATCTTTTGTGTTTCTATACAAATTGTGAAATTTTTTGATCTAGTTCTGTGAAAAATGCCATTGGTAGTTTGATAGGGATTGCATTGAATCTGTAGATGGCTTTGGGCAGTGTAGTCATTTTCATCATGTTGATTCTTCCAATCCAAGAACATGGTATGTCTCTCCATCTGTTTGTATCATCTTTAATATCTTTCATCAGTGTCTTATAGTTTTCTGCATACAGGTCTTTTGTCTCCTTAGGTATGTTTATTCCTAGGTATTATATTCTTCTTGTTGCAGTGGTAAATGGGACTGTTTCCTTAATTTCCCTTTCAGATTTTTTGTCATTAGTGTATAGGAATGCAAGAGATTTCTGTGCATTAATTTTGTATCCTGCTACTTTACCAAATTCATTGATTAGCTCTAGTAGTTTTCTGGTAGTATCTTTAGAATTCTCTATGTATAGTGTCATGTCATCTGCACGCAGTGACAGTTTTATTTCTTCTTTTCCAATTTGGATTCCTTTTATTTCTTTTTCATCTCTGATTGCTGTAAGCCCTGCACACTGTTTTAACTTTTCCACTAGCCCAAGACTTTATGTCCTAATTAACCTTAGGGTCACTAAGAACCTACAGAAGAGTCATGAAGTACCACGGAAACTATGTGCTCTCCAATATTCCAGCCAAATACAAAATGAATCAGGGAATAAGGAAACCTCCTGCTGTGGAGTTGATGATAGATAGGTGGAAGAGCTGGGCCAAGGTTCAGCCAATCCCCTGGTCCAGAAGCCATAACCATGGCAACGCTAGTGATGGATGCTGTACTCCTACCAGAAATGACACCATTAAGAGGCACCAGGAGAGAGAGAGGAGCCTTTCATATTTCTGGGCTAGGCTCTTGGTAAGGGAAGTTTAGTAATTTTTATGCAGAATCGCTGGGAAAAAATAAACAGCCTCTTTCACATTAACCTTGCAAACCCAAATCTACATAGTAAAGGCAGATATCCAGATGCACAGCTTGGCTGAGGCCAGGTGTGAGTCTCTTGTATAGGAAACCTGTAGCCTGCTGCAGATTTGCCTTTTATTCTCTTTACTTTCTAGTAACAGTGCTGCACAGAACTTTCAACAAGAAAAGCCCAGAGGAGGATAGTTGCTTTTGAAGCCACCATTCTTGTCTGCCTCGTTCATTTCAAACAGGGGTACTTCTCACAGAGATGAAGGCCTGTGTACAAACAACAATGCCCATTGCACTCTCTTGCCACCAGCTGTGATGTAGTGTCTTTTGAATTCTGCACAGAAGCTTCCTTGTTTCAGAAACTGATTGATGGTTCTTCTGAATGAAGAAGGTAACAAGAACAAAAAGCAGGGCTCCTGGTAAGGCAAGGTACTTCAAGAGAATGGACTTGAAAGCACTTAAAATAAAAGGTAAACACAAGCCTCTGTGAAAGTAAAGCATTCTGAAAGGCATTGAGCTGTTCCTGGTTGATAATCTGCAGTTCTTAAAGATCTTCAAGTGTTTGTGCAAACGTACATAAGCTCCTCGGAGACATCTGACTTGGGATTTTAGACTTTTTGGTGGAGGAAAAAAATTAAATACAAATAGATGTCATAAAACAGAGAAAACGAACTGAAATAAAAAACATAGGCAGCCCGAGTTGGATTTAAGGCAGTGAAACAAAACAGTGCATTGAAAGAGCTTGTAATGAGGCACCTCTGCAGAGAAGAGCGCCGGTGATTTCTCTTTAGAAAGACATGGAAAGGCCTTCAAAGACTCCTTACAAAGACTCCTTACAAACACCGCGGGCAGTGTTAGGACCTGCTCTGTGTGAACTCTGAGAGATGGGCCTCCGCTTTCCACAAACCCTTGTCTTTCCCTTTTGCCTAACAGATAGAAACAAACCAGTTAAAAACAGCCATAAGAAATCTAGCCACAGTAAATACTTTTATTATAAGAAACTCTATCAAACTCCCTGTTGGTCAGCATTCTTCATGAGTCCATGCTGGAGGCACAGTGCTGGCTGAGGAGCAGGTTGGGGAGGGGTTGTGAGTGTTGGAGGGGTGGGGAAGTTAAGTGAAGCAGGAATCCCTGTCCTGGTCAGTGGTTCTTACACACCATGTTCTCATTTAAAAAAAAAAAAAAAAAAAAAAAAATTGCACCAGCTAGATGGTATTCCACTGTGTAACTATCTTAGGGGTAGTATCTCAGATACACAGAAAAAAAGTTAATTAAATCAGTCACTCTTGGTTGCCCACCCAGCAGCCATTCTCTTCTTTAATTTTTTGCTTGCAGAGCCCCAGTTTTGATTGGGAGTCCTTCTGCCCTTATCGTGATTCAGGGAAGGGTGACCCTATCCCAAACTCCAAGAATAAATCCTGCTTTTGTTTTTATAATGGTGGCTAAGGTAGGCAGTTTTGAGATGGCTCCCATGATCTTCACCCTCTGGTGTTACTCCTGTGATCATGGTCAAAGGCAGATTACCTAGGTGGGCCTAATCTAATGCAGGAGCCCTTTAAAAGCACAGAATTTTCTTCAGCTGCTAGTAGAAGGAAAAGTTGGAGAGATTGGAAGTCTTGATATGAGAAGGATTCAGTTCACCATTACTGGTTTTGAAGATGGAGGGGGTCACATATAAGGGTGGAGAGCCGTCTTTGGAGTTGAGAGTGATCCCTGGTGGACAGCCAGCAAGGCCATGGAGACAATCCTACAGCTACAAGGAACTGAATTCTGCCAGCAATCTGAATGCGTTGGAAGTGATTTCTTCCCCAGAACTCCTGATGAGAGCTCAGCCCAGGTAACACCTCGATTTTAGCTTTGTAAGTCCCTAATCAGAGAACTCACTCCAGACTTCCTGGACTTCTGACCTATAGAGCTGTTAGAAAATAAATGGGTATTGTCTTAAGCTGCTAAGCCGGTGGTTATTTACAATGCAGCAATAGAAAACTAATAAAGCAATCTATAGTGTCGAGAAATTTATATTTCTGCTGGGAAGGAATTAATTTTCAGTTCTGACCCTAATCAGGAATCAGCAAGTTACCTGTGGCAGAGGCTGCTGATTAGTTATCCAATAGCCACTCCCAGCTTTTGCCTTGGTGCCCACACCTCCCTGCTTCCCCCATGAAAGTCACAAATACCAGATTCTTGCCTTCCTTCTGCCCTTGCTGCTGGGTGGTCATGTGACCTGGATCTGCCTTTGGGTACAGTCATGTGAGAACATGAGGATAGAGCTGGAGCGGCCGTTTTGTAGCCGTGAGGTGACTAGCCTAAGGATGGTGGAGTGGAAAGAAGGAAAGATCTTGGTTCTTTCAATGCAATTTTGTTTTTCTTTTGTGACAGTTTTGAGCTACGGTGCCAACTCTGGAATTGTGTTCTTTCAGATCTCTTGTAAGATAATTCTCTTAAGTCACTCTCAGTTGGGTTTTCTGTGGCTTGAAGCTGAGCATACCCTTACGTGTGCTTCCTACTCTAAAAAGTGTGGTAGGCAGAGTGCAGAGACATCTGAGGTAGAGTGAGTGTAGAGGTTGAGGAGCAGGCTTTTGGCACAGGTAGGAAAGTGTCTATAGGTGTCCAGGGGTATGAAGGAAAAATATTCCCTGAGATTCTTCCCCAATGCAAGAAACTTTATGTGACACTAGTCATATGGACTTGGACCATTCATATAATCTTGGTGAACCTAAGTTTACTTTTCAAAGTGAGGTTAACAACACCTATGTCACTTGGTTCACCTGGGTTTATGAGGATCAGATTTGATTGTGTAGGTGAACTTGTATTGGAAACTTTAAAAGGAAGCTCTGTTGTAATATCAAAGCCACACTTGGTGCCTGGTACATAATATGTGTGCTCAATAAATATTTGTCGGGTGGATATGCTGTGCCTGTTTGTCTACATCAGGGTTGTTTGCATTGCACTGTGAGGTTGGGGGTTGCACTGCTGTCTGACTAACTGCTCCATACTTAAAGGAGGATTTCATTAAATGCTTTCTTCTTGGCAGTGATGTATTAGGTACTGCAGCCTGGATAGGGAATTCAGCTTTTGTTTTCTATGTATTTTCCACTAAATATGCTGTGACGAGGTGTCTCTTTTGATCAGGGACACTGTCAATTATTCCTCTCCCTTCTTGACTTTCTCTATGATTTAGGGTGTGAAGACATCTGTTGGCTTTAACCTATCGCTGTTGTGTGAGATACTTTGGCTCCAATCAGCAGGGCTGTGTCCAAGGCAAGCTGGCCCCCTGTGAACTCCCAGGCTGCTGAATCAGTCATCTGCCAGGTGACAGGTGGCGCCTTTAAGACATTGTGGAGCAAAAGGAGACAGTAACACCTGGCACTTTAAAAGCTTCCCTATGCCAGACAAACCAGGAACTTATTTGTTTCCTTTAAGCTTGCCCCCTGTAACATCAGCCACTTTCCCAAGTCCTAATCCATGGTTCATATTTCATGCATCCATTTGTGGATCTCATTGACTCTTGGCCTCTCCCTGCTGTACTCCTGGGACTGTGGCTTGTCACTGATTCTGTGACAGTCAGCTCTCCCTGGTTTTGGTGTTGCTGTGCTCCATGCTACACTGGATATGAAAGATGCAGAAACATGACTGAGGGCAGACAGGCCGACATCTGAGAAAGACTTATTTCAGTTGCTCCCCAAAAGGAATTATATTGGAATAAGGCAAGAGAGAAGATTAGGTGCTTGGAAGCCAAAATGCATCAGATTACAGAGACTGGAGACACTGAAGTCTGGATGGCTTAACAAATAACAGTGAAGTTGAACATAATATTTAAGTATCAGGACATAGATGGTGTAGCACTGATGAAATAGGATAGGGGTGTGTGCGGGCGGTCAATGACAAGACTGTGCAGCCAAGATGAAGAGAGGCAAAGAAGTAGATGTTGATCTTGAGGAGCAAAACCATGGTTTGGAAGCAGTGGGCTTGAGAATGAAGAATGGGCACCAGAGTCAGAAGAGGACCACCCTATCTCTTACTCTTCCTGGGATCCAGGAACCTCTTGGAACTCAGTCTCCTTATCTGTCAAGGGAGACCCCAGCACTTCTGGCCTCACAGGGTTACTGTATGTTTTTGATGATCTAAAGCGAACATGACAATATTGTAGACAATACTATGAAAACGTAACGTATGTTGCCTTCCCCTTGGCATCTTTGTTTATTTCCATGTGCTTGATGTAAAGCACGAGCAAGGTGTTTCCTAGGCTCTCCATTGTCACTTCTAAAGCTGCCACCTCTCCTCCCCCGAGGCCATGACGAGAGTTATGGGCATGGCCTTGAGGCGGACATTCCTTAGACAACAGCAGGGATGATGACAGCTCCTCTCAGGGCATCACAAGGCATCCCTCCTTTCTGGATGGCTCAGAAGTTTAGTTGTGAAAAGTACTCAGGTTCTGAAGAGCTGGATTAAAGACAGATGGTCTTGATTTACAGTCACAGGTCATTTTGGGCAAAAATGAGCAGTGAGGAAAATTGGTTTGAAAATAGGTCAGTATCTCCTACGTTCTTAAAGTTGGGAGGAAACCTAGAAAGTGCCTAGTGAATGGCCATTTGGGGTCTGAAGGAGCTTGCTGGTACAAGGTCTCCCTGCTTCTGATGTTTACACACGTTTATGCCCTTTGTCACGTGATGTCTGTCAAACGTTTGTCACTCTCTCACTCTGTCTCTGTCTCCCTCTCCCTTTAAAAACAATATATCTGGATCTCCACATTTGTTTCTCTTTAGCCACTCTCTTTTTAGATGTATTAAAGTTTTTGAAATTTAACCTTTAAGTAAACTTTTTATTTTGAGATAGCTGTAGATTCATGTGCAATTTTAAGAAATAATTCAGAGAGATCTCATGTGCCCTTTACCTGGTTTCACCTAGTGCCCTGCATCTAGTAAACATTTGCTGAATAAGTGAACTGACTTCCACAAACATGACATTGACTGCCGTATTTGGGCAGCACTGTGCTGGGTCCTGTGGGGTTATGAGGAGGAATTGTGGCAGGAAATGCCCCTGCCCTCATGTGGCCTACAGTGCCTGACTCGGGCATGGCCTGGTTCACCTGTTTTTCTTTCTGGCCTTACCCTCTGGGGTGCCCAGGTCCTAATTGTGCCAGCCCCAGTGGGACTAGTTGGAGCTTTTCCCTCCCGAGCCTATTCCAGAGGTGAGTCAGAGTGTGCGAACACTCACCCCATCCCCTTCCCCCCCCAGACACACGTGCCATTTCCTAAAGGAAAGCCATTTTTGTAACTGTCAGAGTTGGACTAGAACTGTCAAAGTATTCTAAAGCACCTCTAGTCACAGTTCTATTTTTCCAGCATTACTGTAAAAATATCATGACTTTTTCATCAAAATTGAGAATAACAACAAAGAGAACCTGAGAATTAGGTGAAAAAGGGGCAAAAGGAGGCAATGGCCTAGAGACAGCAGCAAGATGTTTGAATGCTGTGGACAGTGGCACATGAAGGCACACACCCCGCTTCATGCTTCCCCTACCCAACCTCCACCTCTGCCCCCGCACCTCCTCCTCATCCCTGCTGTGCAAGACTCAGCTGGGTTTCTCCCATGGCCATGGTGCACAAGGCTGTCCCACACAAGCCCAGATGGCTGCCTTTATGATGGCTCTGTGATGCCTCATTACCTATATTATGTACTAGTATGTGCATCTCATGTTAAAGTAACAGTATTGACTGTGCTGGCTTAATGGATTGGCTAGTTGCTCTCTTTCTGAGCAGTTACTCAAGCTTGCCATCTGGTGAGTCTAATAACCAGGTGGTGAACCTAAATAACCTCACTTTGGGGGTAGAAGGGACCCCAGTCGGTTCTGTTCTTGCCATCTGCAGCCTCCTTCTTTTGGATCGAGATGTCCAGAGAATCAGTCATTGCTATTTCTTAATGGAGTAGCCACTTGTTATCAGAAACACTCCCACTTCACTTACGCAGCATTCTGCTCTCCAGCATCTTCACTAGTTTAGAATACACATAGGAACCAGGAGCCAAGCCAGAAAAGGCTTTGTGCAAACGAGAATACCAGGAAGCTCATGTGATAAAGCTCATGGGCCTCCCTCATGAGAAAGCTTCCTTGAGCCTTTACTCTTATTTACACCCAGTGATACCACGGAGTTCATCTCCCTTCCAAGGATTCAGTGTATTGGAGGCTGCAGAAGAGAGGGCAGGAGAGAGTGTGACACAGACATATACTTTGATAAATAATGAGGACTACCTGAAAACACTGAAAGGATTAAAAGCAGACGCAAGAACTAAGAACACAGCAAACCGGGGTTGTTTGGTAAGGGTCAAAGTATGCTACAGCCCTGGACTGTTACCCCTCAAAACACCACGTTAAAATAATGGGAGTCTGGAATAATAAACCTGTGTTAACAGCACTGTTGACTGTGATTGGTAGACAGCATCTTAGGGGGAGGGACCCATGTCATACATTATGGAGATGCCCTCTCTAAATGGTTCGCATAAAAAGGTTGGACACACAGGGAATTACATGCTCAGCTTTTTGAGAAAAAACGTGTGTCTATGAGCAAAGTGAATTAAAATATTACATCAGTTTTTTAAAGAGACCAATATTTTTATTTTCATAAAATAAGATAGTTTCATTGAAGAAAATTTAGAAAAATATATAACCAAAAAGAAGGAAATAAAATATAGCTATAACCCCCACTTCCAAGATATAACAAGTGTTAATATTTTGTTTGCTCTCTTGTTCTCTTTTCACATATATTTGTATATGTATATCCATTTATGTCTCTGACCTTGCCTGCCTATCTACAACTAGTTGAAGTTAATACACAAGAATACATAAGTTAGTACATAAGAAATTGAGCCACACCACTTTGTAACTTGCATTTACCCCCACTTAATGCACAGGTAAGAAACTTTTCATGTTAATGAGTAAACTTCTTCAGCATCATTTCAGTGGCATTGTATTCCATGCTATGATAGCCATCCAGGGGTTTACGGTAATTCAGTGATTCTTTATAAAAGCGTATTGCACAGCAATATCTGGAAGATAAAACAAAGCGCAATCAGCATGAGCCTTTCTAACCACCACCAGCCAATTTCACTACGGTGGCAGCAGAATTGAAAGCTTCAAAGCTGGGCCTTTTTGTCTTCATGAGCCATGCTGGCTGCCTGCCTCTTGTTGGATACTTAGAACCCTCTGTCTGTTAGGATGCTTTTGGAGGTGACAGAAAACTCAACTCAAAGCAGCTAAGTAATAAGAAATATTATTTCACATTATAAAAGTCCTGGAGAGAAGGCCGATCCAGGGCTTGTTAATGCAGTGACTCAAAGGCATCATCTAAGATTTGTGTTTTTCCCATCTTTTTTCTCTCCTGAGGGGGTCCCCAAATTTTGGCAGCTATTCCAGGTACCACATGAAGACATGATAATATGCAGAGGCAGAACAGGGGATGGTCTCTTCCTTGTGTGTCTTTTTAAACAAATTTCTTTTTAATTGCGGTAAAATACACATCACATACAATTTAACATCTTGACCATTTTTAGGTGTACAGTTCAGTAGTGTTATGTACATTTACACTCCCTTGTAACCATCCTTCTAGTTAGTATCTTACTCTGTGAATTTGACTATTCTATGTGCCTCATATAAGTGGAGTTATACTGTCTATGTCTTTTTGTGACTTCCTGTAATGACCTCGAGGATCATCCATGTTGTACCATGAGTCAGAATTTCCCTCCTTTTTAAGGCTGAATAATATTCCCTTGCCTGTATATACCATATTTTGTTTATCCATTCATCTGTTTATCTGTTCGTCAGCCCAGGGGACACCTGGGCTTCTTCTACCTTTCAGCTATTGTGAATAATGCTGCTGTGAACATGGGTGTACAAATATCTCTTCAAGAGTCTGCTTTCAGTTTTTTGGGGTATATATTCAGAAGTGGAATTACTGGATCATATGTTAATTCTACTTTTATTTTTTGAGGAACTGCCAAACTGTTTTCCATAGTGATCTTACCATTTTACATTCCCACCAACAGTGAAAAAGTATTCCAATTTTTCTCCACATCCCTTCACCCTCCACTTTTTGGGATAGTAGCCATCCTAATGGGTGTGAGGTGGTCCTTGTGTTTCTTTTTAAGACTGAGGAAACATTTACTCTCACTTCTCTTGTCCCATTGGTTGGAATTATGTTCACACGCCTATTTTTAAACCAATCTCTGGTAAGAAAAATGCAACTGTGATTCATTTTTGTAGACCAAGCAGCACATACCCTGGGGTTGGAAGCGCTGAGCCCCTCTGAAGCATGGCTGCACGGAGTAGGGAGGATTGCAGGTTCTGTTAGGAAGGAGGAAGCAGGGATGACTGAATGTCACTTTCTGATTTCCCTTGACTTCACTAGGGTTTAGAGGGGCCCTTGTGTTTACATCCATGTAGACGTTACCCCAGCTTCGTAAAAAGAGTGCTTCAAAGTAAGATCACTTTGAACACCTCAAGAAAGGGTTTATCATGTAAATATAAACAACAGACAACAAAAAAGCTCTCACACAAAATTACCTCCTTACGTGATGAAGTAAAAGAGAGGAGAGAAGTTATCACCCATGCACAAAGGAGCCTTTAAGAATCTCATCATCTTTCCTCCCAGCATAGTCTCCCCTAACCCCCACTCATTTTCCGGACTTCAAACAGGATTGAAGTGACAAGGTATCAAACGCCAACTGCTTGCTCCTTAAGTCTTCAACTCTAATGTGCATACATATCACCTGGGGATGTTAAAATGCAGATTCCCATTCACTAGATCTGGGGTGGGGCCTGGGAGTCTGCATTTCAAATCAGCTCCCAGATGAGGCTGATGCATCTGGACTGAGACCCACATTGAATGGTGGGGATGTAGAGCACAGCAGAATCCTCTGGAGGGTCTGTTAACACACAGCTTGCCAGGCCCTGACATCAGAGTGTCTGATTTAGTAGGTCTGGGCTGAGGCCCAAGAATTTGCATTAGGATGCCCAAGCATCCTAAGTGATGCTTATGCTGCTGGTCCAGGGAACATTCTGATGACTACTGACTTAGAGGATATAGTCACTGGGACCAGGTGACGAGCTTTGCACCTAGAGGCCCACTTGGTCCCTGCGTAAGCTCAGCAAGTGACTTTACCTTTGAACCTCAGTTTCCTTATCTGTAAATCCAGGATGATAACACCTACCTTAGTTGACTTCTGTGGGGCACTGCGCATGCATTATATAACGTCTACAATCATTACTCACTCTTCCTTTCAACCGGGTAGGATTGAAATGTGCACATTTGCTGCTCTTCAGAAAATCTTTTGGGAAGTGAGTTATTCCTCACCTCAGGCGTGTTCAGAGAAGCTCTCTTCTTTCATTTCTTGTGAAACCTCCCCAGATATACTTTTTCCACCATGCCGTTGATTCCTCATTAAGCGTGGGGATGCTGGGCACTGCCAGCCTTTAACCTGGATGCCCAGTAAGTCCTTATAAATAAAGAATGCAGAAAAACCTAATGAGAACAGCATCATCTCAGGCTGCAGCAACAAGACCTGTCTCCCTCAGCTTCCCGGGAGGGCGTGCTCTCTGAAACCTCAGTCTGTTCTGGCTAGCAGAACAGAAAAAGCAGCTCCCAGCATCCCAGGCAGCACTCAGTGTGAGTGCTTTAATCATATGCAAGGCTGAAGAAAGGCAGGAAGCAAGCAGACCCCTGCAGACAGGCTCTTTACCTGCTTATGCCTTCAGGCTGGGAACAGAGCTCAGTAGCCAGAGGACATTTCAGGCAGAGCAGCCAGCAAGGCTCAGAGACAAGAGGCAGAAAGGTGTTGGGCAGTACCAGCTGAGGCCCCCCCATGGCAAGGGTGTGAGTGGGCTACAAGGTGGAGACCTTCGCAGGGCCAGGTTACACAGGGACTTGTATGGCTTGTAGCCACAGATAAATAGAGGGAGGGCAGGTGTATTAGGACAATTTTGATAACCAGTAATAGAAACGAACTTGCCTTCACTTAAGCTGAAAGGAGCCTTTAGTTAAGGATTCAGGCTGTTTCACAGAACCCAAGGGCAGGTTGCAGCATCGCCGAGGAAGGGGCGGAAGCAGAAAGGCATACTGACTCATTCTCTCCTCACTGACATTTTGTCCCCCATATGAGCTTTCTCTGCTTTTACAATCCACATGGGTGATAAAAAATGTTTATTCCAAAGCACCCAAGCTGATACAATGGCAGGTTTTGGATTTAGCCATCTCAAGAGATACTGACTGTTTCTTAGTTCCAATTTCAAATGTCTGGCAAAGAGGCTCTGATTGGCCATCATGGGTCAGGTTCTCAGCACTGGTCCAGTCAAAGGCTGCCATGGTGGTAGGATGAGACATATTGTCCAAAATGGCTGCTGGGGCCCTTGGTTGTGGATCAAGAGTGGGCAGTGAAAGGCTTATTTATGAACCAGGTGGACACTCCAAAGGGACTACCTCAGAGGAAGGGCAGAGCAAACTCCATAGTCCGTTCCCACCTGAGGTGCTCTGATTGGCTCCTTACATGCAGCACCTGTTCTCTTCCAGCCAGCAGTAGAGGGAAGGGCAAGCACAGGACCTATGTATGTAGGTTTGGGCTGAGAAGATAGGGATCTACCTCCTGGAGCACTGGTGTAGGACCGCTTTGGAAACACTACTGAGCTCTGCAAAGTGACACAATCCTTAAATAGCAATGAGAGCAACCTGGCTACCATCACTTTGGAAGCTGAGAAAATAAATGACAGCAAACTACCAAAATAGTTTTTCTTTTGTTTTTTTAATTGGAGTATAATTGCCTCACAATGTTGTGTGAGTTTCTGCTGTACAACGAAGTGACTCAGCTATATGTATCCCTATATCCCTGCCCTCTTGGACCTCCCTCCCCCCTCCAACTCCATTCCACCCATCTAGGTCATCACAGAGCACCGAGCTGAGCTCCCTGTGCTGTACAGCAGGTTCCCACTAGCTATTTTATACATGGTAGTGTATTTATGTCAATACTGATCTCCCAGTTCGTCCCACCCTCCCCTTCCCCCCACCGTGTCCACATGTCCGTTTTCTACGTCTGCATCTCTCTTCCTGCCCTGGGGATAGGTTCACCTGCCATTTTTCTAGATTCCACATATATGTGTTAATATATGAAATGCTTCCCTAAAATTATGTTTTTTAAACATCAAACAGCAAATTAATGAAAATCAAAATATAAGGAAACTTCACTCACCCATGATCTCACTCTGTTCTCTTTGTTCCCTCTTTCTTCCAGCTTTCGTTCACATGCATGCAGAATCTTATATAGCTTTAGAGAGTATAAACATTTTGTATTCCATATTATGTAATGACTAGTTCCCATGCTGCCTGCCTTGTCATCTTCTTAACTATCTTTGTCGATATGCCATCCTTCAAGTTAAGTATGTTACACTTAGCACATAATTAAAATTTGAGACTGTGAATCTGGAAGGAATCTTAGGAAATCACCGAGGCCCAAAAAGATGAACCTGGAGAGGAGAGTGAGCTCCCCAAGGTCACAGAGCTGCTTAATTCCAGACCCAAGGCTAGATTTCATTCATTTTTCCAAACGTATGTTTATAATTACCTACTTGATGTCAGGTAGCAATAGGTTTCATCTTACTTCAGATCCCTTTTCGCCACCTTGCATGATCTAATTAACATGTGCTGGCTATGAGCCATTTCTTATTTTTCTTAACAGAGGAAAGAGTGCTTTTTCAACTCACTCTCAGGAATAGAGGTTGTGGAGCTGAAATGAGTAACAGCGATTTTAAATTGGACTGGTTTCGTGACTGGTAGATAAGTCAGCATGCAAAGACATTTCTGTTTCCCAGGTTTGGCTTGCTTTCTCAACTCCCTTTGCAAACTCCACAGGGATTTTTAAGCTTTAAGTCTAGGTATAAGCTTATGCAAGCTGTTAGTCACCTTTTTAGATGAAAACACCACAGGATTATGCTTGAAAAATGTTCCGTGCTTCACTACAGATTCCTTTGGAGTAATTCAGCTATAGTACGATTTTGAGGGAGAAGTGATTGAACAGATACATTTCAAAACACATTTGCATTTGAAAACTGGGTTTTATCAGCTAAAAGAACTATTCTTGAAAGGTACACATGCAAGGCAAATTTAGAACAAGCAGAACAATTTAGACATGATAGCTATGAATTGCCCCAAAGCTCAAAATACTGGGGGCTTTTGATCACACAGAATCCTGGGCATGGATTGAATCATGAATATCTGGTGTTTTACTCTGGAAAACATACTGGAGCAGGAAATCTTGTCATTGCTCTGTCTCCACAGATCATTCCAAAACATTCTAGGCATGCAACATTGCAATTGTAAACACACATTTGACCAGAAAAAAACAGTGAAGGAGCCTAAATTTTTGGTATAGAGAAGAGGGGTGGGCTCTGAAGTCAGAGTTTGGGTTGGTATCTTGGTTTTACTACTTACTGCATATGGGATCTTGACTGGGTCTCAGTTTGCTCATCTGCAAAATGGGGAGAATACTCTTTGATTCATAGAATTGTTCTGTTGATTTGATTGTGTTAAATCATGTTACATAGCACCTCTCAAACTCACATGTGAACACAAATCACCTGGAATCATGTTAAGATGCAGTAGGGACAGAGAAACAAATACTGTATGATCTCATTTATATGTGGAGTCTGAAAAAACTGAACTCACACAAGCAGAGAAGATACAGTGGTTGCCAGGTGCCAGAGGGCAGGGGAGATGGGGGAGATGTTGGACAAATGGTACAAACTTCCAGTTGTAAGAGGAATAAGTTTGGGGAGCTAATTACAGCATGGTGACTATAGTTAACAATTCTATATTGTGTACTTGAAAATTGCTGAGAGAATGAATCTTAAATGTTCTCATCATAATAACAACAACAAAATGGTAATTATGGGAGGTGAAGGATGTGTTAACTAAGCTTATTGTGGTAAACATATATACATATATGTATATGGTAAACAATATATACGTGCATCAGATCATCACATTGTATGCCTTAAACTTACACAGTGTCATATGTCCATTATATCTCAATAAAGCTGGAAAGAAAAAAAAGGAAAAAAAAAGATGTAGTAGGTCTAGGGTGTGGTCTGCTATCTGGAATTCTAACAAGCTCCACTGATGCCCGTTGCTCCTGCATACCCAATCCTTTCATTTCTTTCCCTCTGTTCTTGAGAAGTCTTCCAGACCTTCGTTCTAGCTATTCTTGTTGGGTTCTTGTGATTGACTGCACATACACTTATGATGTGTGTGTGTGTGTGTGTGTGTGTGTGTATGTGTGTGTGTGCGCGCGTGCGTGTGTGAGAGAGGGAGGTGACAGAGATGCTGAAATGGTCATGCTCATGTTTGGAAAAAGCAGTTCCGTCTCGACCATATCTTACACAATGACTCTTACACTTGCTAATTAAAGGAAACTGAGTTTTTCCAGGGTTAAAAGGGCCTTGGGAGCTATTAGTCAGTCAATTTATTTTTATTTTTAAAAATAAATCAATTCAATTTATTTATTTATTCATTCATTTGTTCATTTATTTTTGACTGCGTTGGGTCTTCGTTACTGCACACGGGCTTTCTCTAGTTGTTGTGAACGGGGGCTACTCTTTGTTGCGGGCTTCTCATTGTGGTCACTTCTCTTGTTGTGGAGCAACGGCTCTAGGTGCGCGGGCTTCATTAGTTGTGGCACACGTGCTCAGTAGTTGTGGCTCGTGGGCTCTAGAGCACAGGCTCAGTAGTTGTGGTGTGTGGGCTTAGTTGCTCCACGGCATGTGGGATCTTCCTGGGCCAGGGATCAAACCCGTGTCCCCTGCATTGGCAGGTGGATTCTTAACCACTGCGCCACCAGGGAAATCCCTAGTCAGTCAATTTAAAGGTTAGACTCACTGTCAGAGCTTTCAGAGGGTGTCCCCTCCCTTCCCCATTCCCCAGTGCCTCTGAGCAAAGGAAGCTTCCTATCCTCACAACTTGTATGAAAGGACTCCTCATCCGAGTGCTGTGCTTCTCTATCAGCTTCCTCTGACCTCCGTCTGTACTCCCTCCAGCCTCTGTCCTTGTGCATTTGCTGCAGACACATTCACGGTGGTGTTACTTGGGCTCTGATATCTTGGCACCTTCAGGGCTTGGTGGTCCCCCCTGTTGATTCGACCCCATCTCAGTCTTTACTGGCCTTATAGATCCCCTGAGCATCAACCTCCACCTGGTCACTTGGCCTCTCACAATGGCCAAGTGGGCCCCTTGCTCTCAGCTCTGTGTCCTTCTTTGTCCCTTGCCAGGTGGAACTTCCAGACACCTCCACACTTGGTGTGAGCAGAGATGTTCAGGGGCACCGAGTCTTCCTGCACATCCCACACTGTCATTTCTACCTGCTATGGCTGCTCCCTGGTGGCACAGATGCAGGGCAAGTTGCTCTCCCCGGGAATTCCAAACAGGAAATGCGCTAGATCTGCTCTGGATTCAGCTTTTCATTCTTTCCCTCACAGTTTCTATCTGTCCCCACTCCCTGCCCTGAGCTAAGGCTTAGAGGTAGGGGGGTTTCAGGCAGCTACTTCTTCCTAGGTTCATCCTTTCTAGAACTCTCCACTTCTTCCCAGGAATGTCTCTACTTTCTCTTTTGTCCCTTAGAAATTGTTCTACATCTTATCTTTCTTCTTTCTTACTTAATGACTCTTTGATCTACGTGGATCCATCCTACTGCTCCTTCTCTGAGGCAATAAACCTCATGCCCTAACCAGCACAACGGAACGGAAAAGTGGGAAGGGAAAACTTCTCATAGATAAGAAAAATTAGATTAAAAATGGTTTAAAGATATTATCCTTATTATATATTATAGCTACTGCATATACAATAGGAATGAAAAATGAAACTCCTTTGCTTTTTCTTTTGTCCTTAGCAGACATTACCAATCTATCACATCACACAATCTTAGAAACCTTCTTAACATGGTGTTCCAGGCAGCCAGGAACAATCAACAAGAGCTGCATTTGGAGATAGAAACTCTTTTCTATCACTAGTACAGAGTTATGCTTGAGGAAGGTAAAGAAAATAAGCAAAATCTAAACCTCACATCCAAATAGGCAATGTAAGTTTTAAATTTGGGAACTGTATAATTAGAAATCACTTTAAAGTATGAAATCATCACCCCACACAATGATCATTCACCCTCTTCTTGCATCACTCTAATGACGGGGAGCTCACTACCCATTGATAGTGAATTGCATTTTTAGACTATTCTAAGTAGTAGAAAGACATTCAGTATTTTGTACCTGCTCATTGCAACTGGATTCTACACATAACATATTTAATTCCCATCCATACCATTGCCCTTCAGCTCCCATTAGTGTCTCTTTTCTATGTTCAATCTGCCTGGTTCTTTTCATTGGCACGGCCTCCAGCCTTCTCAATAGCTTGGGACTCCCCTCTGGATTCTTCCCTATTTAATGAGCTTTCCCTTTTAGTGAAAAGCCAGGGAGGTAACTGTAATGGGGAATCGCCCCTCCCTCCCTCTACTGTGGGTTTTTGTTTGTTTGTTTGTTTTTTGTTTCTTTTTGAAAATTGGACACAGACATTGCATGTGAAGGTGCTGATTGCGGGGGATGTGTAAGGGTCCCTGCCCCCTGCAACCTGATGCTGTGTGCTTAGAAACTCTAGCTTGTCCCGGTACACATCCTCCTTTTCTCCCTCTCCCCACCTCTCTCTCTATCTCTCTCTTTTTCTCTCTCCCTCTCTCTCTCTTTCTCTCTCTCCCTCTCTCTGTCTCCCTTACACCCACCCATACACATACCCACCCCTCTGGGCGGCATCATTTCTCAGCTGGCTACTCAAAGCAGCAACTTGTACATGCTTGTTTTGCTGTTTGCTTGTCTAAACTACAGGCTTAATAAGGAGGCTGCAGGAGAAAATGGTTTAAACTCAGTGCCATTGAAATCACTTAATTTTGAGAGATCTGTGCAAGTATCATATTGAAAATAGTTGGGAAAGTCCTGAAAGGGGCTTGCTAATGCCTCCTCCGTTTTGCCACCAGGCGATTTGATGCTGTTTATTAGGGTGGGAATCCAGCAGAACCTTATAGCTGGGTTAAGAAACTGGGATTAAAAAGAATGGTGATAATAAGAACAGCCAACATGACTGAGCATTTTCTATGTGCCTGACTGGCCTTATTCTGCCTGCTTTATATATATGAACTTATTTACTTTTCACAAGTTTGACCTCTTGCCCAAGGCTGTGATCTACTAAGTGGTGGAGCCAGTTTGAGCCCACATGCCCTGGCTCCAGAGCCAGCACTGTAAACACCACATAATCCTATGCATTAATGGTATTGTCTCTAATAACATCCAACTCATGTCAGCAGACATAAGTAAGCACATTTACCAAACTGTAAAGCAAAAATTCCCAAACTCTGTGGTTAATGTCTTCCTGTCTCAGTTCCTTCATCTGTAAAATGTGCTAATATAAACTAGTGGCTCTATTTATATAAATATAAATCGTTCTGAAGATCCATTTTCTCCTACTCTCCTTCCCAAAACACATAATTTCAATTGTTTTAAAAACAAGACTGCATCATTCATTCAAATATCACAGTGGATTCTATTCTACTAAGACTCCTGTAGGCTTGAGTGTGTCTTTAGGGTTTTAGCTGACGGGGTTCCCTTGCATGCATCATGGAATGTGGCTTCTCCCATTCTGGGATGTATCCTTCCTGTCCACCCAAGTTCCACCTATATGTACAATTTTCTACCTGGCCCATCTCCTCCATGAATCCCCTGACCACCCTATCCCACTTTTGAGCCCTCCTTTATCTTAACATGAACACAAGGCAGCTGTATTCCATCAACAAACATTTCTGAGCATTTATTATGTGCCTAGAATGATTCTGGATCAGAATTTCTCAACCACAGCCCTATAGACATTTTTGGTGGTGTGATGGTTAATTTTATGTGTCTATTGGACTGGGTCCAAGGGTACCCAGATATTTGGTCAAACATTACTCTGGGTGTTTCTGTGAGGGTTTTGGGATGAGATTAATATTTAAATTGGTGACTTTGAGTAAAGCAGATTGCCCTCCGTAATGTTGGGTGGGCCTCATCCAACCAGTTGAAGGCCTGAATAACACAAAAGACTTACTCTTCCCTAAGTAAGAGAGAATCATCCTGAATAATGGACTTTGAATTGGGACATCAATCAGCTCTTTCAGGTTCTATAGTAGCCTGCTGGCCTTTAGACTTTAACTAGGACATTGGCTCTGCAGATTTTGGACTTGCCAGCCTCCATAAGAGTGTAAACCAATTCCACACAATATTATAATATTGTGGTATTATAATATTGTAATATATGTTATTATATTAATATATTAAATATAATAATATATTATATAATTGTATATAATTAATATATCATAATATATTTAATATATTATAACATTGTTATATTATAGTAATATATTATAATATAATATTTATATTATAATTATATTGTAATATAATAAAGGGTTATAATTATATTATAAATATGAAAGAATAATAAAATATTAAATAGAAATAAATATAAATTATATATTTATACATTCTGTTTCTCTGGAGAACACTCATTCAGGCAGGCTAATCATTTGTTGAGGGAGCCATCCTATGCACTGGATGTCTAGCAGCATCCTGACCTCTACCCACCTGATGCCAAGGAGCAGCAACCATATCCCAGTTGTGACAATCAAAATGTGTCCAGTAACTGCCAAATGTCCCCTGGGGTGCAAAATTGCCCTGGTTGAGAACTGCTGTTCTAGGCATGTGGGAGAACTCAGGGGAAGCTTCTGCTCCTAAGAATCTCACAGTCTACTTAGGAGTCAGCACTAACAGGAATCAATATGGAATAATGAACTATTAACTTGTGAAACATTTTGCAACCTAAATTTTAGCTAAACTTGTGATTTTCTTTTTTGGAGGAAGGAATAGAGAGAAATGACAGCAACCTGTATAGAAAAAGTGGAAGCTTTCTTTCATTGGGGAAGGAGAATATGACATAAGAAAAGCTGTAGCATTCTACCTGGTTTGTCTCAGATAAGTGCAGTTACTTTGCAAGTATTGAAAGATTCGTTAATGAGACAAAAATTACCCATATGCCTCAGCCCTACTGACCAACTCTAGTGAGCAAAAAATCTTCTGTGCAATTCCACTTTCAAATTCCACTTGTGTCCTGATAGTTCTGAAGGATTACGTGATTCTTCAAATGAATCCATAACCCATTGTTGGCCCTGGACACATTTAATAACAGAACTCTGGGAGAGTAAGATTAAGAGACACAATCCTTCAGTCTTTCCCCAAACAGTTTTATTACTGAAATGATTCATGCACTGGGAGTCACTGAAATTGATCATTCGTAATTTATACTCTTTGCAGACAGAGATTTTGGGTTCCTTTCCTTAGTTGTTCAATGTCAGTTGTCCAATGAAAGTTGCCAGTTGTTCAATGAACACTTGGTTCAATCTTCTAAGAAATTCACAGTCCTGAAAACATTCTGAAGCCTGCAGGGAGTTGAGAGGTG
Source organism: Kogia breviceps (assembly GCF_026419965.1). Classification (NCBI taxonomy): domain Eukaryota; kingdom Metazoa; phylum Chordata; class Mammalia; order Artiodactyla; family Physeteridae; genus Kogia; species Kogia breviceps. The sequence goes on from NC_081312.1 coordinate 142,944,717, forward strand.
ACTCTGGACTCGTTTTAGCAAGCTGTGCATGGCTGAATGTATAAAGCATTAAAACTAATCTGAGACACAATGTGACAATCAGTAGCAATACAGTATGTGCTGAACAGTAAGATTTAATATTAGCTTAGTCTGGCAACAAGAGGCAGGACCCAAGTCAAGATGGGGAGGGCAGAGCCAGGGATAGAAGCCTTTCAGCTGGATTTAGGAGCAGCGTCATACTGAACTGGATGCTGGAGTGGGCCTGAGTGCTTGGGGCAGAATTCAAACTTGGGCTCCAGCACCTCCGCTTTCTCAGTACTCGTCATTTGTGAAGTGGGGCTGATGTGAAAAGAGTTCATTTCTGCTTTACCAAGTGGCAGAGCTGCTGGACTTGAAGGGTGTTGGGGGTCATGTGGTTTAACCCCTCATTTTGTAGGTGAGGAAATGCAGGTCCAGAGTGGTGATATGAGAATTATAACAGTGAAATTAACTTATACAGAGTGTTAACTATCTGCCAGACACTTGACTGAGTGTGCTATAGACATCTCATCTTATCTCTATGAGGCAGACACTGTTACGATCCCATTGTTACGGATGAGGACACTGGGAGTCAGAAAGGTTTAACTGTTTGCGCCAAGTCACACTGAAAGTTCAGAGCTGACAGTACTCAGACCTAGGACTCCCCCTCTGGCAGGCTGGTGTGTTTTTCACTTTGCTGCTGAATTTTCTCATCTGTAAAGGCTCTTTCATTCCTTCACTCCCTTCTTCCCTCTATCCCTTCAGCATTGGGCACTGAGCACTTAGACTGGACCAGGCACTGCCCCAGATTCTGGGAAAGCAGCTTCCACAGTCCAGAGATATTAGCCAGTGGGGGAGGCCAGTCTAGGAGAGATGAATGTAGGAGCTAATGTTTCTTTGTCTGGTCTTGCTCAAAAGCAACGTGTGAGGAAAGGGTCCTTGGACCCAGTGGCCTGGGATAGCCACTGGTGACCATGAGGCCTGCCTGAGTAGGTCAAAGGGCCAGGCTGATGTTGGACTGCTATCAGTGGGGTGGACCTTGTACTCTGATTTTTCCTCAGGTGATCAAGAGCTATGGATGTGGGCAGATGAAATGACCCTAGCCTGCAGAGAAATGAATTTAGTTATGTTGGACACTACACTTAGCCTTTGTTGAATTTACAAAGGGATGAAATGGCACAGAAGGGAAGCTCTCCTGTGAGGCCTTGGGGGCTGGATGGTGCAGTCTTGAGACGTACCTGGGGTTGGCTTTGTCAGGGCACCAGTGTTCTGTTTTGTAATCACCTCCTTACTTGCCCATCTGTCTCAGCAGGCTCTGAACTATCAATGACTAGGAATGGTATCCTGTTCCTTTTATTTAAAATGCCAAGATGGTATAAAAGAGATAACTAATGAGAGCCTAACTTATAGCACAGGGAACTCTACTCAATGCTCTGTGGTGACCTAAATGGGAAGGAAATCCAAAAAAGAGGGGATATATGTATACGTATAGCAGTTTCACATTGTTGTACAACAGAAACTAACACAACATTGTAAAGCAACTATACTCCAATAAAAAGTTTTTTAAAAATGCCAAGATGGTGTCTGGCCTGCTTCATACTCATTGGATATTTGTTGAATAATTGGGAGATCCTTAATCTTGAAGTATCTAGAAGCTTCATGAGGTATATTTAGAGTTTATGTGGACCAGGGGAACTGATGGGGGTGAAGCAAACCTGAATGATATCTAGATACAACAATTGTACATCCTGAATTTTTGGAACAGACCCAGTTTCAAATATGCTCTCCAGTTTTTCCTGTAAGTACGTTTTTAATCTGTCAGACCTGGTACTCTGATATTTTGGTTTGGAAAATATGCACAGTGCAGCAAAGATGCCAACTTGTTATCTCACTGTGGCTGGACTATTGAGGTCTGTGTTCTCCTAGGTGTCAGAGACGTAAGACCCTGCATAAGCAATAAGAGGGTGTGTGGTGAGCACAGATGCAGCAGAGCTATGGGTTTATTTAATTATTATCTTTTCTGACCTATTTCTGGTATGTGGTCATATCAGTCAGGTTTCTCCAGAGAAACAGAACCAGTAGGATATATTTCAAGGAATTTGCTCACAACTGTGGGGGGCTGGTAAGTCTCATACCTGTAGGGAAGGCTGGCAGGCTGAAACTCCTAGGTGGGAGCTAATGTTGCGATCTTGAGAGAGAATTTCTTCTTCCTCAGAGAAATCTCAGTTTTCCTCTTAAGGCCTTTCAACTGATTGGATGAAGCCCCACATTATCAGGGGCCATCTCCTTTACTTAAGGTCGACTGATTGTGGATGTTAACTACATCTACAAAATACCTTCACAGCAACACCTAGATTAGTGTTGGATTAAATAATTGGGTACTACAGCCTAGCCAGGTTAACAAAAAAACCATCATAGCAGGTAGAATATGAATCGCCCACCACTTGTTCCAAAAGGATAGTACAAGGGAATGATTGTGAGTTTGGGCATATTCTAGCAACTGTGGGAGCAGGATTATCTGATAAACTGCTGTTCCCTTCCCCAAAGAGGGGCAGCCACAAGCCTGTTGACCTGCTTATTAATCCCAATGGGTTAAGTTGGCGAAAGCTGAAAAGTGTTCCCACAAGGACACTGCTGCTCTATCCCCAGGAGGGAGAAGTGTTGGAGTAACACCTCTCTATTCTCCTCACCTTCCTCTTCCCCTTTCAAGGGAAGGGGGACCTGATTTGATTGGTGTCAGAAGAGACATTCTGTGATGGGCCCTGAGCATCTCTAAATGTTCTTCCTGTGTAACCCATGAATGCAAGAGCCTGACTGCTCTTCACTCAGGCCATCCCTCAGGGTTGCATTGGCAGTGAGCATCCTTGAGAAAGGAGGTAACGACTTCCCCTGGACAAAGAGGAGACTTGCCTCAACTTGCTAAAAAAGAGATGAAACATCCAAGCTCTGACCTCCTCCCCTGTAATAATCCTCTGCATATTCAGGGTCCATCTAGAAACACCTACATTGTCCCCTTGGGACCTTTGGGGGCAACTAGGGTGAACATCATGCTGACACTGGCTACTGCATTTGCTGTGAGTAATAAAGTCCTTTGTCTCTGATCCAGGGGTCTCATATCTTCTTGCCAGCATCCATGAAACAGCTGCGGTCTAGCTTGTTAGCTTGCAAGTAGGGTAAAGCCTCAGGCCCTCTACAACTTTTGACAATAAGAGGCCTTGTTGTCAAGAGGCCTTGACTCCCTGCAGGCAACAAGTATTTGTTTCACATTCCTAGACTCCTCCATGCAATGACGGTCTGTCCTGGAGACCACACTCTCCCTTCTCCAGGATCTCCCTGCAAAAAGAGAGTAAGAATTCTCATGGCTTTCCAGCTTTATCATTAAGAAAGCTGATGTATTGCTTCCTGAGTGGTCTCTTCACCAGTGGTCTAGAATGTGGAGGGGACAAAAGGGGAACATCTAGGCTCTTCTAGAAACCCCAGCTTGTACTGAGTGCCAGGCTCTATGCTAGGAGCTGCGGATGCCATAGTGAAAAAGAAAGGTTCCCTACTCTCTTGGAGCTTATAGTGTTCATGGGGGAAGGGAGCCTGCACAGATACAATATAAGAAGATAATGCAGAGTGTTGAGAGCTACACAAGACTGCCTGTGGACCGCATCTCTTCTTGTAACATTTTCCTTCTTTCTAGTTTGACTCTCTGAAGTCACATTTATTTTTTTTAATTTTTAAAATTAATTTTTATTGGAGTATAGTTGCTTTACAATGTTGTGTTAGTTTCTACCATACAGCAAATTGAATCAGCTATACGTATACATATATCCCCTTGTTTTTGGATTTCCTTCCCATTTAGGTCACTACAGAGCATTGAGTAGAGTTCCCTGTGCTGTACAGTAGGTTCTCATTAGTTATCTATTTTATACATGGTATCAGTAGTGTATATATACCAATCCCAACCTCCCAATTCATCCCACCCCCTCTTCCCCCCCTTGGTGTCCATATGTTTGTTCCCTACGTCTTTGTCTCTATTTCTGCTTTGCAAATAAGGTAATCTATACCATTTATCTAGATCATGCATAGATGTGTTAATAAGTGGCATTTGTTCTTCTCTTTCTGACTTACTTCACTCTGTATGACAGTCTCTAGGTCCATCCACGTCTCTGTAAATTACACAATTTCATTCCTTTTTATGGCTGAGTAACATTCCATTGCATATATATATCACATCTTCTTTATCCATTCCTCTGTCAACGGACCTTTAGTTTGCTTCCATGTCCTGGCTATTGTAAATTGCTTCAATGCACATTGGGGTTCATGTATCTTTTCAAATTATGGTTTTCTCAGGGTATGTACCCATTAGTGGGATTGCTGGGTCGTATGGTAGTTCTATTTTTAGTTTTTTAAGGAACCTCCATACTGTTCTCCACAGTGGCTGTATCAATTTACATTCCCACCAACAGTGTAGGAGAGTTCCCTTTTCTCCACACCCTCTCCAGCACTTATTGTTTGTAGGTTTTTTGATGATGGCCATTCTGACCGGTGTGAGATGATACCTCATTGTAGTTTTGATTTGCATTTCTCTAATAATTAGTGATGTTGAGCATCTTTTCATGTGTTTGTTGGCTATCTGTATGTCTTCTTTGGAGAAAGGTCTATTTAAGTCTTCTGCCCATTTTTGATTGGGTTGTTTGTTTTGATATTGAGCTGCATGAGCTGTTTGTATATTTTGGAGGTTAATCCTTTGTCAGTTGCTTTGTTTGCAAATATTTTCTCCCATTCTGAGGGTTGCCTTTTCACTTTGTTTATGGTTTCCTTTCTTGTGCAATGAAGTCACATTTAAATCACCTTAGCTGGATTTAGGTTATTCTTAAGTTTGTAAGTAACACCTTTACCAACTATCGCTTGGGAAGGGTTATTTCTGCAGTGGTTAAGCTCATCATTATATATTGATTTGTACCAAATTCATTCACAGAGGGTGACTTATCTCTATAATTTTGGAGTAACTTATGTTCTGACCATACCTTATATAATAGCTCAATCAACCACACAGAGTACAGTATTAAAACTTAAATTATAATGTGAATATTGAAGTTATTTTAGGTAAATAATGTGTATATCAGATCTTTTAATATAATTCTACTTTCATTATGTTTTTCAATAAATATACTCAAAGTAGAGTAAAAATTGAGGAATCCTTCTGTCTATCCACCCATGAAATATTGTCAGTCACTGGGCTAGGCACTAGGAATAAAAGGGTAGCTAAGAATAAATTTTTCATATACTCCAGTCTCCTAAATGGACAAATGGGGTTCAATCATGCATACAATGAAAATAAATTTTACAGAAGTTTGATTGGTACTTAATGCCTAGTTATTAAGGCAATAGCCCTCAGGGTTACAGCCAGTCCTGGAGAATATAAGTTTTTTTCTTGACTGTTTAAATGCAGGGATGAGCCTCTACATCCCAATGTAGGAGCTGATAATCCAAAAATACTAGACAACCAAATGTTGTCTGTAATTTTGCCATGATCTGTATACATTTTTGAAATGAAATTTATAGGAGACAACATAATTAATTTTATAAACATTTATTGAGTTTCTACCACACACAAGGACCTATAGTAGATTCTATGAGGGTCATAAGACAAGATCCATGCCCTTGAAGAATTTGCAATCAAGTGAGGACATTAATTATCATCATGGATTTATGAGTCTACTTGCCAGACAAGGGTCTCCCTTTTCAACATAATGACTCCTTTATGGCTTTTTGTGGTGCTTTTATCAATGGTATGTTAATTAACCCAAATAATCAGTCAGGATATCTGTACTGCAGGAAATGAATTGCAGGAAATGAATATCTGTATTGCAGGAAAAGGAAGGGTGATGAGGAGGTGGGAGAGGAACTAACCTTGACACCTATTCTATAGTGGACACTTCATGATTAATAAATTCCGTAAGAATCCAGGAAGTAGGTATTATTGCTCTTTCCCTCTTTTTAGCAGATGACAACATTAAAGCCCAGAAATGTTCAAATATTTCCCTAAACCCAGACAGCAAGAGGCAGACCTGGAATTTTTAGGTCTGTTTAATACCAAAGCCCAAGCTTTGTCTGCTACAGTATACTCGCAGCGTCCCAAAAATGTGTGTTTTCAGAAGCGAGCTAGCAAATAAACAAACAAGCAAGAAAGTATCTAGAAAGCAGTGAGTTTTCTGGCACTAGAGGTCTTTACAATAAGCTGAATAACTGTTGGCAGAGATATAGATGGGCTTAAAGCATTGATTGGGAGGTGGATAGAGTGATACCAAAATCCCTGTCAACTCTGGGATTCAACTTCTATGAAAGCATGAGTAGGGTTTGCACATATTTCCCTTTTTGTGGGATCCTCTGCTACATGTGCTCTACCATGAACAGAGAGAGTCATTGGAGTAGATTATGGGAAAAACAAGGCCCATGGCCCATATCACTACATAGCTTATCAAGATGTGCAGAAGTTCATCCTGCTGAAAGTTTAACTTGTGTTATGTGTATGTTTCCCATTTATTTGTTCCACAGAGGGAAGTCTCTACAAATCAATCATGCTGGCTTTGGGGGAAAACAAATCTCCTTTTAGCTTTGAAGAAGCTCCTTTCTCAAGGGAAAAGAGACAACCAGACCTTTTTTTGATTTTAGATCCTATTTTGGACTGAATGTTTTTGTCTCCTTGCAAATTCACATGTTGAAGCCCTAACCCACAATATAATGGTATTTGGAGGTGGGGCCTTTGGGAGGTAAATTAGGTTTAGATGAGGTCATGGGGGTGGGCCCCCCCGCAATGAGATTAATGCTGATACAAGAAGAGGAGGAGAGAATAGAGCCCTTTCTCTCTCTCTCTGTGAGCACACAGCAAGAAGGTGGCCATCTGCAAGCCAGGAATTGGGCCCTCACCAAGAATTAAATCTGATGGTATCTTGACCTTGGATTCCCCAGCCTCTAGAACTGTGAGAAATAAATTTCCATTATTTAAGCCACCCAGCTTATGGTGTTTTGTTATGGCATCCCAAGCTGACTAAGACAGACCCCTTAAGGGTGTTGTTATAACCCATTTTTAAGAGTTGGGCTGGTGGTTCTATTTGGGGAAAACCTATCTGGGGAGAGAGGTTGTGAAAAGATCCTTTGAGTTTCACAGATTGAAAAGAAGTGTGATTCCTTGGGGATAGAGAGCAAAGTGAAGGTGGGGGGGCGGTGAGCTCGCGGCTATAGTGGGCTGGGCATCTGGCTCCTTGGAACACGGGTGTGCAGGGCCAGAAATCACTGAGCATTTGGAGCTGCAACCTGGGAACCTGAGCTGCAGCCTCACTGGCTAAACTTAGCTCTGCAGGGGTGTGGGCTCTTTCTCCAAGTTCTGAGAACCACTTTCAGTAGTATCACCAAATGGCAGTAAGCAGCAGTGACAAGGTGCACTGATTAGACACCAGAGCTCATCATGGGGACTGGGGGATTCGATGTCCCAGTCCTCCCTTTGGACTGTGTAAATCTCTAGTGTTTCTACATTTTGTTTGTTTGTTATTTTCTAAACTATTCATAGGGAGGAGGAGACCCAGAAGGCAGGGCCAGAGCAGGGTAAATTTGAGTAAAAAATCATTGCTGAGATTTGCAGCAGGAAATGGTGGAGCAGTCAGTCCCCTGGGGCTGCCAGGGACCCCTCTCTCTTGAGGGGTCTCTTCTTTGGAGAAGATAGGCTGGGGCCGAGAGGAACAGACACTTCCAGCCACACTCTGGTTCTTTATGGTGGCTGGGCAGCCGTAGTCTTTGCAGAAAACTCAATATCTTTATTACTCTTGGTCTCAGAACTCTCAGACTTGGCATCCCAAGAACAAAAGAAAGTTCTAGATGGAATCCCTATTTAAATTCTGAAGGGTGGTTATACTTGGAGGAACAGTGTTCAGATGTTTGGAGATTTGGGTATTTGGCACTTACAAACGGCCGCAGCAGTGACCACACAGGGAAATATAGATCTAGAGGTTTAATATTTAACATTTGGGCTTTGTTGTGACCCAGATTTACAAAAACAAAAAACAAATAACAACAACAACCCTGGTATGCATAATGTGATTGAGTGATGGATCTTTGAGAGCACCCCAGGAAATTCCCCTTGAGTTTCAGGCAGCAGAATGAGATAGGCTGGTAAATAAAGCCCCTGGCTCCACATACCCTGGGTATTTGTGTCCTGCAGTCCTGTTCATTGAGGAACTAAGAGCAAATGCCAAGGGACAAGGCTAGGGGAGACTTGTCTTTTTTTCTTACAGTTTGTTAGTTACTCTCTTCCTCTGGGCCAGCCTCTGAGTTTCACTCATGTCTGACAAGTGCTCACCAACTCTAAATAAGTATCCAGAGAAAGACCCTGGATCTTATGTCATGGCACCTAGAGGTGCTGTCTCTGCTTTCCCAGAGCCTCCCTTTACCTTCTCCCTGTGTTTGGCTTTGTTTGCTCGCTGGGCTGCAGGAATCACTTTCAGAGACCTGGTGAATCTGACCATGTGCTCTGAAAGTCCCTTCACTTAGGGGAGGGTCTGATTTTTCATCTTTACCAGCCAAGTGGCTGATGGCTGCTCAGTGAGATCCTGGTCAGCCTTGGGGAAGGAGGCCTGAAGATTCTAAAGATAAACAATTTTCTTTCTGTCCTGGTCCTCCCGGTACCTTCACCAGATATGTCAGTAACTCTACCTCCAAAGCCCTTGCTTCCTCTCCTTCCCTCTGCCTCCTTCCATGCCTCTCTCATTTCTTACCTGACTGACAGCTTTGTAACTCATCTCCTTGCCTTCAGACTCTTATTAGTGTCCCAGTCCATTCTCTGCTCAGCTACCCAAGAAATTATTCTAAAGCACACATCTGTTCATGACATTCTCTTGCTTAAAAACATTCACTGGTTCCCTATCACCCTCAGGATACTTTGGATATTCACTCCCTCTCCTTGGAATGCCCACCCTTTTTCCTTCCTGGAAAAGGATTCATCATTTATCACCTCCTCTGAGAAGCCATCCCAGACCCCTTTGGGTGGAGTCAGTCCCTTTTAGTCACTTCCTTCTTTGAGCTTCCATTGCCCTATGACACAGAGCCCTGAATAGCTACTGAACTCTTTTCAGGTGCTAAGTGCTGTCTGAGCACCTTCTGTGCATTGTCTCATTTGATCTTCGCAGGAGCCTTAGAAAGTCTGTGCTCTCCTTATCTCCATCTTTTTGAGGAAATGAGGCGCAGTCACTTAAACATGTGCAAGGTTTTGTGGCTAGACAGAGGTGGAAACAGAATTTGAAACTGAGTAGCCCAGTCCTGAGACCATGTTCTTAATCACCACACCACTCCGTGCCTGTGTATCTCTGTGAGAGCACTTACCACATTCTGTCATTGATTACATGCGTCGATCCCTTCCATCACACTGAGCAGCTTGGGCAGGAATACTGTCTCATTCATCACGGAGACTAGCACATAGTAGATACTTAATAAATGCTTGAGGAAGGAAGGAGGGAAGGGAGGATATGTTGCTGTGATTATATGAATAAGGACATAGAAATTCCTCTGTAAAAAGTTGGGATTCCCTAGGGGTGAGACCAGGCCTATGTTAGTATAGCTGTAAGGGAAGAACTTACTCTGTGAAAATATTTGAATAGTTTTGCTACAAGTGAAAAGCTGATGTTCCAACCAAGTTTGGACTAAGGTTGCATCAGTCCAGAAAAATTATTTTAAAAGTGAAATAGGGCTTCCCTGGTGGCACAGTGGTTGAGAGTCTGCCTGCCGATGCAGGGGACACGGCTTCGTGCCCCGGTCCGGGAAGATCCCACATGCCGTGGAGCGGCTGGGCCCGTGAGCCATGGCCGCTGCGCCTGCGCGTCCGGAGCCTGTGCTCCGCGACGGGAGAGGCCGCAACAGTGAGAGGCCCGCGTACCGCAAAAAAACAAAAAAAAAGTGAAACAACTGATCACAGTCATCGGACACTTATTTTGTCAACAATCTATTAAATTCGTTCAAATATTGGGTGGGTTTGGTCTGGAATCCAAGTGAGAATATTTACAGACAAATGGCTGATTCTAGGACAAGGATCCCTAAATTCACCCCTTTGAGAAGCTGGGGAAACTGATGGATTCTTTCCCTGGAGATATGCATGCACCTATACTAGGGAACTGACTCTTATTTCCAAAGATTTCCTGTACTCTGAGCACAGGAAAGAGCTGAAGTGGAACTGAGGCTCAGGCTTGGATGGGGACACATCTGCTCTGTATTTCACTTGTTACACCTCCCCCTCCAAACCTCTCTGTCCAATGCTAGTAATGCAATTGGTTCTTTTTATGAATCCTCATTTCTGATGCCCCTTCCAGTCTGAGTGACACTGTGAGTAGAACAGGTTCCGTTTGATTCTAAAATTGTCTTAAGAAAATATAAAGGGACAACCACCACAAAATTGTGGAACATTTTTGGGGTGGAGAGGGCTGGTATATGGGTTGTTATAACTCCATAGTCTTAAATTAATACTTACTCTATTCAAGTTAAATTATTTAGCCAATTTATTGACTATTTATGGAGCACCTACTATGTGATCAAACTATTCAAAAGAAGCAAAAATTCATGCCCTTGTGTATTTATGTGTTAAAGAGGGGAGATAGAAATAAACATGATAAATAAGGCAAAATATGTCATATGTTAGATGGTAATAAATGCTAAAGAGAAAAATAAAGTGGGAAAGAGGGGCAGGGTGAGTGGGGTGCATTCACTTTTAAACAGGGAAGTGGGCGGCTGTATTAAGAAGTACATTAGAGACCTAGAGGTGATGGAGGAGGGTGTATTAGCTTCCTATTGCTGCTCTGACAAATTACTACAAGCTTAATAGCTTAAAACAACACAGATTTGTTGTCTTACAGTTCTTGAAACCAGAAGTGTGAAATTGGTCTTACTGGGCTAAAATTAAGGTGTGGGCTGGTCTACGTTCCTTCTGGAAGTTCTATAGGAGAGTATTGTCAACTACAAACTGGCACTTGCCATTGGCACTTGCCATCTACCTCTACAAGGATTAAAATCATGAGCCGCTGCAGCTGCTGACCATCAACACCCCCTGAAAGGAGCTCAGGGTGGAGATCAGTAATGAGACACTCGGTACTCTGGGAAAAACTGGCAGAACAGGTCTTCAGATAGTTAGATATTTTCAGGAGCTGATTTTTTTTTTTTTTTTTTCAGTAGGCGGGCCTCTCACTGTTGTGGCCTCTCCCATTGCAGAGCACAGGCTCCGGACGCGCCAGCCCAACGGCCCTGGCTCACAGACCCAGCCGCTGTGCGGCATGTGGGATCTTCCCGGACCGGGGCACGAACCCGTGTCCCCTGCATCGGCAGGCAGACTCTCAACCACTGCGCCACCAGGGAAGCCCCAGGAGCTGATTTTATGAGCCCAATTCTTGCATCTCCTCATGTCTAGAAAAGCACTAAAAATGAGAAGAAATAATTTCACTTGTTCATTGATTTTTTCAATTAACTCATGGACACAGATTAAAATTAGTCCCATTTACAAACTTAGTTAATTATATTCCATTAAACATCTTCAACCACATTTATAAATTTAATATGTTTACTTTTTAAACACTTCAGATGCCTGGCAGGGTATACTTACAATATTAATAAGCAAAACCCTCTTGGGCATTTAAATTACTCTTGTATCCAATAAATGAATAATTAGAGTAAATCAAGTTCTCCTAAACATGCCACAACTATTTATAGACTTAAAATTCTTATACTTTTCTGCTAAAAATTAAAATAAAAAGTGTCAGATTCTCTTAAAGATGACAAACGCTTTGAGGGTTGTTTTTAGTGGGGAAATGATACTTGGTTTCCATGCTTAACTTGGCAAGGATGTTGTAAAGACAGCACAAGACATAGCACTTGGATGATACAAACAAGTTGTGAAAAGTTAAGATGCAGTTTTCATTCCAGGAGAAAGCTAACCTCTGTCAAGGACACATTTGAATCGTGTCTTGAAAGGTTAGGATGAGTTTTCTTGTTTTCTTTTCGTTCCACACCTGAAAACTGACTTTGAAAAAGAGCAAGTAATTTAGGTGAGGTGCAAACGACCAGTAGAGACCTCCTGTGCCTTCTCTTCCAGAGGTGTGATACTGACACCATAGCCAAGTCTCTCTCTTTTAACAAATATTTATTTGTTTATTTGGTTATGCCGGGTCTTAGTTGCGGCATGCGAACTCTTAGTTGTGGCATACACGTGGGATCTAGTTCCCTGACCAGGGATCAAACCCAGGCTCCCTGCATTGGGAGCGTGGAGTCTTAACCACTGCACCACTTGGGAAGTCCCTCTCTCTTTTTTTTAGAGTATAGTTGGTTTACAGTACCAACTATACTCTAAACAGTTGGTTTACAATACTGTACACCTAAAGCACAATGTTTTAGGTATACACTGAAGTGATTCAGATATATATATATATATATATATATATATTCTTTTTCAGATTCTTTTCCATTATAGGTTGTTATAAGATATTGAATATAGTTCCCTGTGCTATAAGTAGGACCTTGTTTATCTATTTTATATATAGTAGTGTATATTTGTTAATCCCAAATTCCCAATTTCCCTCCCCCCACTTTCCCCTTTGGTAACCATGAGTTTGTTTTCTATGTCTGTGAGTTTACTTCTGTTTTGTAAATAAGTTCATTTGTATCATTTTTTAGATTTCACATATAAGTGATATCATATGATATTTGTCTTTGACTTACTTCCCTTAGTATGGTAATCTCTAAGTCCATCCATATTGTTGCAAATGGAATTATTTCTATTTTTATGGCTGAATAATATTCCACTCTCTCTCTCTCTATATATATATATACCACATCTTCTTTATCCATTCATCTGTTGATGTGTCAGTGAACATTTAGGTTGCTTCTGTCTTGTCAATAGTGCTGCTGTGAACGTTGCGGGTGCATGTATCTTTTTGAATTAAAGTTTTCTCCAGATATATGCCCAGGAGTGGGATTACTGGATCATATGGTAACTCTATTTTTAGATTTTTAAGGAACTCCAGGTGTCTTCTTATTGGGAAGTTCATCAGTCTTCGGCAGAGGAGGGTCAGTGCGCATTCCAGGCGTGGGAGGCTGGCACAGCCTATGATATGTGTTTGCTGAAATCACAGCAAATAGGCAGCTGTCTCCTTTGCCAGCTGTGGTGTCAGCTTTTCTCCCATGGTCCACACATAAGGTAGAAAAAGAATAAGGAGGGTTTGCAGGAGCAGCAGCAATGAACACTGTACATGTCTTGAGATGGGCTGCGGGGTCTGGATGCTTAGCAAAGCCCCCAGTGCACTCACCTGTTTGCTTCTGGGGAGGAAGAGCAGCGACATCCTCCCAGGTCCTGGTAGGAGCACTTAGGGGGCTTCCTTCAGACAGTCTTCTTCCGGGAGAGGAGTGTCATCCTCCATTCTGCAATCTGGGCAGGGTTGTTTCATCTCAAAGTGTCTGTTCCTAGTGTCTGCCAGGCATCGGTTTCCACTGGGCAGTTCAGCAAGCAGCTCCGTCGCCTAGAAGCATTGATGCCCTCCTATCGTATATGATGTGGTGAAAACCTCAACACCCCAGGGCTGTGAGGGTGCAGGCAGGCCTGCACTGTGTGCTGCCTCTTACCTGGCAGTTTGTTGACTGGGCCAGAGGTGCAGTGGACTCAGCTCTGGCCTCAGGACGATGACTTGGCTCCCTCAGCCAATATTCCACTCAACAGAAGAGCCAGCGGGTCACGGATTTGGGGATGGCAATCCCTTGGCATGACTGAGACTCCCTGCCTGAGGATGACTGGCTTTGATTTCAGCCCCTGGGTCTGGTCTGCTGGCCAAGTGGGGAGTCTTGCCTCTTCCCTTCCCTCGTCTTCCTTCCCCTTTGCTCGGGGGTCTGGGGGTGTTTACACTGCCCCATGGGACGTGCCACTGTGGCTGGGCTACTCCTTACTCAGGGCACCTCTGCACCAGCAGACTTAGGCACTAGGTTTCATCAGGGATCCAAGACCATTCCCTCACCCTGTCTAACCTACCTGCGTCACAGAAGGAGCACTAAACCCCAAGTTACAATAAGGAGGCCAAGAGCCATCACTGTCAAGGAAGGAGCTCAGGATTATGCAGCAAATTCACTGTCCAGATGTGAGGCCAGAACTGGAATTATGTCTTCTACATTCCTGAGTTCTTTCCTTTGTACCATCCCGTGTCTCTACCAACCAGCCATCCACAAACAGCTACAGGGATCTGCTGGATGTCAAGCTCAGTGCTGGACACTTGAGGGTTACAAAAGGAGGGACAGAAGAGAAAAGGACCAGTTCACAGCAGTGTGAGGAAGTTCCCAGTGAGAGTTCAGGGTGGACAGTGAGTTGGGGGCGGGGTAGAGGGAAGAGGGTGAGGGAGAGAAAGGCGGGGAGAGAGGGAGAGAGAGAATGAGGTGGGGAGAGGGGGGTAGAGAGAGAAAGGGAGAGACAGAGACAAGAGACAGAGATGGGGGGTGGGGAGAGAGAAAGAGGGTGGGAAGGGAGAGAGAGAGCGAGAGAAACACACAGAAAGAGACAAGAGACAGACACAGAGAAAGAGAAAGAGAGAGAGGAAACCTGTCTACCAGGTGGTCACAGAGGGAAGGTTCAGTTTGCCATTCAGGCAGGCAGCATGGATGTGATGAGCAGGACCTGGGCTGGGTGCACGAAAGAAATGCAAATCCTACCTGTGTTCATGGCCTAGCTGGGGAGACAGACCAGTGAACAACAATACCAGTGAGTATGGTGAGTCCTACTGCAGAGGGGAACCCGGGTGCTTTGGGGGTCCAGAGAGAGAGTGACTCACTGTGGGGAGTGGGAAGAAGATGGAAGTGGCAGTGGGGAGATGGTGCACGGGGGCAGGCAGGCCTGGGGGACGGATACCATGAGGGTCCCTGAGAGCTGGAAAGAGGCCTGGGAGAGGCAGGGCTGGGAGCTGGAAGGCAGGGGCCCCAGAGATACCTGAGGGATATGGGAGTATGCAGATTCTCTCCTTTTACTACCAAGATTCTGATTTTCAGTAGGTGGGGGGATGTTGGGTGGGTTCCAGGTTTCTGTATTTTAAATGCATCTCAGGTTCACTCAGACTCACTTCCTGGCCTTTAGAAACTGCTTGTTTAAACTAAATCTAAAGATTGCCATTCTTTTATAGTCATTGACTTTCCTTCTGTTTGGGCATTTATAGACGTTTTGCGATGAGGCTTGTTCCTGGTGGCTGGTCTCTCTACTTTTTCACATCAAGAGATGCTGTTTTTTTTGAAGGGGACAAACCAGAACCAATAACATTGTCCTTCTGAGGCCTGAGGCAAGGAAGACATAGCCCATCAGTCTGTTAACCACTGGAGGTGAATCCTGGCGGGGGGGACACTCTGTAATTTCAGATAGTAAGAATGAATGGTGTTATGGAGTGACTGTTAACATACGCTGCAAGACGTTTATGATTCCCTGGGGCCAGATAAGTAAACATTCTTCCAACTTAAGTTGCAAGAGGTAGGCAGTTTCATGAAGAGATGCATTCTCCATTTATATGAGATGAGTATGTTCAAAGGAGGAAATACCGGGTGCAGGGTATGGAAGCCTCTATCTAAGGCTTGTGTAAGGCTGCTTGCATCAGGCACTGTGTATGTTGGACAGGTGACCGGAGTTGGAGACATGGGGAAAGGAGCTGGGCAATGAACTGAGCCCCTATTGGGACATCAGCCAGTCCCTCTTGTGAAAGAGGGAAAGGTCAAAGTCTTACCTTCCTGAGAGCAGAGAGGAGAGAGACAGAGATGGTTCTTGGATATAAGCTTTAAGAACACTGAACATGCTGTGTATACCCAATTCTAGGAGATTAAGCTGGATTAGAAGGAGGCCTGTGCGGGATCAACTAGACTCAGAAATCAAATGAAGCTGAGTGAGTGGATGGAAAGGGGTACTCTTATGGGTTGAATTGTGTCCCCTCAGAAAAAGCTATATTGAAATCCTTACACCAGTACCTCAGAATGCGACCTTATTTGGAAAGAGCATCTTTACAGCGATAAGTCAAAATGAGGTCCTGAGGGTGGACCCTAATCCAAAATATCTAGCGTCCTTAAAAAAGGGGAAATCTGGACACAGAGACAGACAGACAAACACAGACACACGCACGGAACGCATTATGTCAAGACGGAGGCAGAGATCAGGGTGATGCATCTACAAGGCGAGGAACCCCAAACACTGCCAGCAAACCGTCAGAAGCTGGGGGAGAGGCGTGGAACAGCCCTCAGAAAGAACCAGCCCTGCTGACACCTTGATACTGGATTCCAGGCCTCTAGGACTGTGAGACAATACATTTCTCTTAAGCCATCCAGTTTGTGGTACTTCATCACAGCAGTCCTCATAAACTAATATAGTCACTTAATCTCTTTTATTCTGGATCTAAGTTCTATGAGGATAGGGACTTTGTCCTGTTCCTGGTGCACTTCCAGCACCTGGCACAGAGTAGGTGCTCAACAAATATTTGGCTGGTTGAACAGTCCTTTGGGAGACTTAGGGCATTTGTCATTTATCACACAGAGTGATAGCAATGGTGATAGACTCTGTTTGCCAAGCACCTGCTGTACAGATGTGGTGCTTGGTGTTTATGAAGGTTGTGTCAAATCCACAATACAACCTGAGAGGTAGGTAGAGGTAGGTCTTATTTTTCTCATGTTACAGATGTGGAAATGGAGGCTGAGAGAGCTTAAGGAAATTGTCCACGGTAACACCTAGGAGATGGTGGACTTGGGATTGTAGCTCAGGCCTGCCTGACTCCTAAGCCCTTGTTCTCATCACTAGCCAGGCCATCAGCAGGGACCAGACAGGCAGCTGGACCAGAGTCACTTGGGAACCTGTGTTTGGATGCCATGCCCATTTTTTGGGGCTGCGCCATGCACGTGGCATGCAAACTCTTAGTTCTCTGTCCAAGGATCGAACGCATGCCCCCTGCAGTGGAAGCACGGAGGCTTAACCACTGGACTGCCAGGGAAGTCTCGCTATGCCCAATTTTTGTCATGATGATATTGCCGGTACCTAGCACAATGCCTGGTACAGAGCTGCAATAGTTGTTTGTGGAACCAGTGTAATGAGAGGCCTGTTAGGGATGGACCCAGCAGGACCATTCATACCATGGAGAGGGCATCGGTAGAATGACCTTGCCTCATTATAGGGGCAGAAAGGCAGGGGACATGTATGGGTGAGTGAGCTTCCGAGTTGAGGGAGTAGCCTTGTTAGAAAGAGAGAACCTTGGGGACTCTGTGACTGGGGACAGAGAGTTCTCTCTTGGTTTACTCAGAACTGCTGAGCTAGCTCTTGCTGAGTTCCTAAGTGGGGAGGAGATGGGTCTCTGGGGTTACCCAGATTTACCTCCCTTCAATATTGTAGTCATTATTATTGTTATGGTCTCAATACAAACCAGCTGTACTTCTAGAACATTCTCAGGTATATGATCTCCTTGAGAGTCCATTTAAAATGCAGGTTCCTAGGCTTTCCACTGCAAATCTTAATTCAGCAATCTGGGGAAGGACCTCAGAAATCTGCCCACAGGAGATTCTGGTGCAACTGGTCAGATGGTCACACTTGGAAAAACAGATTCCTGAATTTCCTTGTGTGTGGAATGATGAAGTTAGATGAGCTCTGGGATATCCTTCAGTTGGAAAATTCTAGAATTCTTTCCAATGGTGTGAAATATAAGCCCAAGAATCTTGCATTTCTGATGTTAAAGTTTCAACTCTATGCCTAACCTTGACTGTTCATGTGCTTCAGGAAGTTGTATATTTCACTGGCCCAGATGTTGATCTAGTTGCAGGCATGTGTGAGAATCACTGCCCCCAAAGCAGGATGGAAGCTGATGAACTGGAAAGGACGAAGCCTGCAACTAGCTCAGCATGTCTCCCTCTGCTGCCCTTATAGATCAGGGGATGCTAATGCAGGGGAGTGTGAATATTTTTCAGACTCTAGCTCTCTGAGAGGGTGCTTTCTTTTATGTTGTGAAATAACGTGAAAAGAGGAAACCCATGGCTTTGTATTGGCCTCCTGAGGTGGAAAGTCCCAGAGATGTGAAATCTTGTATTGTGTCTTCCCACAGTATGACATGAGATGAAAGAAGGATGGGATGTGCAGCGCTGGCCCTTCCTAGAAGGACATGTGACACTGAAGGTGACGCAGGCAGCTTGGGCCCTGGGTCCTGGGACTTCAGAGAGCTCCCAGAACCTCAGTGGTGACTCATTTTTTAGAACAAATCCCTTATCCGAATCCATAATGTCATTCAGTATTTGCCCTCATTTCCAGCAGAATTTCCCATCACCTTGCTGTAACCCTGCCCTCACATGTAGGATTTGGGGGCTGTGCTTAGAACTTTACTTGTGTAATTTCTCCTGCCTCAGAGCTCCTGGACGGTGCATTGCCATCTCGTTTTTCTCCCAGGTTAAAGAGAACTCAAGAGCCTCTATACTTGTCATTACTGCCCAAGATGATCTCCATTGTTTATGGAGAACGGAAGGCAGATGCAACAGCACCGGCCTTTCTAGCTGTTTGTGCCTCACCATTTGTTCCTGTTAAGGACTAATACTGATAGCAATAGCAACATGGACTATGAGTGTGGATACTAATGTGAGTACAAATATAAATACCAACGTTAATGCGAACGTGAATACAAATACTGCTACAAATAGCAGTAGTAGTTCCAGTACAAATACCAATAGAAACACGGATATGAATACTAATACTAGCTTTTCCATTTATTCCCCAGGACTATCTAAGGCTAAGATGAGCCATTCTTTGCAAAAGCACTGTAATATTTGGGTCTCCTTAATATCTCAGAGTCTTCTTCTTTGACGGGCACACTGTGTAAATCCTTAAGTGCCCACCTTTCTCTTCCTAGTGAGATGAGTCAGTTCTCAAGAGAGGGAACCACTTTGGAGCTAGGAAGGGCAGGAGAAATCAGCAAGATGACCCTGGAACTGGAATCCCTGTCTCCTGTGGGTGGAGAGCAATTCCCCTTCTAGCCCACATGAGGTTGGGGCAGACTCAGAGCCCCTGACTCCCACCTCCATCGGCCTGGGGTGGGGGAGGTGGGGGAGGGTTGCCGGGCCTGAGAGGTCCTGCAGAAGAGGGTGGCCCAGCATTGGGATCTGGTGCAAGGCCCTTGCATGGTCATGGCTCATGTCGTGCACCTGCTCTTGGCAGGAGGTGCCTCCAGACCAGGTTCTTCCCACTTATTGGAAGAAAGAGCAAACCACACATGACAAAACTCACCTTCTTAGGCTGCCAGATGGAAGCAGTAGGAAACGCAGTGGGGGATCTGTGGTTAAGTTTGTCTTGGCAGGGTGTTACGCCCAGTCTAGAGGGTTTGGAGTGTGGTTTTCCTGCTTCACATGAGGTTGGAGGTTTATAGCTCTTGAAGCGTTGCCTTTATGGTGTGTTGTCCATCGCAGCCATGGTTTTCTTGATATGAAGCCCTCATCAGGACTATCCTCCCTCCCTGACCTTGTTCTCGGGGCATCACGTTCTCCCACACGCCTTGCCCTGTCCGGGTTGGCCAGTGGAGGAGGCTCTGCTGGAGAGATGGTCCCGGGGCGTGGCCAGAGACCAGAGAGGGCAGTGATGGCTTCATACTGCAAGAAACTGAAGGGGCCTCAAATATCACTGACCCCTAGTTTGGGGTTCTGCTGCAGGCGCTTACTCAACTTCCTTCAGCTTCGTCTTCCTTGTCTGTAAAGCAGAGCCAATATACCTGCTTATCTTCCTCAGTGAGTGATGCTGAGGAGTCCAGGCCATGATGCGGGTAAATAGGAAAGTGTCTCAGAAAATTACAGCTCTTACTCTTATGATTATTATCTTCCATCTAAGTAAGGGTTTCTCTTCAGTGGACCCATCCTTTCGGCTCCCTCTGACCCTTCCCGTTCTGCAGTCCCTCTAAAAATACCACCTTTCCTGGGTGGGGAGTGGAGGCAAGGCTCCACATGTTTCTGACTGGGACTGAGGATTCACAGAACAGGAACTGAATTATAGTTAGGGTGCCCTGAGAATTTCTCAGACTCTCTTTCAAGCACAGACAGGCATGAGGATCTCAGAGTAGAGGGTAGGAAGAGGATCCTTAGGGAACAGCGATGAGCTGGAAACTGAAGGAGAGAGCAAAGCTGGGGTAACACTGCCCAATAGCTGCAGAGAGTCAGTGGGGACATTAAGCATGAGGAGCTCCTGAAGAGGCCTGTGGCTTGGGATGTGGCAGAGGGCAGGGGAAGGTCCTTGAAGGCAGCAGGAAGGGAAAGTGGGTGGGTGGACAGCGGCGGAAGAAGCTCCAGGGTGGCACCTTGTCAGCCGGGCACAGGGCCTGTCTTCCATGTTGGGGGCACCAGTGAGGATGGAAATATGGTGGTGAGTGGGAGGGATGCCTCAATCTTGCTCTCCAGGGGCCATTACCTGGCTAGTTGGCGAGGGGGTGGGTGGGTATACTGAGTAGTGGGTCTAGTCGCTTCTCTCTCTTCCCTGAGCATCTCTGAATAATGAAGTAGCCTCTTTGAGTTGGCCTCCACGTGTGCCCAAGTAAACTACCCAGGGCCATGCTGCCTTCTCTTTTGTGGTAAGCTCTTAATGGAGTAGTATATTTTCTCCATGCAACAAGAGTGAGAGAAACAACAGTTCTGCAGGTTTCTTCATAGGCTCACTAAAGTAGAGGTGCTTCTCTGAAAATCTGCTAGAGTACCTTTCGAGTTTCATTTGTCCAGGAGCTTGGCTGAATTCTCCCCCCATCGTGTGAGTATTTGCTGCCCAAGCAAATTATCTACCCTTTGTAGATGATAGAGTGGATGGTAATTCTTAAGGGCTCAAAGGTCTGCAGGGTTATGGGGTAGAGCCTGGTAACAACTTGTAAACCCTAGAGAAACTTTCCTACCTAGCCTTCCACAGGCATACCTTGGAGATATTTTGGGTTTGGTTCCAGACAACTGGATTAAACAAATATCACAATAAAGCCAGTCACACAAATTTTTTGGTTTCTGGTGCATGTAAGTGTTATGTTTACACTATGCTGTAGTCTCTTAAGTGTGCAATCACATTATGTCTAAAAAGTGTACATAATTTAATTAAAACATTTATTGCTAAAGAATGCTAACATCTGACAATGTAGGGTTGCCACAAAACTTCAATTTGTAAAACACGCAATAAGGTGAAGCACAATAAAACAAGGTATGTCTGTACAAAACTCCCCTCTTAACTTTCAAAACCCTAGGCACACACAAAAATGTGTTCTTAGCTAGCCAAAGTCTGCCTCTCTAGATGTAACAAAGCCAGAAAATAGCTCCTCTGTCACGTTGCTTTAAGGCACACCTTTTAAAAAACAAACAAAGAATAAATGAATGCACTATTACCCCTCTCTCCCCATCTCGCATGAACATAAGAATTTGTTCAGAGAAGAGGGACTAGAAAATCTTTCGTTTAGATTTTTTTCAAACATAATAAATCCTGATATTTCAAAGATGATTTCCTCCTTTTCTTAATTAATTAATTTTGGCTGCGTTGAGTCTTCGTTGCTGTGCACGGGCTTTCTCTAGTTGCAGCGAGCGGGGGCTACTCTTCATTGCCGTGTGCAGGCTTCTCATTGTGGTGGCTTCTCTTGTTGCAGAGCACGGGCTCTAGGCACCCAGGCTTCAGTAGTTGTGGCTTGCGGGCTCTAGAGCGCAGGCGCAGTAGTTGTGGTGCACAGGCTTAGTTGCTCTGCAGCATGTGGGATCTTCCCCGACCAGGGCTCGAACCTGTGTCCCCTGCATTGGCAGGCGGATTCTTAACCACTGAGCCACCAGGGAAGCACGATTTCCTCCTTTTAAGTGCATTCATATCCATTCTCTTTTTGTCTTTTCATGATCACTCTTGACTCTGTTTTACAGTTGAGGAAAGAAAGGTGAGAGGTTTAAGTAGGTTGTCTAGGTCTGATGACTGCTCAGTGGGGAAAGCATGGGTCACATTCAAAATTTCTGACTCAAGGGCAATCCCACCATTCTGCCCTTAGGTGATTTGGGTTGGGTCGTGGGGTCTGGGGTCTCTTCAGCTCTGAGCAGTAGACAAAACGTGCTCTGCTGGAATCCAGCCTGGCGGGTCTCCCTCCACTTACCAGAGCCCCTCTGCGGTGAGTAGCGTAGCCCAAACTATGGAGTAATACAATCTTTGCCTTGAAGACACAGTGCAGTCTTCAGGGCCACAGTCCAGGGTGGGCTACTGTCAGATAAAACTCTACAGGAAAAAGGTGGAGGCTGCATGCCAGGGACCTGGTATCAAGGAAACTGTAGTATGACCAACAGTAGATCATAAAAGCAAAGCTGTAAAAACCATAAACCTATGTCATTATGTAAAATCCTAAAACCACATCTCAATTCCCAGACTGGGCATTCAGAAACTTCCAGTACTGATTGTATGAAGGGTCCCAGTGTCCTCTAGGGTGTTTATGAGACTATACTGTAACAACTTATCTTCCTGGCTGCATCCTTTCACTGCTTCCCCCACACATGCTGACACGATTTTTGTTAAAGATTTGTCTCTCTCTTTCTCGTATGATGGTTAATCAATTATTGTTCCTCTTTCTCTCAGACCCTTTGCTCTTTGACAGCAGGATCCTGGTCAATGTTATCCACATCCCTCTAGTGTCTAAAATAAGCAGTAGGTGTAATGAATGTTTGCTTAATTGATGAGAGACCCCAAGATATTGGCTGGAACCACCAATGCTTGGACTAAGTTTGAGTGTAATGTTTTCACTGCAGTATTTCTTTTCAGATGTAAAGCATTGGTTTACAAATGACTCCTCAAAAAACAAACTGAGATCTGTAACAAGAGTCTTTCAGTGTTTTTACTTTTAACTCAGTTCCACTCTTGAGAATGTATTTAAGGAAATCTGAAATACAAACAGATATCTCTGCCTAGGAAGCTCATCATCGCTGTAATAGTGAGAAATTGGAAATGATCCGCACGTCTGATACTTCTGAAGGGATTACATCCAATGATGGTTTTATCCATTTGATAAACTATTAGGCAGCCACTTAAATGATATTTATTAAGGCTTTTAATGACTTGGGAAAATGCTTAAGATATAATATTATATGCAAAAGCTAGAATTCAAAACTATATATGAAGTCTGATATAAGATTATTCCAGTTATGAAAACTGGGCTTGGAAAAATTGCAAGGAAAAGTGAAAAGTTTCAAAGTGATTTCTCTAAGTGGAGAAATTTTGAGTGATAGTTACCGCTATAGACTGAATGTTTATGTCCCCCCTGCCCAAATGTATATGTTGGAATCTGATCCTCAATATGCTGGTATTTGGAGATGGGGCCTTTAAGAGGTGTTTAAGAGGTGAGGGTGAAGCCCTAATGAATGGGATTAATGATCTTATCAAAGGGGCCTCTGCACGATCCCTTGCCTCTTTCACCGTGTGAGGACAAAGCAAAAAGACAGCCATCTAGGAACCAGGAAGCATGCCCTTACCAGACACTGAATCTGCTGGTGCCTAGATCTTGGACTTCCCAGTCTCCAGAACTGTGAGAAATAAATTTCTGTTGTTTATAAGTCACCCAATCTATGGTATTTTTGTTACAGCATTCCAAAAAGACTAAGACAGTTACTTTCTTCCTTATATCCTTCTGTATACATGAATTTTTAAAACCAAAACTAAAATAATCCTCAAAAAAACAACCCATAAAATGTTATCTTTAAAAGTGATGAAAGTTACCACAAAAAAGCCCAAACAGCATATATTCAAAAATTTATTACCATTTATTGTGAAAAAGGAGAAACAAAAAGGAAAAGGGGAAGTATAGGAATAGAGAGTTCACAGAAGAGGCATCCACCTGCCTAATAAGCACCTGTGAACATTCTCAAGCTCACTAGTTGGGGAGATGCCAATCAAAAGAACAAGTGACAACCCACTTTTCACCTAATGATTGGCAAGATCGAACAGAGTTCTGGTGGATGATCTCTGGCTCTCAAGTTTCTTTTACAGTAATGATGAACAACACAATCCTTGGGAAGGTGTAGTTATTGTCTAGGAAGTACATACACCTCTCCATAAATACAGAGGTATAAAAGTGTGGCTGCTTCATCTGTGGGAGGCATCGCATAGGGAAATCATCCCACCCAAATCAAAAGAACTTTATGTCATAAATTCTGTAAGTTAGAAACTCTGAATGAATACTTGTGTGACTTCCTTTCCCTTAAAATGAGAGCTCATTTCTGGGTTCTCTGGGAAGCAGACTCAGACAGAGATGAGCATGTGGGGAGTTTACTAGGGATGTCCTTGGGAAGGGAGCAGGATTTGGCAAAGGGAGAAGCCCAGCTGTGATGGAGTCTCAGGGGAAGCTATAACAGTGACCCTGAGGGCAGTTCTAAAGATGGATGACTCTTCAGAGTTGAGACAAGGAAGCCCGGTATTTATATCCCTCTATCAATAAGGAATGTGACATGACCTTGGGGAAGTGACTCTTCATTCAGCTGAGGCAATTCCAGAGTGGCTGACCCCTGAGGGCTGTCCTCTGCGCCACTTCTGGCAGCTAAAGGAAGAGGCTTTTCATTCCTGAGAATCTGGGGCTGTATCACTGTGTCCACCATAAAATGTTACTTGTTTGCTTTAAAAACAAACAAACAAAAAGACTAATTTTTTTAAAAGATTTTTTTTTTGATGTGGACCATTTTTTTTTAACATCTTTTTTTGAGTATAACTATTTTACAATAGTGTGTTAGTTTCTCCTTTACAACAAAATGAATCAGTTATACATATACATATGTTCCCATAACTCTTCCCTCTTGTGTCACCCTCCCTCCGACCCTCCCTATCCCACCCCTCTAGGTGGTCACAAAGCACAGAGGTGAACTCCCTGTGCTATGCTGCAGCTTCCCACTAGCTGTCTATTTTACATTTGGTAGTGTGTATATGTCCCTGCCACTCTCTCACATCATCACAGCTTACCCTTCCCCCTCCCCATATCCTCAAGTCCATGCTCTAGTAGGTCTGTGTTTTATTCCCATCCTACCACTAATCTCTTCATGACATTTTTTTTTTTAGATTCCATATATATGTGTTAGCATACGGTATTTGTTTTTATCCTTCTGACTTACTTCACTCTGTATGACAGACTCCAGGTCCATCCACCTCACTACAAATAACTCAATTCCGTTACTTTTTATGGCTGAGTAATATTCCATTGTATATATGAGCCACATCTTCTTTATCCATTCATCTGTCGATGGACACTTAGGTTGCTTCCATGTCCTGGCTATCATAAATAGAGCTGCTATAAACATTTTGGTACATGACTCTTTTTGAATTATGGTTTTCTCAGGGTATATGCCCAGTAGTGGGATTGCTGGGTCATATGGTAGTTCTATTTGTAGTTTTTTAAAGAACCTCCATACTGTTCTCCATAGTGGCTGTATCATTTTACATTCCCACCAACAGTGCAAGAGTGTTCCCTTTTCTCCACACCCTCTCCAGCATTTATTGTTTCTAGAGTTTTTGATGATGGCCAATCTGACCGGTGTGAGATGATATCCCATTGTAGTTTTGATTTGCATTTCTCTAATGATTAATGATGTTGAGCATTCTTTCATGTGTTTGTTGGCAATCTGTTTATTTTCTTTGGAGAAATGTCTATGTAGGTCTTCTGCCCATTTTTGGATTGGGTTGTTTGTTTTTTTGTTATTGAGCTGCCTGAGTTGCTTCTAAATTTTGGATATTAATCCTTTGTCAGTTGCTTCATTTGCAAATATTTTCTCCCATTCTGAGAGTTGTCTTTTGGTCTTGTTTATGGTATCCTTTGCTGTGCAAAAGCTTTTAAGTTTCATTAGATCCCATTTGTTTATTTTTGTTTTTATTTCCATTTCTCTAAGAGATGGGTCAAAAAGGATCTTGCTGTGATTTATGTCATAGAGTGTTCTGCCTATGTTTTCCTCTAAGAGTTTGATAGTGTCTGGCCTTACATTTAGGTCTTTAATCCATTTTCAGTTTATTTTTGTGTATGGTGTTAGGGAGTGTTCTAATTTCATACTTCTACAGGTAGCTGTCCAGTTTTCCCAGCACCACTTATTGAAGAGGCTGTCTTTTCTCCATTGTATATTCTTGCCTCCTTTATCAAAGATAAGGTGACCATATGTGTGTGGGTTTATCTCTGGGCTTTCTATCCTGTTCCATTGATCTATATTTCTGTTTTTGTGCCAGTACCATACTGTCTTGATTACTGTGGCCTTGTAGTATAGTCTGAAGTCAGGGAGCCTGATTCCTCCAGCTCCATTTTTCTGATGTGGACCATTTTTAAAGTCTTTATTGCATTTGTTACAGTATTGCTTCTGTTTTATGTTTTGGTGGGTTTTTTGTTTGTTTGTTTGTTTTGCAGTACGCGAGCCTCTCACTGTTGCGGCCTCTCCCGTTGCGGGGCACAGGCTCCGGACGCGCAGGTTCAGTGGCCATGGCTCACGGGCCCAGCCGCTCTGCGGCAGGTGGGATCCTCCCAGACCAGGGCACGAACCCGTGTCCCCTGCATATCGGCAGGGGGACTCTCAACCACTGCGCCACCAGGGAAGCCCTATGTTTTGGTTTTTGTCTGTGAGGCATGTGGGATTCCAGTTCCCAGACCAGGGATCGAACCCACACCTCCTGCCCTGGAGAGTGAAGTCCTAACCCCTGGACCACCAGGGAAGTCCCTAAGAAGACTAATTTTTTAAAGCAGTTTTAGGTTTACAGCAAAACTGAGAGGAAAGTACAGAGATTTCCCATATACTCCCTTGCAGCACAAAGCAGAGACAGGCAGGAGATGTGCCCACCACTCTCCTCTTCTTTCACCTCTCCACTGAGGACGTAGCTCAGGGAGTCAGGGGAGGTGGCAGCAAGCTGTATGTGTTCAGTTGGTAGCAGCAGGAAATGTGAATTTAGAGAGTATGGGAGGCCTGGATTACAAGAAGCTACAATGCAGAAATCTTAAGGATACAACTTGGTAGTGAGAGGAACCCCAAGAGCGTGAAGGATCCTGATTACTCAGTGGGGGCAGGTCAGACAGCCCTCTGTTGTCTTGGGGTCAACTTAGCGTGATACCTCCAAGGATGCAGCCTGGCCCGCTCCTGCATTGCAGCATTTTAGTTAACAGGAAACAGCAACAGCAGCTTTACAAACACTTGTGGCTGGGCCCCTCAGCCCAAGCAGCTGCTTCCCTGCCCTCTAGCTTGTTATACATGGAGGAAGGCTCCCCCTTCACACAATGTCCTTTGGGTATCTGTGGCTCTGCACCCCTGATCCTCCCATTCCCCTCCTCTTTGTTCCTGTTGCTAACCCTTTGCAGAGGACACCGCTTCTGGGACTTCCCTGGCCGTCCAGTGGTTAAGACTCCGTGCTCCCAATGCAGGGGCCATGGGTTCGATCCCTGGTCGCGGAACTAAGATCCCACATGCTGCGCGGTACGGCCTAAATAAATAAATATGTAAAAACAGAGGACACTGCTTTTAGGTCCCCTTCCTTTGTATGCCACTGCTGTATCCCAACCCACACTTACCCATGCTTGGCTTTGGCTCATGAGACCCCAGACCTACTTGGGAGTACAAACCCTTCAAGCACCTGAAGTCCTACTTTGAGTATTTCCCCACATTAGTTAGTTTATTGACTCAAAAACATTCAGGGCACCTACTCTGTGACTAGTACCAAAGGCTGAGGATATACAGATGGCACAGACATATTTCCCTGACCTCATGTCTTACAGTTGCTTACCACCTAGTAGGTCACAGTCAAAGACTGGGGAAATCTTTCCTGTACCAGGGCTAGTGTATCTCCTCACCTCTGTGGAAGCTCCAAAACTCATTCTGACATGAGCTGAGCTCTCTGCCACTACTCCCCGACCCCCGCCCCGAGTCTAGCTGGAACCTGTTCTCAGATGTTAACTCCAGAAAACCACTCCTCTCTCCCTAGATGGGCCCCAGACATGGCCACCTTTTTTTTTCTGCTAGGGTGTCACACTTCCATCCAACAGAATGACACAGTTCTAGACCTGCCAAGTCCCCTGTTCAGTCTCTATTTTGTTCTCAGCAGTGATCCCTCAGCACATCTGTGAAAAATAATGTACTTTGCAATGTCCTTAGGAAATATATAAAGAAGGGTCAGAGTCCTTCATCTTCTCTCCATGGAGAACTTTTCCCAGGATACAGTTCAGAATGGGATATACACATCAGAAAGAGAATATCCCCATCCCTGCCCTGAATCACATCTGACATCAGATTCCCGGAACCAGGCAAGGTGCGTGCTCTCAGACCTGGGGATATTAGGCAGAAGGGGGTTCCTCTCATCTTGGCCATCAGGACTCCATCAGAGGAAACTGAAAGGAGAATTGACCAGAGCCACTTATGAAACAATAAAGAGAAAGAATGATGAATGCTCTGTTAATAAAGTGACCTTAGGTTTCTGGCAAAATGTCAACAGCCTTAATTTTTACTTATTTTTGGGGGATTTTTGCCTCACTCTGTATTCCAATCTCCTGACCTTGTATAAGTACAAAACCCTAGTTTTGCTTTTGCTCCTGTTAGGAGCTTTGCTGACTGTAGGTTTGGAATCTCTTCAATTATGAAAAAACATTTACGCTCAAATGATTCTTGGAACACTGTGGGGTGAACATCCAGGAGGGGAAAACAGATGACAAAATACAGCCATGGTTCACAGGAAGGACGGGGGGTTCCGATACTTGGAGGAGAATGCTGGAATTCTGAGCTTCTGTGGACAATCACATTATCCTATTCTAATCGATTATCTATTTATTTATTCAGCAAACATACTTTGAACACCTCCTATGGGCCACTTATAGCAGATAAAACTTCCACTTGCCCAGAGGTAGGAAAGTGTTTAAGGAAAAATGCTATATTTTACTATCCATATTATAAAAAATTGGAAAAAATATGCAGAGGTTGATTGATTTTTATATTGCTTATTAGTGTTTACTGTAAGCCAAGTGCTATTCTAAATGCTTTTCCCATATTAACTCACTTAATCATTTTAATGGCTCATTATGTACTTTCTGTTATTATCCCCATTTTATAGAAGAGGCAACTGAGGCAACTAAGAGATTAAGAAAATTTCCCAAGGTCACAGAGCTAGAGAGTGATGGATATGGTATTTAAATCCACTCAATTCTGTTCCAGGGTACATTTGTTTAACTACTAAACATACCTCCTCTACCACATCAATGAAGCTTCTACTGCAATGATAGTCCTCTCCGGGGCTCCATCAGGCAGATCAATGGCAGGAGTAGGAGGGAAGTGCTGGGAATGTAACTCAGAATCCAGCAGCTACACACAGGTCACAGCTGCCGAAAGGAAGTGTTGACGGCTGCATCCACTGACCTGTAATTGTTTCTAAAATGCCAGAATTTAGCTATGGTTTCATGATGGGTTAATTCCTCATTAAAACACTGTCGGGTGTGTGTGTGTGTGTGTGTGTGTGTGTGTGTGTGTATTTGGAGGGAGAGGACATCACAAGGCTGAAAAAAGCATGTATCCCACCGTTTCTTAAACTTTAATGTGCATGAATCACCTGGGGCAGGGCCTGAGAACCTGCATTTCCATCCAGTTCCGAGTTGGGGTGGGATGTCTACACTAGAGCTACCACCTTCAGAAGCAAGGAAACAGGACCAAATGCTTTCAAACCTTAAAGAAAAACACACTGGGACACTTTCTTCCAACAAAATCTTATGTGAAGTTTCAATAAGCAAAACAAATAAAGTGGAGCCACCTTGGTTACAGTGAAGGGGCAGCCAAGAGCCCGGCCCCGAATGCTTTTTCTCCCTTCCAAACTTCTGGAACCTTAAAGAAACACGAGGTAGCTCTGAAGAAGCCCAGTGATCTGGACCCTGTCCTGTCTAACAGGGCTTCACTGTGATACTAGTCACATGCGGCTACCAAGTACTTGAAATGTGGCCAGGGTGACTGAGGAATGGAATTATTAATTTAATATAAATTAACCTAATTGAACTTAAAAACTTTAGCAGTATAAAATATTTTTCTGTTAAATACAACTTTGTTTTGGTAGGACATTTCATGTAATCATATAAGAACTTACTGTGGTCTACACCTAAACACTTCACCCATCTAGTGTGTGTCAAGCTTGAGTGATTTCTTTTTCTTTACATCTGATGTAACTTGTGTTTATTTGAATGTTTTCTGCAGACAACATGAATTATAGTGATATAGTGACTGCATTTATTAAAATGTTTACACTGCATTTGTTTTCATTGTAATATAATTAAATTATTTTTCTAGTTAAAAATTAAGTGTGGACAAACATTTAAGTTATTTTAATATTGTCTTTTTAAAAAAATTAATTTATTTATTTTTGTCTGTGTTGGGTCTTTGTTGCTGAGCATGGTCTTTGTTGCAGCGAGCGGGAGCTACTCTTTGCTGTGGTGCGCAGGCTTCTCATTGCAGTGACTTCTTTTGGTGCGGAGCATGGGCTCTAGGCGCGTGAGCTTCAGTAGTTGTGGCACACGGGCTTCAGTAGTTGTGGCACACAGGCTTCAGTAGTTGTGGCTTGCGGGCTCTAGAGCGCAGGCTCAGTAGTTGCGGTGCACGGGCTTAGTTGCTCCGCGGCATGTGGGATCTTCCCAGACCAGGGCTCGAACCCATGTTGCCTGCATTGGCAGGTGGATTCTTAACCACTGCACCACCAGGGAAGTCCAACATTTAAATTTAAAGCAAAGGCATACTACTGCTTTAGAATTGATTGGAGATGAAGAAGCTAGTACTATGACTGGATCAGAAACATTTAGATTTTTATTTTTCTCAAAGGACTTCCACATTTACAAAGAAATGTTAATTTATGCCCTAAAAAGTTGAACTCAAGGCATGGATAGTTTTGAATCTTTTCTATCTAACAGACAATATCAGCTAGACATGAAAAAATTAGTTTTTATCATGATGTACTATGATCTAGCTATATCAGTTTAAAAATTCAGATTTAATGGAATTTTGAAATGAGACTGATGTTTCCTTTATTGCTTCATTTCACTGTGTGACACATACTGAAAATATTTGGGCTGGGTTTTCTGAAAGAGATACAATGAAAAGTGTAATGGATGGAATTGTTAAGATTGTTCATTATAGATGTGCAAATGCTATGAATCATCCCCAGTATCTAGAACTGTTGAAAGAAATAGAAGACAATGGATTTAATGAATTTAATGTTCTTTGCTAATACTCATTGTTTGAGTGGTGGAAGAGTTTTACAAAAATTTACTGTACTGGTAGGTCCGATTTTTTTCTTGAAACAAAAGGAATATTTGAAATGGTCAATAATCAAAAACAAAATGTCAGTGTGATTTATGTTTTCTAACTGATATTACATTGCACATGGACATGCTAAATTTGAAGTTTCAAGTTAAGGAGAAGTTTATTTGTGACCTAACCTAGTTTATTTGTTAGGTCACAAATAAACTAGGTACAAGAATTTATGCTGAAATCAAAATTTTTCATAATCCAAATCAACTATATTGATTTTATATATTTTTTTCAAATATGAATCCATTGCAGAAGATTTTAATTGTAATTGACAGTGTTATGTAAATTGGCTACAAAAACTTGGACACTTTGTTGATATTGATAATTTCAGAGTTTCTTTTCAGTTTATGTAATAATATACTTTTGAATTTGTGTCAGTAAGACTGAGATGACCCAAGAGTTAGTGAATTTAGCTAACTGGAACAAAAATTGTTTTGAAACTGATATGCTTTTGCTCCAAAGTCAAACCACTTTTCCTAAAAAAAGATGAACTAATTTGGTCAATGTGATTCCAAATATTAGAAGAAAATTATTTTTAACATTCAACTAACTTATTGGGAAACGATTAAGTTTGTTTGGAACACCTTTGTTATTGACTCTACTTTTAATGGTAAATTGTATGAAATCTAAATACAGACCTAGTATTTCTGATGGAAATTTAGTGTTCAAATTGAGATGTGCTATAAATGTAAAATACACACTGGATTTTGAAGACAGTATGAAAGAAGAATGCAAAGTATCTTATTAATTAGTTTCTTATGTTTATTACATGTTGAAGTAATATTTTGGATATATTGTGTTAAATAAAATATATTATCAAGAGTAATTTCTCTCACTTCTTTTTACCTTTTAAATGTGGGCACTGGACAACTTAAAATTATGTGTGTGGCTCTCCTTATCCATTTTTCTTTTTTATTCCTAGGATATTTGTGTGTAAAACTTCTCCGTGAAAGTAGGGATCATCTTTGGCCTATTTTTTTCTCCACTGCTGAATCCTTGGTATTAGACCTGTGCTTACCACACAGAAGGTACTCAGTAAATGTTTGCTAAATGAGTGAAAGATTTTGGGTATATAAATTTTTTTTTGCTGTCATAGGTATTTTTGTCATAAACATTTTGCATAAGTTGATATGTGAGTGTGTGCATATGTATTTTATTTATTGCCTTAGAATAAATTCCAAGATCATTGTGTAAAAGGGCGTTGACCATTTTATAACTTGCTAAACATTGCCAAGTTAATCTCAGAAAAGATTGAACCAATTTACAATGCCATCAACATAGTAAATTGGTTCGGGTTATCGGTCTCCCAATGCCAAGTTTTAAAGGGATGTAGAATGATTAGCAATGTGGCATTGGGCAAGTTACTTAGCTCTCTGAAACTCAATTTCTTTAAACTGTAAAATGGAGATAATAATATAAGATTGAAAATTGAATGAGCAAATGCCTGGGCAGATACTTAGACAATATTTGCCTCTTGTGAAGTTGGCATTAAATGTGTGATTCCAGTATAAAAAATTGGAGTATCATAGTGCTTTCTTAAAGTAGTAATGCATTTCTGCTGGGGGTGTAAACTGCCAGGTAAGGTGGGAGATGGCTCCTTCAGGGACCAGGCAGAAGATATCAGAGTCACATGATAGGTAACTGCTGGAGCTGCTAGAGTCTGTTGTTTGCGAGAAGGAAGTAAACTCATACTTTTGTACACTTGATTCTCTAGCTGCTTTATTTTAAATCATGGTGAGGGCTTCCCTGGTGGCGCAGTAGTTGAGAATCTGCCTGCCAATGCAGGAGACACAGGTTCGAGCCCTGGTCTGGGAAAATCCCCCGTGGCACGGAGCAACTAAGCCCGTGCGCCACAACTACTGAGCCTGCGCTCTAGAGCCTGCGAGCAAAAACTACTGAAGCCAGCGCACCCAGAGACCGAGCTCTGCAACAAGAGAAGCCACCACAATGAGAAGCCCGTGCACTGCAACAGAGAGTAGCCCCCACTTGCCGCCAGGAGAGAAAGCTCGCATGCAGCAACAAAGACCCAACGCAGCCACAAATAAATAAATAAATAATAAAATAAAATCATGGTGAGAGCTGACATCTCATATATGCCTAAGAACTCAGCCCCGGATTTCGAAATGAATATTTTCTATTACCTAGCAAACAAAAAGTCCTGAATAAAAATCACCTTGGGTGATGATTTGACAGATTCTGAAATGGTGTAGGGGTGAGTGGGGATCTATAATGGGTTTAGAGGAACACGAAGAGAAAGCTTGTCAGCTGCCCCATATCCAGGTATTATTTCTCAGACTCAGGAGCGCCTGGACCTCCCCTGCCCAATAGAGTAGCCACTGGCTTCATGTGCCTGTTGAGCACTTGATGTGTGACTTGTCTAAATAATTAGTGTGAAAAAATGTAAAATATCTCATCAATGGTGTTTGAATATGATTACATTGATATAATATTTTGGATGTCTTGGGTTAATTAAAGCATATCATTAAGTTAACCTGTTTCTTTTTCCTTTTCCAGTGAGGCTACTAGAAAATTGACAAGTACATATGTGGCTCATGTATGTTTCTGTTGAACAATGTAGGTTGAGACCCCTACATCTTCCTACAGCACTCCCGGCAACCTTCTAGAACCACTTACTTTCAAACAGGCATGGACAGCTCTTATTAGCTCTAAGCTTGGAATTCACAGCCTGGGAATGAAGCAGCAAGCGTTTGCCCTAGACAAGAATCTATGAAGCAGACTGGAAACTGCTAAGATAAACGGCCAGAAACTCAGACCAAAACCTCACCTCAGTTAACAGCAGTAAAATTCCAGAATTTCCCTGTCCATTTTTATTAAAATGGACCATTCATGAGCCCAGAAGTCTGACACTGATAGCTGAGAAAAACAAAAGGTTTTTTTGGTTTTTCAAGTCCAGAAACACAAAGATATAGTAAACTAAAAGGGTAGTTCTTCTATAAAGAAATAAAATGAAATGATTTAGATTAGAAATCATGTTGGTGTGGATTATCTAGGAAACAGAGGCCAAGATGAGCTAGAATGTGCAGGAGATTTATTAAGAGAAATGTCTGTGAAGGAGAAAGGGGAGGTGGCAGGAAATGGCAGGGAAAGCCTTCAGACCATAATGCAAGTCTGACACCTGTGAAAGGAGAGAGGGAATTGGGTAGAAAAAGCCTAAGACAGCAGTGCATTTCGGCCAGGCCAACAGGAGCCCCAGAGCTCCGAGGTTGCCTGTTGGTGGCAGCTTGTGTCAAGCAGGATGGGCCAGCACTGTACCCCTACTGCAGTGGTCAGCCATTGGCTGGGAGCAGCCTAGGGGACACCAATGGCAAGGTGGGTCCATAGGGCACTAACTGGGGCTCTCAGGCAACTCTTCTCCCCTTGGCAGGTCCACCTGAAGGAGAGCTGAGTGGTACACTGATCTTCGACATCGTATACTGTGCTAATTAGAAGTTAAAATTACAACTCAGGTGTTCTTATAACTTTATACCACATGTTTCAGTAAAGTCCTGACAACTTCCTTTAGAAACAGTGTGCTTCTGCATACTGATGTCCTGTGTCAGGACCAGAGTCAGGCCACCATATACTATTGGTCTTGGCTCTGCACATTCAAGATACTTCATTTCTTACAGCCTCAGTTTCCCCATCTGTAACACTGTTGTGAATTATATCTACCTTGTGGGGTTGTTGTGATTATTAAAAAGGATACCACGCAAGGGAGCGATCACTTCATTCATATAACGTTGGTCCCACCTACTGGGAATCAGGTTATGAAGGCTAAAGACTTCTAAAAGCAAGTAATGTCATGTTGATTTCAGCTATTGGCAATATTTGCCTTGAAGATGACTGTCATCTATGAAAAGTCAGTTGAAACATTCTAACTGATCCCAGTAGCACATGCATCAGGAATTTCTTATAATTCTTTCATCTTAGAACACTTTCCCCAGATATTCCCAAGGAGGGCTTATTCCTCCACTCCGGTCTCTGATTGAATGTCACCTCCCAGGCCTTCCCTTACCCCTTTACCCAAAATGGCAGCTCCGTCACCATTTGTCCTTTACATTGCTCTGCTTTCCTTCACAGTACATGCTAGTTCCTGACATTACTGTATTGTTTATTAGTTTATTATTGTCTTCTCTTCTAGAACATAAGCTTCATGGGATCAGGAACATTGTTTCATTGACTGTTATATCCCTGGAATGCTGCCTGGCGATAGTAAGTAATTGATTTTCTTGACTGGTTGATATTCACATGTGGTTTCCAAAGGGATGAGAAGGCAAATGAGGAATTTAGAAGAACAATAATATTTTTCATGAATGTCTGGGGCTACTTTAATGGAGAGAGGAAGAGGAAGAGGCTAATTGCAGAGCGTAGGTGTCCATGCGTCTCACCTTGGACAGGTTCAACCTCCTCCCCAGTCAGACATTTCACTAGAATTGCTAGCAAGAAGCAAATGGGCAGGTCTAGCAATTATCTTTTTTTCTTAATTTCTCTAGAGAAGGTGGGCAAGCTTTTTTTTTTTTCTTAAACTCATGGAAATCAGATGGGAAAAGAAAATTGAACAAGAGTCCTGCCTAAGAACACTCTATGTTATAAATCACAGCAAGATCCTTTTTGACTCACCTCCTAGAGTGATGCAAATAAAAACAAACAAATGGGACCTACTGAAACTTAAAAGCTTTTGCACAGCAAAGGAAACCATAAACAAGACCAAAAGACAACCCTCAGAATGGGAGAAAATATTTGCAAACAAAGCAACTGATAAAGGATTAATCTCCAAAATTTACAGGCAGCTCATGCAGCTCAATATCAAAAAAAACCCCAATCCGAAAATGGGCAGAAGACCTAAATCGACATTTCTCCAAAGAAGATATACAAATTGCCAACAAACACATGAAAGGATGCTCAACATCACTAATCATTAGAGAAATGCAAATCAAAACTACAATGAGGTATCACCTCACACCAGTCAGAATGACCATCATCAAAAAATCTACAAACAATAAATGCTGGAGAGGGTGTGGAGAAAAGGGAACCCTCTTGCACTGTCGGTGGGAATGTAAATTAATACAGCCACTATGGAGAACAGTATGGAGGTTCCTTAAAAATCTAAAAATAGAACTACCATATGACTCAGCAATCCCACTGCTGGGCATATACCCTGAGAAAACCATAATTCAAAAAAAGTCATGTACCACAATATTCATTGAAGCTCTACTTACGATATCCAGGACATGGAAGCAACCTAAGTGTCCATCGACAGATGAATGGCTAAAGAAGATGGGGCACATATATACAATGGAATATTACTCAGCCATAAAAAGTAACGGAATTGAGTTATTTGTAGTGAGGTGGATGGACCTGGAGTCTGTCATACAGAGTGAAGTAAGTCAAAAGGAGAAAAACAAATACTGTATGCTAGCACATATATATGGAATCTAAGAAAAAAAAAAGTGTCATGAAGAGCCTACAGGTAGGATGGGAATAAAACACAGACCTACTAGAGCATGGACTTGAGGCTATGGGGAGGGCGAAAGGTAAGCTGTGACGAAGTGAGAGAGTGGCATGGACATATTTACACTATCCAGCGTAGGGTGGATAGCTAGTGGGAAGCAGCCACATGGCACAGGGAGATCAGCTAGGTGGTTTGTGACCACCTAGAGGGGTGGGATAGGGAGGGTGGGAGGGAGGGAGACACAAGAGGGAAGAGATATGGGAACATATGTATATGTATAACTGATTCACTTTGTTGTAAAGCAGAAACTAACACACCATTGTAAAGCAATTATACTCCAATAAAGATGTTTTAAAAAAAGATATGGCACATATATATAATGGAATATTACTCAGCCATAAAAAGAAATGAAATTGAGTTATTTGTAGTGAGGTGGATGGACCTAGAGTCTGTCGTACAGAGTGAAGTAAGTCAGAAAGAGAAAAACAAATACCATATGCTAACACGTATATATGGAATCTAAAAAACAAAAAAATGGTTCTGAAGAACCTAGGGACAGGACAGGAATAAAGACACAGGCGTAGAGAATGGACTTGAGGACACGGGGAGGGGGAAGGGTAAGCTGGGATGAAGTGAGAGATTGGCATGGAGATATATACTACCAAATGTAAAATAGACAGCTAGTGGGAAGCAGCCGCATAGCACAGGGAGATCAGTTGGGTGCTTTGTGACCACCTAGAGAGGTGGGATAGGGAGGGAGGGAAGGAGATGCAAGAGGGAGGAGATATAGGGATATATGTATACATATAGCTGATTCACTTTGTTATACAGCAGAAACTAACACACCATCGTAAAGCAATTATACTCTAATAAAGATGTTAAAAAATAATAATTAATAAATCACTAAATATTGGGGAAAAAAAAAAGAGTCCTGCTTAGCCCACCAAACGAACGCTCAGTCTTTGGAGGATCAAGAATGGTTCTGTTTGGTGTGGCCTGTACCTGTAAGTCATGAGCAAAGACATAGCTGTAGTGTAGAGAAGGGAAAACAATTGTTCTGCATCAGCCTGAAAGGCAAACCTGGCATTACAGAGTGGCTGACACCAGGAAGATCTAGACAGTTATCTCTATTGCTTGGGTCTGTCCAGCAGCTGAGAGGCCATGAGTGAGGGAGGAAGAACTGCTCACCCTGAGAAGTGTTCCAGCCCAGGCGGTGTCCCTCTGGGTGGTGGTGAAGGGGCTTCCTGGACTGAGTGCAGCAGGTTCAGACTGGAGGAACTTCGTGGCCCCTTTTGATTTACTGTCTCCATGAGTTCTAGTCTCCCCTGAGGTAACAAACTGTTTACCCAGGAGGTCAACAGAGAGAAAAAGAGAAGTGGGGTCATTTAGCAGCCAGACAGAATGCAATAAATGCTTAGAAGGGCAACTTGCTCTTGACTAAGCCAAGAAATAGTGTGCAGATCACCCTCAGTTTTCACCTTCCTGTGGGTAATACATCATGCCTGGGAGAGCCTCCAGGACTCCAGGGATCCCCACAAACTAGGAAAAGGCTGTCTGCCAAACAGAGAGCCCCATCTAAGAGAGTAATGAAGGGCAAAGCTGAAATTCCAGCAGTTTCTCCTTTAAAGGTTAGTGCTTCTTGCTCCTGTTCATGGAGAAAGGAGTCAGCCTCCACTCATTGATGAGCTCAGATTTTTGTTTTTTAATTTATTTATTTGGCTGCATTGGGCACGCAGGATCTTCACTGCGGTGCTTGTTGTGGTGTGTGTGTTTTCTCTTCTCCAGTTGAGGTGCACCAGCTCAGTAGATGTGGCGCGTGGGCTTAGTTGCCCCGTGGAGTGTGGGATCTTAGTTCCCTGACCAGGGATCGAACCCGTGTCCCCTGCTGGAAGGCAAATTCTTTACCACTGGACCACCAGGGAACTCCCATGAGCTCAGGTTTAATTCTCCTAATATTGCAGTCAGTAGACAGAGCACAGGGCTGTGAGACAAAAGACCTAGGTTCTAGTCCCAACTTCACCTCTAACTCACTTTGTGACCTTGGTCAAGTTGCTTGACCTCTACGGGCCTCAAATTATTTCCCATAAAATAAGAAGACTGAATTAAATAATTTGTAAGAGTTTCTTCTAACTTTTTTTTTTTTTCTTCCAGTGCTCATGTTTTGTGAACACATGATTGGGTGGATTCAAGCAGGGCTGGGTTATATCTCCCTTTTAGAGCTCTCTCTGAAAGGCAGTTTAGCATTTGGCACTGGGAGTGGGAAACAAAACAGAGAAGCAGCCTTGAGATGTGACAGACCTAGGGGCTGCCTGTCCTGTCTCCGTCCCAGGGCTCTGGGGTGGCCCTTTCATCTCCAGGAGTGTAAAGCCCTCACAGAAGAGGGCAGAAGGCCTGGTGATGGAATGCAAGTACTGTCATCTGGTTCCCCTGCCTCCCAGCCCCACTGACCTTGGAGTGGTGAGTCACGCTTTATTACTGTGAGCGCCTGGCATTGGCCCCGCACAACTTCTTGAGCTTGTCAACACCCTGGATAGAATAAATCATCAGAGGCCCATTTTTAGCCAAGAGTGAAAAATGATGTCACCAGAAGATGCATATGGGAGGCGAGGGTTTGTTGAAGGACGGGGCTGTCTTCCCAGGGAACCAATCCTGGGAAGTCTTCAGGGCCCTGGATCTGCAGCCCGCAGCCTCACAGCGCCTGGAGGGCTGGAGGGAAAGGCAGGCAGCTGAAGGGGGAGGACACCAGGACACTCCCCGCCTTTACCCACTTTCAAGATCATATCCACCAACAGAGGGATCTTAGCTTCTCCCTGTTCCAGGAAGTAGGCCCTTCTTTCTATCCTGAATAATAAAATCGCAGGGAGTGAGGAGGGAGATGCTGAATTCTCCAAATCCAGAGACTTTCTAATCTTTTGTTCTGTTTTATTTTAGGAGCAGAGGGAAGAGTGAGGGGAAGATTTGCAGCCTGTATGCTTAGCTTTTCTCCCCCTCTCTCCCAGCTCTGGCCTGGACTAACTCATCTCGGAGGCTCTTCCACCTCTACCCTTCGGTAGCTCATTGCTAGGTTTGAAAATAACACATTTCAGCCAAGCTGAGCATGTGGGCTAATTGCTGATATTTTAAAGATAAAACAGCACCATTGCAGTAAAAACAAAAAAAAATCCCGGTTCTGTTACTTTTATGAACTGTGGGATCCTGCTCAAGTTACTTAACCTCCTGCCTCTATTTCCTCATCAGTAAAGTGGAGAGAACATTGATAATCGTACGTGCCTCAGAAGGTCTTTGGGAGGATTAAGCAAGATAAAACAGTTCAGGGCTTGTTTAACACAGTGCCTGCCCATAAACTCAGGCAAGAGTGTAGCTGAGTAGAAAACAAAAGCTGGTGGGGCCCAAGCTCTCTTAGGGAGACAGTAGGAGCTGGGGTGCTCTTTCAAAGTCTGGATGCCCATTCTGTCCTCTCCCGGCCTCCTGAAGGGACAAGTGAGTTCTGCTCCTGGGCAGATCTCACAGGAACTGATGTTTCCTCTCTGGACTTGTTTGACTAGTCACTTCCTCCCCTGACCGTGTGTTTGCCCCGAATCAGGAGAGAGGACTGACAGCCTGAGAAGACACACTAGGACCCAGAGAGGGGAGAACCAGTTCGTTCATTCATCCATCCATCCAGCAAAAACTCTGCACCCATCTGTGCCTGGCAGTGCTCCAGACCTGGGAGGCTTCAGAGACTATCTGTGCCTGGGCCTTTCCTTCCAAAGCCTTGGGGAGGGGCCAGCCTTCTTGGGATTCAACTTCCCTCTTGACTCCCACCTTTCTTCTCTCTCCCCCATCAATTAGGCTTGGGCCCTGGTCATTCTAATTTCAAAATGACCTATATATCTGTGGGCCTCTTCCTCTTGGGGGTACTAGTTGAAACCCTGGGAGTCAATCAGATTGTCAAAGGACAGTATATCCAGAAAAGGGAATCTACTTCAGGGTGAAATCTTGGGAAATATGTACATTTGAGAATGAAGAGTTCAGGGAGAAAATGCCACAGAGGGGCAAGTACTGGTGGATGGGGGTGTTGGGTAAAGGGTGGGGGCCCAGCTGAGGCTACTGGGAGGATAGGTAGGCCTGGAGAACCACACAAAGAAGCCAGTAGATTTGTGATTCTAAGAAAGGGGTTGGTCCAAGCATGCAGTCGGCCTCAGGCCATGAGTAAGGCAGTGGACAAGGGCCAGTGGCCAGCAATTCTCAAGCCCAGGTGATTCTCAGGGGTCCAGACTGGGCATCACCATCACATTGGAGGCTCCTGCCTCTGCCAAGAGTCCAGTCCTGGCACTGAGGCAGGGACCTGCCCCAAACGAGGCAGCTGGAAGAGGAGAAGGTTCAATTCCCTGCCCTGGGCACTTGATCAGGGCCAGCCCCAAGGTGGGGGGGTTGATGGCGGTGGGTCTGCAGGAGGGGATCAGATGGCCCCAGTTCAGGGAAGAACAGGTCTGGCAGGGACTGCCAACCAGCCTGATGGTTCCCAGAGAACGGTAAACATGAGGAGGCAGGTCTGAGGTGGAATTGATTAATGGGGTGGCTGGTCTAGATTCATGGGAAGATGATGACCTCTGCCTTTAAGATTATCGCAGGCTAATCATGTGGCAGATCTTCCCTCATTTGAAGACCAGTGCACAGAGACTGTAGCCCCATCAAACAATATTCCACAGTTGACAGCTGTCTGTATCTGTGATTCACCTGGTCCTCACCACAACCCTGTGTGCTAAGAAAGGGAGGTCACATCTTCTCCGTTTTGCCAGTGAGGAAACTGAGTCTCAGTTGGTGAAGGGGACTTTCCCTAGGAGGCAGCTGGTGGTGAGGAGCCAGGAGAGGCATCCAGGGCCAGCTCAGGCTGCAGTTCCCTGAGCCCTCTCCTGCCTTGTTTTTTTGTTCGTTTGTTTTTTGTGTTTTGTGCTTTTTGGTGGGAGGAAGATAGTGGCTGAGGGTGGATTTCAGGTCCAAATTCTAGCTCTTCCCCTTACTGACTTGTGTGATCTTGGGCAAGTTGCTTAATCTCTCCTTTTCCTCATTTCTAAAATGGGACAGTAACGCTGACGTTTCTGTTCCTGACATCAGTTTGCCAGGAATGACTCAGAGCTTGGTTCTAGGCTTTCTCTTCTCCAGACAATCAGCTTCTCCAGCTTCTCAGTCACACCCTACCACAGCTATTACTCAAGCATAGATGGAAAGTCTATGCTTTCATGCATTTTCCACTTGAAAGACTCTTATTAGCTCTAGGTCTATACTGTCAACTGCTAATCCAACTTTCACACTTGGATCTCTGAGGCATCTCAAAATGGAATTTCATCCTGTTCCCCAACCCAACCTCCTCTCTCCCCAGATGCTCCTTCTCTGATGTCCCGACCAGCTCAGTAAATGGCACCACCAGCCCCTCAGTTATTCATGTCAAAATTGGTCACTTACCATTTATATTTTTCTCTTCCTTGACTTCCACATTTCATCACTTACCAAGTTCTATGGATTTGGACTCATAAATATTGCTCCAATCCACCCATTTCTCTCTATTTCCTCTCCTTCTCTACCCACCTCTAGTCAAGTCTAGTCAAGTCACCCTCATCTTTCACCTGCACTTCTGCAACATCCTCCAGGAGATTTCCCTGGACTCACTCTTGCACACTTCCTGTTTATCCTTTCCACAAATGTCAGAGCTATCTTTCAAAAAAATCTTAATTACATCATTTATAACATGTTACACAAAATTTACCATCTTAACGATTTCTAAGTATATAGTTTAGTAGTGTTAAGTCTATTCACATTGTTGTGCCATCTCCAGAACTTGTTCAGCTTGCAAAACTGAAACTCTGTATCATTAAACAATTCCCTTCTCCTTAGCCCCTAGAAACCACCATTCTACTGCCTCTATAAGTTTGACTAGTCTATGTACCTCATATAAGTGAAATTAAACAATATTTATCTTTTTAATCTTTATTTATCTTTGTGAATCACTTAGCATAATGCCCTCAAAATTCATCCAAGTCATAGCATGTGTCAGACTTTCCTTCCTTTTTGAGGCTGAAAAATATTCCATTGTGTGTATACACCACATTTTTTTAAACCATTCATCTGATGGGCACTTGGGTTGCCTCCAACTTTTGGCTATTGTGAATAATGCTGTTATAAACATGAGTGTACAAATATCTCCTTGAGATGCTGCTTTCAATTCTTTTGGGCATTTACCCAGAATTGGAATTGCTGTATTATATGGTAGTTCTATTTTTAATTGTTGAGGAACTGTCATACTGTTTTAACATAGCAACTACGCCATTTTACATTCCCACCAATGGTGCACAAAGGTCCCAATTTCTCCACATCCTCGCCAACACTTATTATTATTATTTTTATAGTAGTCATCCTAATGGGTGAGAAGTGGTATCTCATTGTGGTTTTGATTTGCATTTCTCTACTAATTAGAGATATTCAGTATCTTTTCATATACTTATTGGCCGTTGGTATATCTGCTGTGGAGAAATGTCTATTCAAGTCCTTTGCCCATTTTTAAATTGGGGTTTTCTTTGTTGTTGAGTTGTAGGAGTTCTTTGTATATCCTGGATATTACTCTCTTATCAGATATAAAATTTGCAAATATTTTCTCCCATTTCATGGGTTGCCTGTTCACTCTGTTAACTGTATGCTTTGATGCACTTCAACGGCTTCTTATTATTCCTAAAACACGAGGCCAAAATCCTACATAACTCAACTTCAGCTTACACCTCCAGTCTCATGGAGCTCCCTGTGGATTATTAGGGTGCAACCACTGGCCTTCTTTTAGTTCCTCTTAGACACTGTGCTCCTTCCCTCTTCCGTTTGCTTTGCCCTTTGCCTAGAACACCTACCTAGCTATTAGTGTGAGCATCTGTTCAAAGATTACCTCTTCTAGCAGCAGACTCAATGAGGGCTGGGACTGTTACCCAGTGGCACAGGAGGCCTACTGTCTGTGATATTCTAGGGGTCCACAAAAATATTTTAATTTAAATTTCTTTTCAAATTATTTGAAAAAAAAGAATGTAAGAATAATGGATATGTCATAATTAATTCAGTCTAGACTATATTTGTCTATTCACCAAGAGAGTCATAAAATATAAATTAATTGTTTTTAA
The DNA here is from genome assembly GCF_026419965.1 of Kogia breviceps. Taxonomy (NCBI): domain Eukaryota; kingdom Metazoa; phylum Chordata; class Mammalia; order Artiodactyla; family Physeteridae; genus Kogia; species Kogia breviceps. The sequence continues at coordinate 142,988,604 of NC_081312.1, forward strand.
TGGAAGAAAGAACTCAAAAAGGCAAAAGTGCCCACAAAATACATAACGTGACCCTGATTGTTCCTGTCTTGTTCACACCTGTGTCCTCATTTGGCCAATTAGAAGCCCGACACATACTAGATGCTCAGTTAACATGCATTGAATGAATAGAGGAATGAGAATAACAAGAAGGAGGTAATCTTCAGCAAATGCACAGAAATTCTCTGACACAGATTCCTTGAAATAAACCTTCAGCTCTTAGTTATGAGGTAGAAGACACCAAGTTTCTTCCTGTCTGAGCCCAAGGGTACTTTGTTCTTGTGGCTGGGGAATAAAGCCATCTGTTTTGGAAGATTTTGGAAAGACATCTATAGAAGTCAAGATCCAGCCTTAACAAAACTTAATTCAACAGTTCTTAAAAACTGAGCCTGCACACACAAGGAAGGCCTGGGACTAAGGCAGTGTTTTTCTTTCTTTGTTTTTTTAAATCTTTCAGTACATTAATTTTGTTTTTAAAAAAAGCTTTATTGAGGTATAATTGTCATACAATAAACTGCATATATTTAAAGTGTAAATGTTTGACATGTGTATATACCCCTGAAGGAGGTGTATAGGAGAGATAGTGATCCCTCCTATCTGCCCATCTCATATCTCTATCCACAAGCAACTGCTGATCTAGTTTCTATCACTACACATTAGTTTACATTTCTAAAGTTTTATATAAATGGAATATGCAGTGTATACTCTTTTTGTCTGGCTTATTTCACTCAGCATATTTATTTTGAGATTCATCCATGTTGTTGCATCAACAGTTCGTTCATTTTTATTGCTGGGAAGTATTTTATTGTATTGATGAACACATTTGTTTATGATGAACATCTGAGTTTCTATTTTTTGGCTACTACAAATAAATGCCTATGAACATTGGTGTATAAGCCATTGTATGGACATGTATTTCCTTTTCTTTTAGGTAAATATCTAGGAGTATAACAGCTGGATTTTATGGTGGGTGTATCTTGAACTTTTTAAGAAGCTGCCAAACTATCAAAGTGGTTGCACCATTTTGCATTCCCATCAGGAGTGTGTGAGAGCTCTAGTTCCTCTACATTCTTGCCAAACTTGGTATGGCCAGTCTTTTTTTTTTTTGGCTGTGTTGGGTCTTCGTTTCTGTGCGAGGGCTTTCTCTAGTTGTGGCAAGCGGGGGCCATTCTTCATCGCGGTGCGGAGGCCTCTCACTATTGCGGCCTCTCTTGTTGCGGAGCACAGGCTCCAGACGCGCAGGCTCAGTAGTTGTGGCTCACGGGCCTAGTTCTGCGGCATGTGGGATCTTCCCAGACCAGGGCTCGAACCCGTGTCCCCTGCATTAGCAGGCAGATTCTCAACCACTGTGCCACCAGGGAAGCCCTGGCCAGTCTTTTTAACTTGAACCATTCCAGTAGGTGTGTAGTAGTATCTGATGGTGGTTTTAATTTTTATTTCCCTGATGACTAATGTTATTGGGCATCTTTTCATGTGCTTATTTGCCATCTGTATATCTTCTTTGATGAAGTGTCTGTTTAACTCTTTTGCCTGTTTAAAAAATTGGGTTGTTAGTGTTGAATTTTGAGAGTTCTTTACATATTCAGGATACAAGTCCTTTATCAGATATATGCTTTGCAAAAATTTCCTCCCACTTTTTGCTTCTCTTTTCATTCTCTTACCACTGTCTTTTAAAGAGTAGAAGTTTTTAATGTTGTTCAGCTTGTTTTTCTTATGTACAGTGCTTTTGGCATTATACCTATGAAATCCTTTCCCCTAACCCCAGGTGACAAAGATTTTATCCTATATTTTCTTCTACAATTTTTATTGTTTTGGGTTTCACATTTAGGTCTATGATCCATTTTTATTGAATTTTTAAAATTTTATTTTAAATTAAATTTAATTTATTTACTTTTGCCTGTGTTGGGTCTTCATTGCTGCGTGCGGGCTTTCTCTAGTTGTGGCAAGCAGGGACTACTCTTGGTTGCAGTGCACGTGCTTCTCATTGCAGTGGCTTCTCTTGTGGAGCACAGGCTCTAGGAGCATAGGCTTCTGTAGTTGTGGCACTTGGGCTCATTAGTTGTCTCTTGTGGGCTCTAGAGTGCAGGCTCAGTAGTTGTGGCGCACAGGCTTAGTTGTTCCACGGCATGTGAGATCTTCCCAGACCAGGGATCGAACCCATGTCCCTGCATTGGCAGGCGGATTCTTAACCACTGAGCCACCAGGGAAGTCCCATCTTTATTTAATTTTTGTATATGGTATGAACTATGGACTCAAATTTATTTATATCTAGTTAATTAATTTTCCCACAATAGTTTGTTGAAAAGGCTATCATTTCTCCACTGTGTTGCCTTTGAGCCTTTGTCAGAAACTACTTGTCCATATACATGTGAATTTATCTCTGAACTCTATTCTGTTCCAGTGATCTATTTTGTCTGGCTTTATGATAATACCACACTGTCTTGACTGCTAGAGCTTTGTAGTAATTTTTGAAATCAGGTAGCTTTAGCCATTCAATTTTGTTCTTCTTCAGATTTGTTTTTGTTATTCTAGGTCCTTTAGAACCAGCTTGTTAATTTCTTTAAAATAGCCATCTGGGATTTTAATTGCAGTAGCTTTGAATCTATAGATCAATTTGAAGAAAATTGACATTTTATCCATATATAGATAGATAGATAACTATATAGCACGATATATATTAAGATATCAATTTTCTTCTAACTGATGTATCTATATCTATATTATCTCCAGTCCTTTTTTTCAGCCTCATCATTCCTCTCCAGATTCCAGGCCGTAGCTCACATGAGGGCCCCACCTAGTGTTACCAGGAGTACTGAAAAAGAAGGCAAAGGAAAGGATTCTGACACGATGCAAGCTAAAAAAAAATAAAACCCTAAAATTAAACGTCAACTAGGAATAAGTATTTGTCACAAATGTGGTAGAGAGGTTAATAACCTCAATCTTTAAAAAGTTTCTACTTCGATTAAAAAAAACAACTACTAAAACATCAATATAGGAAAGTGCGTAGGGGACATGAACAGTTCACAGGTAAGGAAATAAAAATGGCTTATAAATGTATGGGGAAATGTTCGGCTTTAACAGTAATCACAGAAATGCAAACACAACAATAAAACACTTTTTGCCCCCCGCTGCATCATGCAAGACTAACTATGACACTACTCAAGGCTGGTGAGGGTGTGGGGAGAAAAGCACTGCTCGCACACTGTTCAGGCAATAGGCTTTGAAAAGCTTTAAAATATTCATATTCTTGGGCTTCCGTGGTGGCGCAGTGGTTGAGAGTCCTCCTGCCGATGCAGGGGATGCGGGTTCGTGCCCCGGTCCGGGAAGATCCCACATGCCGCGGAGCGGCTGGGCCCGTGAGCCATGGCCGCTGAGCCTGCGCATCCAGAGCCTGTGCTCCGCAACGGGAGAGGCCACAACAGTGAGAGGCCCCCGTACCGAAAAAAAAAAAAAAAAAAAAAAAATTCATATTCTTTACCCAGTAATTCCTCTACTGTAAATCTTCTAGAGAAATAATCAGAAATGCAGACAAAGATGTATGCACACAGATACTAATCACAGTGTTATTTATTATTAACACACCAACCTCAATTCCCAGTGCTATGGAATAGTGTTCAGATTACAGTACATCCAAACAATGCAGTCCCAGGCGGTTACTTAAAAATGATATTGACTAACTTTTTTGGGGGGGCTTCTAGCCTTCAAGACTGTGAGACAATAAATTTAAACACCATCTCTACATGGTGTTCTCTCTGTGTACCTGTCTGCATCCAAATTAATCCTTTTTATATAACGCCACCCGTCATGTTGACTAGGGCCCACCTTAATGACCTCATCTTAGCTAATTACATCTGCTACAGCCCTGTTTCCAAAAAAGGTCACATTCTGAATATTGGGAGTGAGACTTCAACTTATGAATTTGGGGGTGGGGCACAATCCAACCCATAACAATGTCTTTGTCCGCAACTAGACTCCAAGGTCCTGGCCAGGAGGGTCTCAATAAGCACTTGGCAAGTTTATGGAAGAAAGTGAACTAAATAAGGAGTTGTCAGGAGGCACCTGCAGGAGGACCCGGGGTGGTATTATCCCAGTGATATTCCCTCAGCCTTGTCAGTGACCCCAAACTGGCCAGGGTCAGGAAGATGAATGAAGGTTGTAAACCAGACTAACAACGTACTACTTTCCAGCAGGGACAGGAAAGGTTTTTCTCCCAGCCATGGCATTCATTGCCTTCTCTGGGAAGCTACATTAATCACCCCAGGATTCTGAGAGGCTCAGTGAGGGCCAGGGAGGCCCCTGGAGTGACAGTTCACACAAGTCCTGGGGAAGTCTGAGGAGGAACTCAGAGATGACATCACCCATTCTCCAATGTTACAGGTGAGGAAACTGAGGCCAAGAGGCTGAGCAGGTTGTCTGTCTTGGTGATAGGGTGACAAAGCTGAGACAGAACCCAGGTGTCTTGACTTCCTGTGAAGTGCTTTTTTCCCCCACGAAACTTTCACTCAGCCATTTGTCTTCTCTTGGACTCACTGTTCTCCGTATAATGTAGCAAACACCTTTGTATAATGTAGCAAATACCTTTGTATCCCATCACAGAGGGTGCTGCCTTGAAGCCATGGATGCCCACAGGGTGGTCTCAAGCAGCTGGTCGAAGAGAATGCCCCAAACACCTGGTTCTTCATCATACTCTCCTACCCTGGACCTGTGAGGACTCGCTGAGTTCAAGTTCAGGCACTGAATTTACTGTGGCCCTTCATACCTAATGCCAGATTCCAATCTAGCGGCCGAAATGGGATACTTCCATATTCTGCATTGCCCTATGCTTTGTTGAAGATTTTTAAAAAGTAAAATTAATGTACATGGGCTTCCCTGATGGTGCAGTGGTTAAGAATCTGCCTGCCAATGCAGGGGACATGGGTTCAAACCCTGGTCCGGGAAGATCCTACATGCCACGGAGCAACTAAGCCCATGTGCCACAACTACTGAGCCTGTGCTCTAGAGCCCGTGCTCCACAACAAGAGAAGCCACCACAATGAGAAGCTCGTGCACAGCAATGAAGACCCAATGCAGCAAAAATTAAAATTAATTTTAAAAAATCAATGTACATGTCTATAAATAGAATGTAAGCTCCTTTGAGAACCTTACCCTTTATCTTTTTTTTTTTAACAAAACCTATTTTTGTTTTTATTACACGGGCCTCTCACTGTTGTGGCCTCTCCCGCTGCGGAGCACAGGCTCCGGACGCGCAGGCCCAGCGGCCATGGCTCACGGGCCCAGCCGCTCCGCGGCATGTGGGATCTTCCCGCATCGGGGCACGAACCCGCGTCCTCTGCATCAGCAGGTGGATTCTCAGCCACTGCGCCACCAGGGAAGCTCCTACCCTTTATCTTTATCTCTAGTTCCCAGTTGTATAGATGCTCCGTGAATAAAGAAATAAACACACCAACTAAATTTATGAGAGAAGCCCCTGCCTGCAGTGGTGGTTGGATGGGAGTGAGGGGAGTCAGAATTGATGAATCCATTCATTTTCCCTCTACCAAAGTCTACTCTTAAGGTTACTTTTAGAATAAATTTCTCCCCTGCCCTGCCCTGCCCTCCCTTCAGCTTCCAGACAGTGGACCTTGAAAGAGGGTTTTTCTTTAGGGAAGAAAGTTCAATGACTCCAAACCAAAGGGTTGTCAGGTGTTTTCCCCCAAAGCCTCTGTTTAGGAATATCAGGGTTTCCTTTTCAATTTTATTTTCAATCTCCATTCCAAGGAAGCCCATGAAAGAAGCAGTGAGAGGTGAAGAAATGAAATGCAACCAAAGCTTCAATGTGAATCTTCAGTGTAAACCCAGTTTTTCTTACTGGAACTCCAAGGCAAACATGATAAACATGATCAAAAATGATGCCATTTGAAAGAGCTCATTAGTGCATCTGGGAATACCCAAGGGAAGTTTCAGGGAATCAGAGGCTTCTGGGAAATGCATGATTCATAGAAAAGGGGTTCACCATTTTCTCCCTGAAGACCAATTCTTTAGTGTCATGCCATAACTTCCAAGCCATATCTTACTTAGTCTGATACTTTTTAAAACCCAGCAGATATTAACAGGTCACTCTTTCGGGTCTCAGTGATGCATAAGGAGTCTCCAACCCTTGGTCTGAACCTTTAAGAAATATCCATGCTCGATCCAGGGCTGCTCCCAGTGTGTCTTCACTGTGCTTTCTCTTCTTTTACAGAATCTAAAGACAGAGTTGGAGTAAACAGTAGGAATCATCTGTACTATAATACCCATTGGTAATGTCATTTCAGATACTGCCTCCCCATGAGGTCTTTCCTAACCTGGCAGCCAAGCTAATTACTCCTTGCGCTGAGCTCCCATGCCCCTTGCACAGGTGTTGGTTACAACTTTTCCCAGAGTGCATTATAATTATTTGTTTGCATGTCTGTCTCCCAGGTTGTGGGCTTCTGAGAGCGAACATGGTGTCTTACTCAGGCTTGCATTCCACCCTTGCTCCTAGCAGAGTTCCTGGCAAATAGTATCTGTTTGTGAAATGAATAAAGAAGGGCCTTACTTTCTACATGCAATAAAGCTGGGGATGCATAGAGAGATGATGTGCCCTGGGTAAGGTAAAGACCTTTATCACTACTTATATTCTTCTGCAGTTAATTATGAAAGAGAATGAACTAATTGTAAAATATATTGTTATCATTTTCTGTATTTATTATCTCTGACCAGATATGTAGAGACCAGATGCTTCCAGTTTGCTCTTGTATGTTGCCTGATTGTCCCAGTTAATGTGGTTTACTCTGGTTAATGATGGAAAACTACACTCCCCTGCTCTTTTCCCCAAAGAGGACAGGAATTTCTTGCTCAAATCTCAGACTTGTTTGGCCTGCTGATCGTCTTATAGGAAAATGTAGTTGGCTGGGAAGTAGGAGATAATTTCCTGAGTCTTTTCTCTTCCTTTTTCCTACTTAGTATCTCTCATTCTCTGGACAACTCAAGGAGTCGACCTGACTATAGACCTGGTACATTTGGGAACAAAGCCTCAAAGTCCTGAGCTGTCTCTTGCAAAACCTGAGCAAAGGTCCCAATTATCTGTAGGCATTTCCAGTTAGTGTCAGTATGTGAACAAGTAGAGTTGGGGCTTTCAGCTTTGTGTAACTTATGTCAGGAAAGCTGTGTGCTCAAAATTGTCTTTCTGACTTTGCCCACATGTACTAAGGTATTATGAAAGGGAAATGAGCATTGAAACTGCCAGGAGTGATTGTCAAGATATTTAGCAACATATCTAGCACAGGCAGGGCCAGTCAGAGCCTTCCTTCCAACTCTAGGGGAGAGGAACAAGTGAGCCAGGGCAAGGAGGGGAGTCATGGGGGAGGACAGGGGCTTGAGTCAGCAGATGGATAGCAACTGATATAAAACTAGTTCAAAGTTTATACAACTGGGGTGACCACATGAATGTGTCCCAGTGGAATAACTGCCTGAGAGTAAGAAAGAACTGGGCCAATTAACATCTCCACTAACCCACCCTCTGACAGTGGTCCCCAAACTGTCTGCATAGGAGACCCAGAGGATCTTTTAAAAAATGCCAAAGACCAGGCCATAATTTCTGGGGTGAAACCCAGTACCTTTGAAGCTCCCCAGGTGATTCCAATGTGCATGTAAGTTGAGAATCCTCTGTGACATTAAGTTAGTTATTTTGTCTTTTGGGCATTGGTGTTCCTTCTCAGTAAAAAGTGGACAATACCCAGCTCACCTTTCATTTGAGAAAATCACATGAATACATGCAGTGCCTGACATGTAGTGGGTGCTCACTAATGATTTCCTTTGTCTTTTCCCTCTCAAATTATTTATTTTCCTTTGTCACTTCTTTTGAATGTCGTCATTTGGATAAACAACCACTTTTTGAAATGGAGATGTCCCTGGAAGGGCTTGGGGCTAGTTAGTCATTTATGTCTTAGTGTAGGTTTTTTTTTTTTTTTTTTTTTTTTTTTTTGGTGGTACGTGGGCCTCTCATTGTTGTGGCCTCTCCTGTTGAGGAGCACAGGCTCAGCGGCCATGGCTCAGGGGCCCAGCCACTCTGCGGCATGTGGGATCTTCCCAGACCGGGGCACGAACCGGTGTCCCCTGCATCGGCAGGCGGACTCGCAACCACTGTGCCACCAGGAAAGCCCCTTTAGAGTAAGTTATTTAAGATGATGTCTCTTCGAAGCCAGCTGACCTGAGGTAAGCTAGGTGGTGGGGTTTCTAATTTCAAGAATTAGATGAGCCTGAGGAGTAAGAGGCGTCCCGTGTTCTTTCTTTTAAATTTCTGTTAGTTCTTTTTTTCCTTTTATTAACATCTTTATTGGAGTATAATTGCTTTACAATGGTGTGTTAGTTTCTGCTTTACAACAAAGTGAATCAGTTATACATATGTTCCCATATCTCTTCCCTCTTGAGTCTCCCTCCCTCCCACCCTCCCTATCCCATGCCTCTAGGTGGTCACAAACCACTGAGCTGATCTCCCCGTGCTATGCGGCTGCTTCCCACTAGCTATCCACCCTACGTTTGGTAGTGTAAATATGTCCATGCCGCAGCTGCTTCAGCTTCTTGTCGAGAACCTAACCTCAAACTCGTGGCTGCCTCGTTCTTCTCCAAAGCCCAGCTGAAAGTAACATTTGTAAAGGATGGCCCATTCCTCTGGTTTAGGCATTCTCCTTTGGCCTCCACAAATTCTAACAGGTCTGTGACTGGGGTCAGGGCTCTGGGAATGGGAATCCTAGGCAGCATTCTGTGTGTTTGTGTGAACTGTCCATTTCCTCCCAGGGAGATATAACATAGCTTTCTTCAGACTCTTGAAGGGAATTTCCACACCCCACCCACCAACAAATTTAAGAATTATTACTTTAACAACTTCCTGGAAGAAGCCGCCCCCCTGGGCATGCCCTTGCTGAATGGGCCTTTGTGGAATTGTTCTGCTGAATTGCTCTTTGGCATGATATGCAAACTTATATTGAGGAGCAATTGAAGAAATAACCCTTGAAACTCTTGTAATAAGGCTGCTGTTGATTTGTGGGTTATATTACACTATGTGCATTCCTAAAGGAGCAAGAGAGACACTTCTTCCAAGCCCCTGGGCAGTTGCTTAAATCTTATGGACACTTTCTTCTTGTCTTTGGCTTCCAGAAAGCTTGGAGCATAAGGAAGGTTAGAAATAATTTTTTCTGGTGAAATGAGTGTAGTTCAAGATGTGAGGGTAGCCAGAACAACATACAGGGCACCTCTGCCCTCAGTTAACTGGACACAGGAATGAGTGAGTGTCCCATCTTGAGAGGAGTGCCCTCATTCAAGCACTAGGATTGCTCCTCACTGAATCCTCAATGCTGGGCATACAGTAGGTGCTCAATAAATGTTTTGCTGAATGAATGCAGTGTTCCACAGAGCTCTTGAAGCTGTGCTTCCTGCCAAAGTGGGGAGACTCCCTGGCCTACTTTTTTGTTTCATTGTTATGTGGCTCTCAAGGCAGGCTATCTTGTGAACCCACCTTTGCCCAGAGATCCCTGAAGAAAAAGCTCTCCCACTTTTCTCTCCCATCCTCTTCTCCTCCCACCCCTTCTCTTTCCCTAGGGTTCAGGCCTGGAGCGTGGTCTGAGTGACAGGCCAGTGCTGAGTTGGCAGACTTTTACCTTCAGCAGAATCATTATTCCTGCATCCATCTCCATATTTTCTCTGCCTTGGGGCCTTTTCTCTTCTCATGCAGATCAATCCTGAGGTCTGGGCTCTGTGGTTGATTCACTCAATGACAGGTCTCAGCTCTGGCTCTGCTGGTAGCTAAAAGACTTGGGGCAGATTATTTACCTTCTCCAAGCCTCAGTTTCCTCATCTGTGATATACAGGTAGTAAGAGTACTTTCCATATAGGTGTGATATGAGACCCCATTAGGTATAGTGATTCAGGCAAAAACCAAACAAAACCCACCACAGATTGGAGTCCAAATAATATTTGGACTAGGTGTTTGCTTAAGGTTTCTTGAGGACACTGAGGAAGGAGGATACACGGCATACACACAGTAAAACTTCCTTAAAATTCTCTGTAGACATTTCTCTCTCTTACCCAAGTTCCATCCTCACAGCAGCTACCTTTTCTCTCTCTCCAGGTGTTGTCCAGTGCCCGGATCATTTTCCCTCACAACTCCATGCTCCTTTTTATGTAGAAAGAGTTCCCTTTTGACCTCTAGCTTCTGCATGTTTACCACCCCTTCAACAAACGAAAGGCTCTTCCTCAAGATCATTCTTGACAGAGAAATTATATATACTTTTATTTTAACCTTTTCTGTTCCTGTTGTAAATGTAAAGCATTACTTTGCCAAAATCCTAAAGCTGATATCCCTTTAAAATATCGTTTTGTTTTTGCTTATTTGTAGTTCTCAACCTTGGCTGCACCTGAGAATCACCTGGGGAACTTTCAAAACAATTCCAGTGCCCAGGCTGTACCCCAGACCAATTGAATCAGAATTTCCCAGACATCAGTATTTTTACTTGAAAACCATGGCTCTTGCTCCTTAAAAAGTGGTCCACAGATGGGCAACTTGGGCATCAGGTGGGAGCTAGTTAGAAATGTGGAATTTCAGACCTCTTCCCTATTGATCAGAATCTGCATTTAACAAGATCCTTGGGTGATGTGAATGCACATCAAGAGGCGCTGCTTTTGGCCTTAACCTGCCAGTGAGGTGAGAGTGGCCAGCAGTGGATGTAAGTACTTTCTTGGAGGCCTTAGCAGCAGGCAAACAAATGGCTGCGTGATAAACTACCAGAGATCCTGAACAGGGGTTCTGAGAAGGGTCCTCACATCTTTATGTTCACCATGCTCCTGGGGAGATTTAGGGGATTATCAACCAGTGTGGGTACACTGCCCAGGGAGGTGGTTTTCAACCTTGGCTGGACATTGGGATCACCTGGGGGACTTAAAAAGAATCGCTATACCCAAGACTGCAGCCCAGACCAACTAAATAGGAATCTGTGGAGGTGAGATCAGGTATCAGTGACCCAGTTTTCAGGTAATCAGGTGATTTCAATGAGTAGATAATCCTGAGAACCACTGCTAGGGCTTTCTGATCCTTATCAAACCTATCTGAGAATAAAAATATTATCTGAGCATTACGCTCCTAGAAGAATTTACTGTGTACAGAAGTCCGAACCTTGAAGTACAGGAATTAATCATTAACTGCTGCTGGTGGGAAAGAACTCAACATGGGCAGAGTAGCCTTCTCTTTACTGTCCCTGCTTAAACTTCCTGTCCTCTTGCAAATGTCCTACCTCATCTCTTCCTCTATTAGGCCTAAAATAGTCTATCCGTTTAGAGATCTCTGTGCTGGATGAAAACGGCTTTCGGTAAAATCTGTTCCTGGGTTTGGCCTCCCAACATGTGCCCTGCAGCTAAACATCAGGACAAGGGGAAGGATGCTGGGAGGCAGGGGTTGGTTGTTTCAAGATGACCAGACCTTTCTTTTCTTTGACCAGACCTTTCTTTTCTTTTTTTTCCCGGTACACGAGCCTCTCACTGTTGTGGCCTCTCCCGTTGTGGAGCACAGGCTCTGGACGCGCAGGCTCAGTGGCCATGGCGCGCAGGCTCAGCGGCCATGGCTCACGGGCCCAGCCGCTCCACAGCATGTGGGATCTTCCCAGACCGGGGCACGAACCTGTGTCCCCTGCATCGGCAGGCGGACTCCCAACCACTGCGCCACCAGGGAAGTCCCCAGATATTCTTTTAAAAAATTTTTTTATTGGAGTAGAGTTGATTTACAATATTGTGTTAGTTTCAGGTGTACAGCAAAGTGAATCAGTTAGACAAATACACATATCCACTCTTTTTAGATTATTTTCTCATATAGGCCATTACGGAGAATTGAGTGGAGTTCCCTGTGCTATTCAGTAGGTCCTTATTAGTTATCGGTTTTACAAATAGTAGTGTGTATATGTCAATCCCAATCTCCCAATTTATCCCTCCCCCTCCCTTGCCCCCTGGTAACAGTAAGTTTGTTTTCTACATCTGTAACTCTATTTCCGTTTTATAGATAAGTTCATTTGTACCCTTTTTTTAGATTCCACATATAAGCGATATCATATATTTGTCTTTCTCTGTCTGACTTACTTCATTCAATATGGCGATCTCTATGTCCATCCATCCATGTTGCTGCAAATGGCATTATTTCATTCTTTTTTATGGCTGAGTAATATTCCATTGTATATATGTGCCACATCTTCTTTATCCTCTGTTGATGGACATTTAGGTTGCTTTCATGTCCTGACTATTGTAAATAGTGCTGCAAAGATTTTTCTTGCTTTTACATCAGATTCAACTCAGGCCCTGCAAACACTCCCCTCCACCCTGCCCCCATCTGTTTATTTCCCTGGGGAATGTGCTGGCAGCCTGCCCTTTGGTGTTGAGTTCCCAGAGAAAGACAAGCTGAGCATTTGGGTGAGGAATTTCAGAAGTGGGCAGTGGCTGGTTCTACCCCCACCTGCTAGGTCACAGCTGAGCTCCTGCCAGGAACAGAAGTTCTTCCAGAGTCCCAGTCCTCATTTTCTCCCTCATGACTGCCAGAGATGGTGGTGAAGTCTTGGCCCTAGGCCAACTCCAACTGGAAGTGGCTCAATGCTAGGGATGTTCCCTCAGAAAACTTCTAGGAATGAAGGAACATGCAGGAGAAGGAAGCCAAAAGAGTGAGTCAACCAGGATATAACCCTCCATGTTAAATGACCTTTTAGAATTAACATATTTTTACAGTTTTATTAAGGTATAATTGATACATAATAAACTGCACATATTTTAAGTGTGCAATTTGATGTTTTGACATATATATACAACTGTAAAACAATAACTGCAATTAGGGTAATGAAAAGAATTTGTTTTTCCTTATTTTCTGAATAAATGAAAACAAATGTCTAAAATCCTACAAAAAAAGTGTGTGTGTGATGGGCTTTCCTGGTGGTGCAGTGGTTAAGAATCCTCCTGCCAATGCAGGGGTTCCAGCCCTGGTCCGGGAAGATCCCACATGCCGCGGAACAACTAAGCCCGTGCACCACAACTACTGAGCCTGCGCTCTAGAGCCCACAAGCCACAACTACTGAGCCCGTGCGCCTAGAGCCCGTGCTCCACAACAAGAGAAGCCACCGCAGAGAGAAGCCTGCACACCACAACAAAGAGCAGCCCCCGCTCGCCGCAACTAGAGAAAGCCTGTGAGCAGCAACAAAGATCCAACGCAGCCAAAAAAAAATAAATAAATTTATTTTTTTTTAAAAAGTGTGTGTATTTATGTGAGTTCAGCTGCTTTGAATTTTGGCAAATATATCTTTAAAAAACTCAGATGTAGAGGATCTTTTGAACTTCAAAATTATTATTCACAAATCATATATTTTGCAAACTATTCTTTTTTTTCATCATTTCTATGTTAGCTCATAAGGAGTTTTTTAAAATTATATTATTTTATGGTTTATAAAAACTTTGGCATATGTTACTGCATTTCTTCTGGTGTGATTTTATTCTCACCAAAGCCCTTAGTGTTAATTATTATAATTTCTATTTTAAAGCTAAAGAGTGTAAAAAGACTTGGTTAGGATCACACAAGTAGTGCAGCCAAAGGCTTTTGATAACAGATTCCCAGCTCTGTGCTCTTTGTAGTATACCAAGTGATCATTCATGGGTAAGAAAGAGAGGCATAAAAACCTAAACAATTAATTTTTAAAAAAATTCTTCAAACAGCCTTGACATTTATTTTTTAAATGAAGATTTATTTTGCCATAGAACATCATCACATTTGCACCATGTGTGAATAAATGAACTTTGGCATTAATGAATTCTGTTAGAACCTTGTGATACTTTTGATGCATTGCCAGTTAGCCTAGGTGAAAGGCCCCAGTAATATCCAGACAGTTTCAATTGGCTTTCATTTTCTTTTGGGGAGATTTCGGATTTTCTGAACTGAACTTCTTCCTTCCTTCCTTTTTTCTTATTTTTGAAACTAGAAGTTGCAAATAATACAGTATGACCAATGATCACTGGGAGGTTTTTACATGCTACTGCAACATTCTAGGTAGTTAATCCAGAGAGAAAGCCCATTCCCTTTAGAGGAAATGAGAAGATGTCTATCTTCAGTGTGTAAAATAAAGGCCAACTAAGAAGAGCAAGAAAGTTTAACCCCGAAAGTAATCAGATCCTAGGAGTTTAGAATCCCAAGATCCTAATGAATTAGTAGAAAACGTTGCAAGCTGGAAGGGACCTTAGCTATTTTTCTAGTCCAATCTGCTGATCTTACCGAGTGTACAACTGTGGTCCTAAGCGGGGGGGGGGGGGGGTGGTTATTTTCTCTAAAATTGCATAGCTGGTTAGCTAACTGCAGAGCCAGGCTTAGCACAAAAGTCTCCTGACTCCTGGGTGTCTTCCCACTGGATCAGCGAGACTCCATCTTCCTTCAATTGTGAGGAACCCTTTTGGAAGTCAAAACCATTTCAGAGATACTCATATAAGTCTTGCTTGGTAATGATTGGTTGAGAAAATAGATAATGAGAAAAAGCAACAGTGAATTCATTAATAATTTAAAATTCTTTTATATGATGTTGTCTTCTCCTGCAACCAGGGAAAAAGAGCCAGGAATCTCCAGGTGGAGATGGGGATGTTGCTCATGCTTACACCTGACAATGCAATCTCACCCTGCAGCTGGACACTGCTGGTCTGGAAGTTTCCCTACCCAGTGGAGGGATACTTCCACTGAGGGACATGATAAAATCCTACAGAACTAGGACTGCCACTGGTGATATGATAACTGCTGAGGCTACAGAGTGTTGGCAAAGAGCTTGATGTTGATTATCCAGGGGAGGTGCAACTATCAAACAAGAGGCAGGGGACTATAAAGATAAGCAGAAAACAGACTGTATCATATAGACAGGTGCACCAATGACCCATTCCCCACTTCTTTCTTACGCATCTTGATTGAAGGAAGGTAATCTGCCATGACCCAACTAAAGAATCATATTTGCTTTCAGTCAGTTATGATGTTCCTCTCTCCCCTTGCTAGGTGTTTGATTTTGCAGCCTCCAGTGTAGCAGGGGTGGTCATCTGATGTCGTTCAGGCCAAGAAGATGGAAGGAGAAGGCTGCTGGAAGCTCTGAGGAAAGCTTTGGCTCTGCTGATGAAAAGTCCAGGTGTATGGGCTTCCCTGGTAGCACAGTGGTTGAGAGTCCGCCTGCCGATGCAGGGGATATGGGTTCGTGCCCCGGTCCGGGAGGATCCCACATGCCGCGGAGCGGCTGGGCCCGTGAGCCATGGCCGCTGAGCCTGCACGTCCAGATCCTGTGCTCCGCAACGGGAGAGGCCACAACGGTGAGAGGTCCGCGTACTGCAAAAAAAAAAAAAAAAAAAAAAGTCCAGGTGTAGCTGGTGTCCATCCCTCACTAGTCATATTTCCATGAACATGGCCAGGATGCCCATGGTGGCTTCTTCTCATCATGAGGCAAAGGGCAAGAATGGAACAGAGATGTGACCCACAGACCTGACATTGTAGCTAAACCAATCCCAGAAATTGCTTTCAATTTCTTGGTATGTGAGAAAAACAAGTCCCTATTTATTTTAGCCACTGTTAGCTGGATTTTCCATTATTTGCAGCCCAAAGAGCTCATGATAGCAAAAGTTAGAGTCACCCCATTGGGCCAAAACCAAAAGGAACTTAGAAGGGGGGAGAAGGTAGCTATAGATGTTAGCTACAGCCTCGGGATCAATTGTAGAATTAACGGCATGGTCCCTACCTCTTTTTCAGGTATATTTTTCGCTCCTTGCTAACGTATCTGAAAATTGAGGAATTATACCCCATTCTCCCCTAACCATTATTAAAAATCATGATGGATGTTATTATTTTAGTTATTACTAGTTAAGAATGTTCTGTTTTCCTCTCATCCTATTTATCAGGTGTGTTGGTGGTGGTTACATTCACCATTTGGCCGGAGTTTGCAAAAGGATGAAGAATAATCCCTAGAAAGGGTAGCAGAGGGAACACAAGAGGAATGAGTTTCATCAGGAGATCGTGGGTTTAACACTGAAAAACAACTTTATAAGTGAACGCACGACATGGTCGTCGCACCCAGTCCCTGCCTTTGGTTGTCTGCTTGCTGGGAGCAGGTGGGTTGTGTGCAGCTGTGTGTGATGACTCGGATACACTGGGTTAGAACAGTGAAGACAGAGGGTGTGTTGCAGGCGTGCAGTCAGTGGCCTGCTGTGGTCCACATTCTCCTCGAGCTGAAACTCCTTGGCCCACAGCCACCTTCTCTGAGACAGAGCCCTTGGCTGGTCTTTGCACAGGAGAAAACCACTGCCTGGGTCACAGGGAGATTGCCCGACTCCAGAACAACCAGGCCCCACACCAGCCTTAACAGAGCCTGCTATGAAAAAGTGGCCTCAATAAATAGATTTTCTCTCTCGGAAATCTGAACTGAATGTTCAGAACGAATTTGCTACTTGGGAGTAGAAGAGATGTGAGGAGGTGGCTGAGTCCCATTAACGTCTGGGTACTAGTAGATCTAGAGATGCCTTCTTTCCTGGCTCCATGAAGCCATGATGGCTCCTGTTCCTGGATATGCATGTGGGATGGTTGGTATTATACTAACTTGACTAGGCTATACTACCCAGTTATTTAATCAAATTCTAAACTAGGTTTTGCTGTGGAGGTATTTTGTAGATGTAGTTAACATTTACAATCAGCTGAATTTAAGTTAAGGGGATTACCCCTCAATAATGTGGTTAGGTCTCATTCAATCGTTTGAAGACCTTCAAAGCAAAAGTTGAGATTTCTCAGCGAAGAAATTCTGCTTCAAGACTGCAGCATCAACTCCTGCTTCTCTTGGTTCTCTTTCTCTAGAGAATCCTCGCTGACACCCCATGAGAGTCTGCCTCTTCATCACTCCATGGCGCTGCCACCAAAGAGCTCTTCTCTCTTTGTTCCTTAGAATCAAATGAACCTACACAAAAAACTCAGTAGTGTTCACTACCTTTGTGAAATGGTGGCTCTTAGTAGTGGGAGACATAGTGATTCAGTCTACAGCAAATGCTTGGTGCCCGCATGGATTCTGACTCTCAGAATACCTTCAGTCTCCAGGAACTGGGAAGAACAGGTTGACCCGCTTAGCCTTAGGTATATGATTTCGTTAGCTGCCTTTGCCCTGCACAGCAGAATAGTAGGAAATAGATACATTGTTCAGGGAAGCAGTCCTATTCTTCCAGGATTACTTAGTGAAACTTGCTTAACCTTGTACTTCCTTGTTAAGAGAATGAGCAGCTCAACCGATGGTAGAGCAGGCAGGGACTCTAGGACACAATATGTAGGTCTCCAAAGATACACCCATTCTGAATTCTCCCTTATGCCCCTGCCAACCATGGGAGATGCTTCCTCCATTGGAGACACGCCTACTGCCCTCCTGTCTGAACCTCAAACTCGTCCCTTCACTGTACTCTGCCCTGTAATTACCTGTGCTCACAGATCAGTCCTTTGCTGAACGTGGCTTATTCTCTTATTTTTATGCATGCACAGAATGAAGGAAAAAATGATCACTGATGTCTGGCAGGCTGGGGGAAGAGAAATGGGGTATGGCATGGGATGCTGCTCTGGGTGGGATCAAGCACTAGGCACTAGAATCGTTCTATAAGAGCGATAGAGGTAGATATTGGGGTGATGGAAACAAGAGCCACAAGAAAAGGAGGGCCCAGGAAGACAAATTTCACCTATTTAATTTCCCCCGTTGGCCTTATAGAGGCCAGAGCATAGTTTTATGCTCAATTACAATGACCACATTGGTTGTAATGATTGTCATTTGGCTTTTTTTCTCATAGCTCTTTTCCTTTAAAAATGCTTTATTAGTCATTTTAAGAAATAAATGCATTGATAATCTTGCCATTTGGGAAGGGAATTATCACAGTCTGGAGTAGTAGGAAAGAGTCCAGTTTCAGAGTTGGTCTCATTTGTATTTGAATTCAGACTCTCATCGGCTGTGTGACATTGGTCAAGTTACTAAACCTCTCTGTTTCTTCATCCATAAAATTGTGGTAATAATAATACCTACCCTGCAGGAACTTTATTAGGACTCGTGGAGAGTATACGTAACATGCTTCATACGGTGTCTGGGAGACCTGTCGCACTGCCTAGCACTCTGCCGTAATAGTGGAGGAGTAATGAGCCCTTACAATGCTGCAGGTAATACGCTAACGACATTAACTCATTTGACACAGAACCAGGTCCTTTTGGCCTCTATTCCCTCTGCCACCCTCCCCTGAGCCCCCTGTCCAGAGGCTTTCTAAGGAAGCACAGCTGTGAGGGAAGCAGAATATAGGCAGAATATAGGCCTAACCCTTCTCCTTAAGAACTGATGACCTGTCTGAGGCCTCACCTGGGCTTTACACAGGCAGCCACAAGAAGCCTGGGTGTCTAGGGGATACAGCCAGGCTTAGTTGGTGATCCAGAGGCAAGCTCAGGGAAAGCCTGGTCACCTCTCAGGGGAGTCCCACTTGAAGTGGATGAAGTTGTGTTATGGAGCAGGGCCTACGGCTGGTCAAGGGTCCTCAGAAAGCTCAGCCCACTCCCCTGGCACCTTTCTAATTGCACATGGAGTGGCTTCTGCCCATAACCTCTGAGAGTTGGGGATACTGTGAGTGAACAGAGTAGAGCTGTGGAGCCCTACAAAGCACATGGCAGGGAACACTGAGGAGGGCATCCAGGCTCGGCCCTGCAGTGAAGTATTTGGTTACCTCCTGGGAGGGATCCAGTACAGTTGGAAGGACTCAGGCCAGAAGTGCTGAATGGAAGGACTATGTTGATGACACAAACTTGGGTCCCGAACCAGCCAGGGAGGGAGAGTTTTTACTGTGTTGTCCAGAGAAGCCAGGTGGTTGCCAAGGAACATCTGTGTTGGAATTTTATATGCAGGGCCAACAAAGCCAAATTCCTTAAAAGCAGCTTCTTCCTGCCCAGATGGCTTCAGCAGCCTTGACAGAAGGGTGTGTGCGTGTGGAGGTGGGTGGCATTCTCAATCTGGGCCTCTCCTTCTTTTTTAGGACTTTGTCCCTTAGTGACTCTTCCCAAGTTAAATTGTACTTCGTGCTTTTGTCAAGCACTTAACTAGGAAGGAGAGAAGATGGGCTGTCAGCGAGGGAAAATGTGTTGGAGATCATTCAGGATCACTTAGGTGGCAGCATCCCACAGTGACTCTCACTCCCAAATATCCACACATAAGGAGTGATGGATACGTGAAATGCATAAATAATCCCCATGTCTAATTTAAGCCACAGCTGCCCTTCCCCCAGCCCTGACCCATTGCTACACAGTGCTAATCCAAGAGAGATTGGGTTTATTCAATGCCCACTCAGAAACCAGAGAGTCTGAATTGCCTAAGGACATACAGATGGTGACTAGTGAGATGACGTCCATTTTTCTGGGAAGTTGAGACCTGGTAAAGTGTTCTCACCTGTGAACAAAGGGAGAGAAGAAGATATCCAGGGTGGCAGCCCTGGGTAAGCCACAGGGGGTGGTTCTAATCAAAGATATTCACCAGAACTGCGGGGGCAGCCGTGACAAAATAAAGATGTTGGGACCCCACCCCAGACCAACTAAGTTAGAATCTCTTCTTGGGAGGTGCCAGGTATATTTTGAAAACACTCCCTGGGTATTTCTGATGGGCTGCTCAGATTAAGAACCATGGTGCTAGAGGAATGATTTCCCCTGGATAATCTAATATGGGCCATATCTCTCAGGAAGCTAGTTTTTCACTGATTGCTTATCTTCTAACAGAGATAGCATGACAGTGAGGCGAGGGGTATCTGTTCTGGAGCCCAAGTGCCTCCCACTTCCACCACATTCTTTGGGCAAATTACTTAACCATTTTGCTCTTCAGTTTCCTCATCTGTAAAATGGAACTAATAATAATGCCTACCGCAGACAGTTGTGAAAACTGAGGTATTTGGGCTGGCCAAAATGTTCGTTCGGGAACAAATTTTTGGCCAACCTTATAATACATATCATTACCTAGTGTTTTGCAAACGATAATAAGCCTTACCCTGGATGGACATTAGCTATTATTATTAATACATTTGACATGATAGTTTCAAATGTAGGATAGAATTGTTATTTCTGGGAGCCTCTGAGACAGGTAGACTGGCATGCTATTTGTTTTTCTCCAACAGAGAAGTCCATTGGTTATCATCTTTGAAAATTCTTTTTAGCTAGAAAAGGAAGGCACATTCATGCAAACTGGTTCAGGTTCACAGGTGCAGAGTGATCCAGAAATTAGCCTTGGCTAAAAATAAACTAGCTTGATCATTTCTGTTTCCAGCAATAGAATGAATTAGATAGCCAGAATAATTTTCCCATCCAAAACAATGAAAATATTGAATAAAGTATCCTTTAAAAATCTTTAAAAATGCATCTTTGAGCTGACAGGAAGGTAAGAAAATCTCTCAGCTCCCAAACAAACTGAAACCAAGAACTCTGAGAGGTAAATGAATACCAAAGCTTGCCTTCAGCCTTGAAGTTTCTGCCAGATGCCAACACCTTGGGCTACTGCCTTGGAGGTTGTATGGGGATGGACTATAGGAGTTTAAGTCCAGTGCTTAATCAAGGTGGGGTACATCATAGGAGATCCTTAAATAAAGCTGGAATCCCAAAAGATTACACATGTTTTATGGTGAACACAGAAAGAGAAGCAAGAAAACTTGCCTGTCTCAATCCAGATAACCACTTTGGCTTGGCACAAACTGTCTCTTGCACTTGCAGTTCAACTTCATTCCACATGTGTGGCCCTAAATATCTAAGTCTGAAAATTTAACCTATCCTCGGTTTGGTAATACCTGACATGACCAGCTGAATAAACACAAATATATTCTGGAGGAATTCTGCTGCAACTCAGTCCTCTCAGAATTTCCACAAATAATGTCCAAAGAGAATGAACAGTTTACAGTAAAAAAATCTCAAAACATGCAAGGAAACAAAGTATTATGATTGAGAGAACCAGCAAAAAAGAAAAATAATAAAAACCAAACACACACTAGAAATAGACCAACAAGAGCATTAGAGAGCAGATTTATTGAACACCACAAGTAAAATAGCTATGTAAAATATGAAGAAGTCTTGAAAATTTGAGCAGGAATCAAGTAGACTTGAAAATGAACCAACAAAACATAACTTCTAAAAATGAAAACTATAATAATTGAAATTAAGACCTTGATGGATGGAGTAATGAGAAAATTGGATACAGTTAGAGAGAAATAATGGAGATGAATGCAATGGCATTATCATGGATATAAATTTGAGAAGTTTAAAAATATGAATAAAAAGGAAAAAGAGTGGACAAAGTGAAAGATTTCAGTCAGATATAAAGAGGGGATTTAATTTTAACAAGAAATGACTGAGAATCTTCCATCTTAAAAAAGACACTAATGTTTAACGAATCTGAAGGAGGATAGATAAAAGGAAACATCCTCCTAGATACATCAGAATAAAGAAAAAGAGGTGATCTTAAAAGCAGCCAGAGAGGAAAGATGGATCTTCTACAAAAGAATGGCAACTAGTGTTAATGCTGGCTTCTATAATGGAAGCCAGAGGGCATAATGTGCTGAGAGAAAACAATTGTTAACAAAAATTTTATATCCAGACAAATGATTTTTCAAGAATAAGGGCAAAGATATTTGAAATAAAAGAAATACATAAACAGGTAATTATCTCCAGAAGGTCTCCACTAAATGAAATTCTATGTAATATACTTCGGCTAGGAGAAAAATGGTCTAAGAGACAAGATCTGAGATATGAGAAGGAATGATGAACAAATATAAATATTATATGTGGATAAACCTAAATAAACTTAACTATAAACATGATTAAAATGTCCTATTTTCAGGAAAAAAAATATTAGAAGAAAATACCACACAACATAAGCATTGGATTAGGTGGACGGGTAATTGGAATTGAAGAAAAAATTAAGAAACTTTTTCAGGAGGAGGTTAAAAATATTAAGTTTAGAATTATTAAAAATGCATTTTATAATTTTTAGGGCAAACCACAGAAAAGATATGGACATGATAACTTCTAAACAAATAAAAGACAAATGATGAAATACAAGCAAAACCAATCTTGCTTACTCACAAGAAGTGGGGTGCGGGAGAAGAATAAAGTGAGACAAATATAAAACACATAGTAGGATGTTAGAAATAAATTCAAATATAATAGTAATTACTATAAATACAATAAGACTGAAGTCCTCGGTTAAAAGACAAAAATTGATAATCTGGATAAAGAAATACAATCTAGCATATGCTATTTACATGAGATGCTTTTTAAACATAAGGATATAGAAATATTGGAAGTTAAAGGATGGAAAAAGATACAATAAGCAAGTACTAATCAAAAGAAAGATGGAAAAATATATTAATATCAGCAAAAAAAGACTTTAAGCCAGACAGTTTTATGATCAATGAGTCACCACATAATGGTGAAATGCTTAATTTCTCCAAAATATATAATAATTCTAAACTTATAAGACATACTATATATGATATATATGAAATACCATTTATATTAGCAATAAAATATATTATATATATATAATATGTATTATATGTAATACATATTATATATATACATACAGCTTCAAATACATAAAGCAAACAAATGACAGCACTACAATGGAAGCCAGACAAATCCATTGTGCTAGTAGGAGATCTTAATACATTTCTTTCAGTAATTCATAGACTAAACAGATAAAAATCAGTAAGGATATAGAAGATTTAAAGAACACATCAGGGGCTTCCCTGGTGGCGCAGTGGTTGAGAGTCAGCCTGCCGATGCAGGGGACACGGGTTCGTGCCCCGGTCTGGGAGGATCCCACATGCCACTCCACGGCTGGGCCCCTGAGCCATGGCCGCTGAGCATGCGCGTCCGGAGCCTGTGCTCCGCAACTGGAGAGGCTACAACAGTGAGAGGCCCGCGTACCGCAAAAAAAAAAAAACAATAAATAAAGGAGACCGAAAAAATAATAGGTGGGAGTCAGATTATGAGAACTATTAAATGCTATGTTGTGTAATACAGACTTTGGCAGGCAATAAAGAAACCAAAGATTAAAAAATAAATAAATAAATAAAGAACACATCAATAAACAATAAAACAGACATATGGAGAACACTGCACCATGCAGTTGGAGATTATTGCTTCTTTTTAAGCACTTATGGAATTTCCTATGAATAAATTTAAATGTAATTAAGTTAGAAATCAATAACAAAATATAATGAGAAAAAACCCTTACATTTAGAAGTGAAAAGCACACTTTAAATAACTCACAGATCAAAGAAAATGTCTAATGGAAATGTACATACATAGAACTGAATATGATGTTTTAAAACTTCTGGAATGCAGTTAAAGCAAACTAGGAATAGAAGAGACATTTGTTAATCTGGAGAAGGACCTCTTAAAAACCTGCAGCAAACATCATTATTGATAGTCAAAAGTTTAAGTTCAGGGGATAAGATAGAGATGCCCACTTCCAATACTCCTATTCAACAATGTGTAGGAGGTCATAGTAAAACAAGTAGTAAAACAAGAGAAAGAAATGAAAAGTCTAAAAATTGGACAGGAAGAAACAAAACTGTCACTATTTTCAGATGAGATGTAGAAATTCTAAAATAATCTGTATATGAATTAGGGTTAAGAGTTTAGCAAGATGTCTGCATATAAAGTTAATATAAAAATTAATTGCATCTCTATATAACAGAAGCAATTAGAAAATGTAATTTTAAAAGGTACCATTTATATTAGCAATAAAAAATGAAGTGCTTAGTAAATAAATTTCTAAAAGAGATGTAATTCTTTATAAGGCTAAAAACTTTACTGAAAGACTTTGGTCCTAAAACTATGCAGACATACACTATGTGTACCGTATTTTTCAATAGATAAACAATATTATATAGATGTAAACTTGTCCTTTTTTGATCTGTAGATTTAGTGAAATTCTAGTAGGAGTTTTGGTGTTTTGTTTGTTTGTTTTTTGGTTGAACATGGCCAGAAGATTCTTAACTTTATACGGAATATGTAAAGGCCAAGGATAGTCAAAACAATCCGGAAGAAGCAGCAGAAGGTGGTAGGCCTGTCCCTATTACAGATCAAAACTTCTATAAATAGTTGCAAATTCAACTATGCTAAACTTAAGAACTTTGTTATCAGAAGATACCTTTAAGATAGTGAACAGTTGATACAAATAGAGATTTGCAGTATATAACTACAAGGGCATATATATATATATATATATACCCTTCTATATAACTACAGAATATATAACCATTCTTTTTATTTTTGCGGTACGCGGGCCTCTCCCGCTGCGGAGCACAGGCTCCGGACGCGCAGGCTCAGCGGCCATGGCTCAGCGGCCATGGCTCACGGGCCCAGCCGCTCCGCGGCATGTGGGATCTTCCCGGAGTGGGGCACAAACCCGTGTCCCTTGCATCGGCAGGCGGACTCTCAACCACTGCGACACCAGGGAAGCCCTATATATCCATTCTTATGAAGCAATAAGAACAAATGACTCGATAAAATAGTGGGCAAAGGCATGAACAGGCATTTTACAGAAGAATACACATATGACTCAATCATATGAAAAGATGCCCAATCTCATTATTTACCAGAGAATTACAAATTAAAACTACAGTGATAAACCATTTTACACTAACAAATTAGCAACAGCAACAAAGCTGATAATTTATTGTGTTGAGGTTGTGCAAGGAACTCATTAACTGCTACTGGGAATATAAATTGGTACAACCACTTTGAAAAATAGGATCACATCACCTAGTATTACCTAGTAAAGGTGAACATCCATGCGCTCTACGGCCCAGCAATTCCACTCCTATCTGAAGAAACTTACACACGTGTGCCAGGAGACATGCAAGAGTGTTCATAGCTGCATTGATCTTAATGGTTCCAAATTGGAAACAACCCAAATGCCCATCAACAGTAGAATGAATACATAAATTCTGGTATATTTGACTCAGTGTGTGAAGAAATAGGATACGGCAGTGACAATGAATTCCCTACACACAGCTGCCCTCAAAAATATGAAGGAATCTTAAAAATAGAAAACTGAGCACAGGAAGCAAGTCACAGATCACCTCCTAACAGCATGACTGCATTGATATAAATGTCAAAAACAAAATTAATCAATCTATTTTTTTAGATGCACATTCGCAGGTGATAAGAAAAGTCAAGAGAGAACCGTTACGACAAAAATCAGGCTAGTAAGGTTGGCTTTGCAGGGGAAAAAGAAGGAAATGATCTGGAGGAGGCACGTGGGGATTTTAAGGTACTGTAAGATTCTATTTCTATTCCTGAGTGGTGAATATGTTACCGACCCTTTGGAGTTGGGCCCCAAGTAGGGTTCCCCTGCCCGGTGTCTTTCGAGCCAATAGCATGACACCCAGGTTAGTTTAGAAGCAAAGTAAATCTTTCTTCTTTGATCTAAGGATGGAAGGGTGCAAGCCCGTTCTCTACAGAACACGATCTCCCCTGAAAAGCCATGGGTGGGGCCGCTTTATAGGGATCTCCAGGGGGTGGGCGGGGGTGGAGTTCTCAAGGGCGGGCGCAGCTGTACTGCTCCGGGCTCAGGTCGCAGCCTCTGCAGCGTCTCTGCCCACGCCCGCCGCCATCTTGAATTGAGGTGCTCTGCCGGGCGCTTCTGCGCAACCGTCCCAGAGCTGAGGTATCGGCGCAGTTCTTTCCCAGGAGGAGCTCTGGTGTGAGGGGCCGGTTGCGAGGTCTCTGCATACGGCCCCCTGTGAGCAAGGGAAACCAGACTATGCACCAAGGGAAAAAAAAGGTTAGACTTCATTATACTACCCGAATTTTATTTTTATTTCCTGAGAATTGTTAGTGGGCTTTGCTGGTGACAAATACACAGGTGTTCGTGTTGTTAATAGTTTCTAAACTGTATGTAAGCTTTTTGTACCCTTCTGTTTGAATAATATAGCACACCATTAAAGCAAGGCAAAAAAAGCTACTCGGCACAGAAAATTGAGACCGTCAGCAGAACAAAAATTGTGGGGAGTATAAAAGGGAGAATAGCCAGGCGTCGTGTTTCCCACAAGGCAGCGCCACCTCCCTGGGTCCGCTTTGACACACCCTGGTTCTGGCCTGATCCTCCTCACTCTGGCAAGGGAAAGGAAGGGGCCTTTCCCCTCTGTCTCCTTTTGTATTAATGAGATTGCAAGTCTGCGTCCACTGTTTTGTCCAAGGTCACGCAGTTACTGAAGGTTCATTTCACATGTTATTATGCAGTGTTTTATTTCATCCTTCCCGGTAGGGCCTCAAAGAAGAGAATATTAAAAGGCTACAATAATTAGCCTCACATTGTAGCACCCTTGACTCCCCGCGAGCTCCTGTAGAAGAGGAGGGAGGTTTAGTTCTGCTCTTCTTGGATGGGTCTGAGATTCTGGCTGGAAAGTAGGAGAGAATTTCCTGAAGATGCCCATTGGTGTCTGGGGTCGCTTTGGTTCCCTGTTGTTCCCAGTGGTGCTTGAGTAGTAACTGTGGACTGCCAGGAGGCAAAGCATTAGCTCTCATCTGTTTGCTGGGGTAGGTTGTGTGGGCAACCTGGAGTAGACTGGACAGATTTCCAGGGCTGTGGAATTACTCATTCCATCCTGAAAGTTTGACCTGTTTTTGATGTCAGCCTCTGACCTGCAGAGCAGAGCTGCAGGTGAGCAAGCGAGTAGCAGGTGAGCAGGTGAGAGAGGGGAGCAGATGATAGCTGTAGGTGAGCTGCAGTTGAGCAGGTGAGAGCTACAGGCGAATGGAGGCTCCTTTCACCGGAGTAGGGTGGGCCCCTAATCCAAGGAGCCTCCTTCCAGTACCCCAAGACTCTGTCCTCCTGTCTCTGCAGTTATTTTAAGAAAACCATCTTGTAACCCTTTCTGAAAAGTAGTCCCTTTCTGTTAAAACATGTGTAAAATAGTGGAAGGTATGAAATGTGACCTCAGTAGGCTTTGGTCATTGCTGAGGGGCATCAAGCTGGTTAATGATAAAGCTTCAGGACTGTTAGTTCTTTGTTGCCTGCAGAGGGGTAGGGTTGTGTGGACAGCTTTTCCTTAACTGCCATTCTGGTGAGCCACACCCAACCAAAGATTGCTTCTCCTCTCTTTTGATTGCTAATCAAGATGTTCATTTGAGAACCTGACAGTAATTTAAAGATCGGGAAGGTAGGAGGGGAAAGTTGTATGGTACCTACATTCTCGACAAAACCTTGTATAGGTTTGCTTGGGCCCTGTTGGATTCTTGACCTCTGCCACCCAGGTAAGAGCTGCCATCTGGATATGCCATCAGTGCAGGCACGAACCTGGGGACCCTGGTCCTCACGCTGCACTCGCCTTGCAAAACCCATTGCTCTTGGCCTGTGAACATTTCTTATTCCAGGTTTTTCTTTTCTGCTATTAGCAAGGCAAAGTGTCATCACAGCCTTAATAATAAACCAACCAACTTTAGAGGAGTGTCTGGGCTTTAGAGAAGACTTATTTAACCTCAGAAGACAAAGGGAGTAACGGTTAAACACGGTTAAGGCAGTAAGTTCTATGTTTATAAATCTAAACGTATTATAATGTATGATGGTCAGTATTATGTGTCAGTTAGGCTAGGCTACAGTTCCTAGTTATTCAGTCGAACACTAATGTAGATGTGGTTGTGAAGGTATTCTCTAGCTGTGATTGAAGTCCACAGTCAGTTTACTTTAAATAAGGAAGATTATCCTAGATAATCTGGGTAAGCTTGATTGAATCAGTTGAAAAGTCTTAAGAGCAGAGCTGAGGATTCTCTGAAGTAGAAGAAATTCTGCCTGTATACAGCACCTCAGGCCCTGTCTCCAGCCTGCCCTTCCTGATGGTCTGCCCTGTTGATTTCAGATGTGCCTAGTTATGGGTTGAATTGTGACCGCCCCCAAAATGCAGGAGTCCTAACCCTCAGTACCTGTTAATGTGACCTTTTTTCGGAAATAGGATCTTTGTAGATGATCAAGTTAAGATGAGGTCATTAGGGTGGGCCCTAGTCCAAAATGACTGTGTCTTTATAAAGGGGGAGATTTGGACACAGGGAAAGACATGCATAGAGGAAAGATGACATGCAGAATCAGGGAGAACACAGTCACCTACATGTGAAGGAATGATATATGTATCCATCTCCACATCCTCCTGTGATTCTGTTTCTCTGTTAAAACACTAACTCATGCACCAAATGAGAAGGGGTACCACTTTTGGGTGGTATCCCTGGGTTTGATCCTGGAACAGAAAGAGAATATTAAAGGGAAAACTGGTGAAACCCAAATAAAGCCTGGAATTTAGTTAATGTACAACTGTTGGTTTCCCAAATGTACCCTGGAGGAGGAAGCTGTGTGATGGTATATGGGAACTCTGTACTATTTTTGCAACTCTTCTGTAAATTAAGCAGTATTCCAAAATAAAACGTTTACTTTTAAAAAGGCAACCTGGATCCAACACTTAACAGTTGTGCGACCTTGGGAAACTTATTTAATCTTTCAGGGCATCAGTCTTGTTTTTTGTAATATGGGGGTTAAGTATACAACCTGCCCGTAGGGTTGTTATAAGGATTAAATGAGTTAAAAACACACAGACTGGGCTTCCCTGGTGGCGCAGTGGTTGAGAGTCCGCCTGCCGAGGCAGGGGACGCGGGTTCGTGCCCCGGTTCGGGAAGATCCCACGTGCCGCGGAGCGGCTGGGCCCGTGAGCCATGGCCGCTGAGCCTGTGCTCCGCAACGGGAGAGGCCACAACAGTGAGAGGCCCGCATACCGCAAAAAAAAAAAAAAAAAAAAACACACAGACTGCTTAGGAAAGTGCCTGGCACAAGGTAAGTGCTTAATAAGGGTTAGCTCTAATTATAATATTTTTGTTTTATTCTATATACAACTTGTTCTCCATGGCTGCTTGCTCACTGTGTGGTAATCCCATAGACGAGTGTTTTTCTAAATTGAGTGTAGGCTTGTTATAAGACTACCCATTGGAGGGTAAGAAGAAAAAGTAGAACTTCTGTTTACTTGCTGTATTTATTTCATTCTTTTAAGTTTTCTATATCTGTGTATGTGCCATAATGCATGTTTTAATCCAGTGTAACATATGCCTTTTTTATTGATAGAGTAAATAGTCAAAAAGGCATGGGGAACAGTACTGTGCTCTTAAGGCAGGGTACACTCTTGCATCCATGTGCCGTTCTTTGGGCTCAAAGACATAGCCACTTAGGCAAACTAATTTTGCATTAAACCCGAATCCCTAAGCTATTTAAATCTGCATGAAAATAATCTTTTAGCTCAGAAGGCTGAAAATGTTGAGGTTGATTCAATATGTATTTACGACCCAGTGTTTCTTCAGCCTGAATTATTTCAATTTGTTCCATTACTGGACAAAATCTCTCCACTTGCTTTTTTTTTTTTGCGATACGCAGGCTTCTCACAGTTGAGGCCTCTCCCGTCGTGGAGCACAGGCTCCGGACGCGCAGGCTCAGCGGCCATGGCTCATGGGCCCAGCCGCGGATCTTTCTGGACCGGGGCACGAACCCGTGTCCCCTGCATTGGCAGGCGGACTCTCAACCACTGCGCCACCAGGGAAGCCCTAGCCCTTCAAGGTTATTCTTAATGCCAGTATATAAAACCTGACATGTTCAGACTAGCTAGAAGAAAGTCCAGCTTGAATTACTCAAAGATCTTTTAAAATAGTTTTATTATTTTCAGTTTTTATCAAAAACTTCACCTGAGCTAAGAAAATGCTACAGGTAAAGTCTACTGGAGATGGAACAGATAAGAATATGTTTTATTTAAATGGTGCCTTTTACATACTTGAACTCTCTCTAGTGTTTCATGTGGACAAATGTGAGTTCCATAGTCTTACGACATTTTCATTCATTACTGAATAACTTCTTTAATATGAAGATAGAAACTTAAACTCTAGTCCAAAACCTTAATCAGAATTTGAGATAGTGAGAGTAAAATTTGTCGTGAACCTTGTCTTCCCAATTAGAAAGATGGGAGGGTCCATTTTTATATCACACATATTTGATATAAATGACTTGATATTTGTAGAGGCTTATCAGTGGGAATAACAACACTCTTACTACAAGATTCAAAAGGGAAATAATATTATATGAAACTGTTTTACTTTAAAACCAGCAAAAAAATGTATGGAATCAGATTTCATTTTGGAATTTTTTTACTAGTGTCAACAATTCATATAATTTCTTCGTAAAAAAAATAATTTGGTCTGTAAACACCTGCAGGTCTCTGGAACATTTACCCCAGTACCTGACTCTAAGTTTGTTGCAAGTTCAGATGTTCTCACAGATTGTGACATATCTTCTTTGTATTATGAGCAAACAGCATCTGTGTATTTAGGATCAGCCTGAAAGGGAAGCACATGAGCTCTCTGAACATACACTCAGCTGTCCTTGAGGTTGGGGACATACAGGGGCTCTTGGTCCAGTTCCTGTAGAGTTTCAATAGCTTTCCCTCTATGTTAGAAAAGGCAGTAAGTCCACTGCTAAAGGATACATGCTTATTTCAGTTTACTGCAGAGATCTCGAGTGACCAAGATAAGTCACCTGCCCAAAGTCCCACAGCTGGGACTTCACATGTCTACACCACCCTACATGTGAAGATATAGTGTATTTGGATGTGGCTGTGGACTCTGGTCAGTTGAGGGAAGAGGACATGCTAATAGTGCAATGGGACCCTAGAGAGGTGTGAGGGAGATATAGAGAGAAATCCACTTTTCATTTTGTCCACGGCCAGACCACATCTGGACTTCAGCTCTTGTCTGGGCTGCAGAGCTTTGCTTCCCACGTGGCTCCCTTGTACATACCTTCTTGGTGAATGATTAGAAGAGGTGTATCAATATTTTCCTGAACCATGTTGCCTCTCCAATCATTAACGTGGCCCTTCATCTCCTGTCTTGTTGTCAACCAATCTTCTCCGCTTTGAAGCCAGTTGTGAAAGACATAAAGTCCTAAGAATTACTTCTCAACCCTAGGTCTTTCCTAGAACATGTCAGAGGTGATCTGTTTGAAAGGCACCCATCCACCTGTCCATCCAGGAGCTGGACCTGGGCCCACATGGACTCTTCACATCTAATCCATCCTCACGGGCCTCCTGCCCCACCTCCCACCTCTGACCCAGTCACTTCCCTGCTTAAACCTTTCATGGTTCCCCACTGACTCCAGGAAAAGGTCTGCGTTTCTTACTCTGGACACTCCAGGACACCCCAGGATACCCAGGACACCCATCTGCCCTTCCAGATGTAGCTCCCTTGTATCCTCCACAGCCAGTCAAATGGAAAGCTTTGTGGCTCCCTCCACATACTGTTTTCTGCATTGGGGCTTTGTTTTTCTTGCTCCCATGTGGGATGCTCTGGCTTGTCCATCTCTGCATATCTAAATTCTACTCATTTTTTGATGACTTCCCTGGTGACACAGTGGTTAAGAATCCACCTGCCAGTGCAGGGGACACGGGTTCAAGCCCTGGTCCGGGAAGATCCCACATGCCACGGAGCAACTAAGCCCATGTGCCACAACTACCGAGCCTGCACTCTAGAGCCTGCGAGCCACAACTACTGAAGCCCACGTGCCTAGAGCCCGTGCTCCACAACAAGAGAAGCCACCGCAATGAGAAGCCCATGCACTGCAAGGAAGAGTAGCTCCTGCTCACCGAACTAGAGAAAGCCCATGCACAGCAATGAAAACCCAACGCAGCCAAAAAATAAATAAATAAAAAATTTAAAAAATAATTCTGCTCATTTTCAAGTCCCCAGATCAAAAGCCAGCACCTCCATCCAGCTTCCCTGGGCTCACAGCTGTGAGTCTCCCTGACAATAGTAGGGCCCATGGAGTCCTCTGAGACCTTAACATGGAGGACCTCATTTCATCCTCACAAACTGGGAGGCAGAGACTGGTCTCAAGTGACAAAACTGAGACTTAACAGGTTAACTTGCCGGAGGATCTTGAGCTATGAGCGCTGGAACCAGCATAGGAACCGAGGGGTGTCTGAGTTCACAGCCTAGGTTTCTACCATTCTGGGATGCTCCAAGGCCCTCAGTCATCCTGTAACTGGTGTCTCTCCCACTGTAAAAGGCTGTCACATCCTGGTGAGTGGGAGAATGTCCAACTCACCCCTGGTTTCTCTGCTTAGTCTAGTATGAATGGGGTGCTGGATACAAATGCGAGGAAAAGGTGACATCCTTCTCTGTGGATGGGCAGCAGCACTTGTGACTGGGGTTCCGTTGTGGCCCTCTCGGTGGTGGGATTTGTTCCCTCCCTCCTCCTCAGGTGCCCTGAAATGCTTCCCGTCCCTTGCCATCCTGTCTACTCCTCTGTCTGCCCAGCTGTCACGGGGCAGAAAGTGGGCTCTCTCAGAGACCCCACAGCCCTCACCTTCTCTGCTTCCATCCAAGGTGGTCTGAACCCTTTTTCACCTGTGAGTCTTTCCTTTTCTGGGCACCTCCAGGCTGCGGTATTCATCTTTTCCTCTTGTAGCACTATGATTTTGTCATACTCTGATGGGAAATAAAGTCCAGCCTTGCTGCTGTGGAAGAGTACAGCAGCTACTTTGATCTCTGCCTCTTAGATGCTTCCAGCATTCCCAATTGGTACTGTGTCCAGGCTCTGAACTATGGTCAGTCATGTAATTGATCCATCTCTCCATTAATGCATATTTATCAAGATCTTATCATATGTGGGGTCCTGATGAGGCTGCAGTGAACAATGAGTAATGTCCCTGTCTGCAGGGACCCTTACATTTTAGCATAGTGTCCTATAATTGGTTTGTGGGTGTCACCTTGTCTCCTCATCTAGACTTTTAATTCCTTCTGGCTAGAACCTTATTTTCTGGTCCTTTTGTGGCCTCTGCACAGCTTAATACAGTGCCAGGTACAACATAGAAACAGTAGCAATGGATAATGGATAGTGAGTTATAGAACATTTTTAGTTTAAGAAGCATGTTTCATATATACAATCACATTTTTAAACAGAATCCTTAGTAGGTAGGACAAAACTGAAGAATGTTGGTTCTGAGTAGTTTAATGATGTCACAGTTCTTAAAATCCATATTCAGTAAATGTTGTTTGGCATTTTTAAAATGGGAATAGGAGAAACTGCCTTTCCTGTTCTCTTCAAAGCAAGGAATTTATATGCACTGAACCTTATATAAATGTTAGAAATATTTATTTTTATACAACATGCATGTGTTTAAAAAGAATAATGTGGAATGCCTTAGAGTAAAAAACCCCTGTCCTCGTCCTCTTCCTTATTCCCTGTTATACTTCCCAGAAGCAATCAATTTGAATTTTTTGTTTTTGTTCTTTTGCATGAGAGAGAAATGTAAATAATTGTGAACAGAGGGCAGATGGTAGTAGATTGTACATGTGGCCACAGATTCCTCATCCTCTTTTTTTTTTTTTTTTGCGGTACGTGGGCCTCTCACTGTGGTGGCCTCTCCCGTTGCGGAGCACAGGCTCTGGATGCGCAGGCCCAGCAGCCATGGCCCATGGGCCCAGCCGCTGTGCGGCACGTGGGTCCCTCCCAGACCGGGGCACGGACCGGGGCACGAACCCGCGTCCCCCTCATCAGCAGGCGTACTCTCAACCACTGCGCCACCAGGGAAGCCCTGGAATTATAATTTTAAAAGAAACAAATGAATATGTGATATCCTAGGAACAAAGGAGTCAATGTTGCATTCCATCAGAGACAACATTGTGAAGAAAATAAAAGAAAGGGAAGATGGATACATCCCAGTTATCCTTTGTACTAGTTGGGATTAGGAAGCATTTGCAAGGGATTGGAGCTAATGGATACAGTGCTCAGAGCAGCAGGATGGCACCCTGCGTGTGGACACATCTGGAACTTCGTGTACATCTTCTTTGTGAAAGAAGAAAACTGGGAAACAAGATAGGTAGGGTTTCTATTTTAAGCCAGAGCAAAAGAAAGGAAAGCAGTGAACTGTAACCCTCCACCTCTGGGGTCACAACCTTTCAGCCTAAGAATAATGTTGTCCTTCCTTCTACTTTTCTCCGTGACTCACAAGTTACGACATTACACCACAGCAAGCAAACTTAGCTGTTTTGTATATGATTACTATTGCATTTATTTATTGGAGAAGGAAACTGGCAGTAGCATTTATATATGTATTTATTTACTTGTATTATATTTCAGTAAATTTTTTATGAGACTGTACAGGTTTAGAGTATTTTCCCCAATATTAGGTTTCCTATATATCCTATTCTTTTTATTACACAAAATTCCATAGCTTGGTGGTTTTACAAGCACAAGTGGCATGAAGGATGAAGCTTTGTTATACTGGTCTGGCTCACTTACTTTTTTTCTTTGTCTGCTCCTTCCTCTCTCTTTTTCTCTCCCTCTCCTCCTCTTCTGTTCATGTTTTATTGACTTTCAGCTTTTAGAGATTTTGTTCACTTTCTTGTGATCTCAGCAATACTTTTAGAGTCATGTTTGTTGTAATTTATGTGAGACTTAATTTAAGCTTCAGAATATTTGAGCCACACTGCTCCCAGAAGTGAATGTCTCTATCTACTTTTCATCTTGTGTAAATGTGTTGAAATCTCTCATCCATCCATGGTCCCTTCTGATTCTTTTCATTGTTGTTGACTTTGTCGTTTTTCATGTCTTTAGTTTCATCTTACTGTAGTCTCTGGAGAAAGAGGAGATAAACGTATGTGTGTTCATGCATTATTCTGAACCACAAAACAGAACAGTTTTTTCAAACTTAAGATTTAAATATGCTGTTCTTTGTTCTTCAGTGGTTTTAGTTGAAGACAACAAAAAGACAGATGAAAAATCATTAGAAATGTCAACCTAAGTTCTAACAAAAACAAAATTGCCAGTTAGTTGAAAAACTTCAGAATGATGGAAAAAAAATAACACTGCTAGAAAGTAATTTCCAAAGATTTTCAAGGCTTTTTTCAAAAGTAAGTCTAACTTGTACATAGAGGATCACTGTCTACATATTGATTTATTTAAAATATCTTACTTGTTTGAATAAATGATCCTACAAGGTAACACTTTATCTTGGAATGACCTTTGGGTTTTTGTAATATTAATCATCCTTGTTCACTGAGGTTATGAGTTACTCACATGACCATAGCTATAAAGGCTTCTTAAAAATAAGTTGAAAGGTTGCACTTTCCTGATTCTAATATCTGACAAGTCCATGCTTTGAGCAGCATACTTTTCAGTTGATAATAATACCTGTGCATTCATTTAACAGGGACATTTAGAAATATGCTTTAAAAAAATCTGCAAAAATAGGATTCCCCACTAGCAGTATTTGTATAATTTAATACTGTAGAAAAAAATGGTGATTAAGAGAAGCTCTAGGATAAATAAGCGAGTTTCTTTTTGCCCATATACCTCAATAATAGATAGTTATCATTGTTTTAGCTGCCTGGCACCCAGAGCCCTTTGTCACAGTGGCCCAAATTACTTTCAGAACAATAGCCCTTCTACATATATGCAGAGAGATGACATATCAGTGGCATGCTCTTCCTTTCAGAATCTAAAGGCTCTGTTTGTCACATTCTTTAGGTCCAAATCCTGGTAGCAGACAAGAAGTCCTAAGGCTTATGCTTAGCTAATAAGTCTCTCTGTCTGTCTGTCTCTCTGTCATACACACACACATACACGCACACACACAAACAAACCTGGGACTTTGAATTTAGACTGAGTGTCACAAGGTTGAGATAAATGACTGGAATCTTTTAGTCAGTCAATGACCTACCAAGGCCTTTGAGTTTTCTTGCCACTAGAATGTTTGAAGATGTCTATTTCTGTATCCTCCTCCCTTGGTTTCTTCAGTTCCCTTTTCAGTCATGTGAGCTTCTTTCCTGTACATTCTTTCTGCCTGAACTACCTTGTTATTTTCTGTTGTTTGCTAACAAAACACTTTAATGTGATTCACCTTATAACAAAATATGATCAAGGGTCACAGGCCACCAAGCAGTGTTCTAGTAAGTGATGTCAGTAACATCCGTCAAACTGGCTTAGCTCCATGAGCTGGAAATGTCGTATCAAGCAGACAAGAAGACTGTCCTCATCCCTGCTGGTGTTCAGAACCACAGAAGTTATCTGACACAGCAGAATTGAACACTACTCCACTTCTATTCCTTTTTCAAACTTGGAATAGGAATCCAATTCTGCACAAGAAACTTCTCAGAAACAGAGGGTACCACATTGGTACAGCCATTAATTCCCTTTAGCCAGCCTAAACAGAGTAGAGAGGCTGAACTCGTTTGGTAGAATAGTTTCTACTTCCCTATATTTTCTGTTACCTCTTTAAATTTTAAAATAATTTAAAATTATGAGACATTTCAACCTATAGAAAATAGCATAATCTGTTTACCAGAGCTTGTTCAGGAGCTTGTAACAAAAAAGGAAAAATAGTGACTTTAAAACGTTAATTTTTCTGTCATAACAAGAAGTTTGGAGGGAGGCAGTCCAAAGGTGATGGGATAACTTACAAAGCCTGCAAGGACCAGATTTCTCTCTTGCTCTTCCTCAACCCTTAGCATCACCTTAAGTGGTTTCAATTCTCATGATCTGAAGATGGCTGCTGCCACTGTCACCTTTTCTGTTCCAGGTAGGAAGAAGACAGAAAAGGGCCTTCTCCATACGCAGAACCTTGTTATTGTTGTTTTATTGCATCAGGAAGCCCTTCCCTGAGACTTTTGCCCACCTCAGTTTTGCCAGAATACTATCATATTGCCATTCCAGGTTACAGGAAACTTTGGAAGGGTGGCATTACCATCCTCATCAAAATTGGGGTTCCACTGATAAGAGAGAGCATGGACATTGAGCAAGTGATCCACCAATGTCTGCTTCCACCTACTACCAGGATTTAATAGACGTTAATATTTTGCAAATTTGCTTCATATTTTTTGTTTTCTTTTAAAGATATAAAACATTACAAATAAAGCTAAAGACCCATCTCCTCTTCTTCCTCCCTTCCATCCCACAGGTAACCAGTAACCTTAAGTTGGTGTGTGTAACTCCTAGAAAGATTTTTATGCTTTTATCACATAAAGAGGTTTGGTTTCTGATAACAACTGGGCTAAGTATTTCAAGCCCTTCCTTGTGATAAATGCATATAAATGCTATCTAAAATATATATGTGTGTATATATATATATTTTTTAATTCCCCCTAAATCCTATTTTAAAATCTAGTAAAAATGTTACAGAAATGAAAAGATCATAAAGAAGGATCAGAACAGAATTGAAGGAAAAGGAAGAACTGGGGAGGTCAGTTGAACACCAGCTGCCCTCAGTATGAGGCAGCCTTTACTAGTGCCCTGGGGTTGGGTTCAGGGCAGATTTACTTCCCCTGGTTTATCTTCCCCTGAGGGTGTGGTCTTTTGAAAGCATCTTGATAAGGAAGAGGGTTTTCTATTAGATTCCCAGGCTCAGGGTGAGCCCTGGGTCATTACTTCCTTTTTTCTTACTTCATGAGGCTACCAAAACAGAAGTCCAAGTTTGCCTAGATTAACCAAAGCCCTCAGGGCAAAAGCAGTTTCAAGGCTCAGGTATCCTACTTGCCCAGATAAGCTATCTAAGGTGAAGGCAAGGACAAATTAACACTAGAAGAGCTAGTAATATTTGCAACTTCTCAGGCATGTTTTCCCTAACCTTATGATTTCCTTCCTTCTATGTTCTTTGAAATTTACTGTTTTCTTTGCCTGATTTCTTTGTTTAATTTCTTATTTCATTGATTTTTTTCTTTATTATTTCTTCTGTATAAGTACTGCTTTATCTACATCCCCAAACTTTTGTTATATAGTATTTTATTGTGATTTATTTCTAAAACATTTCTAGTTTCTTTGACCTACAAATTATGTATAAATATGTATATATTTAGAAACATATATAAGAAATATATGATACATTCAGAAAAGTGCATAATTATAAAAGGGTAGCTGTATAAATGTTCACAGAATGAACATATCCATGTAAATACCATCCAAATCAGGAAGTAAAACAAATTTCTTACTATCTTTGTCTTTTAATTCAATTGTTTAGTCCCTTTACATTTAAGGTAATTTCTTCTAAGTTACAAAATTTCTTTTAAGCATATTTATAAACTTTTCTTTTAGAATTGTTTTATTATCAGAAATTATTTTAGTTCTAAGCCCCATAATTATTATATTTGACAACACTTCCTCATGAAGGATAACTTATTTGTGAGTTTTTAAGTTTTGGATCATGAATTCATATTCAGCATGTTTTCTCTGTGAGAATATGGTTTGCATATTCAGCATGCAAACGAGGTTGAGGAAATACCCCTTCACAATGTTTTTGTGTTTATTCCTGCTAGGCAATGTAAATTTGAACACTTAATAAGACATAGGCCAGGGATTTTGATTTCTCAGTTGAATTAGTCTGGATCTAATCAGGAGACAGAAACCACTCAGTAATTTACATAGGTTAGTTTAAGGAATTATTAAGGTATGATAAGAGAGTACTAAAATATATAAACAGAATGCTGAAAGGAAGGACAAACTTGGGCTGAGGGCCCTTCCCAAGGCTGGGGTTCACATCTCATTGGTGCGATGTGGTTAAGCTCACAGGAAGGCAGAGAAGCTCAATGGGCTAAACTCAAGCGGATGCACAGTTGTTGGGCAAGCAGGAAACAACTCTCTGGGGTGCAGGCATGTCAAGGCTGTTATGTGGGTGCACACAGCGATCTGGAATGCCTCTGTGGGCAAGAAGTTTGGAGCACATGGTATCTGTGCCAGGAGGGCCATGGAAAGGTGGCCTCCAGGCCTTGGCTGGGGCATTGAGGTCACTGAAGGGGTGGGAAGAACACCACTGGATGTCGCACACACCCCCACTGCTGACACAGCACACAACAAGAGCAAGAAAAAGCCAAACCCAGCACACAGGAACCAGAAGCCCCCTTCCTCCTGCAATGTCCCTCCAGCGCCCTCTGCTGACAAAGCATTGTATCATGTTTACTGTAAAGGAGAAATGCTTAAGGAGTCCGGTCCATCTGTTTTCACGGTCCAGGTACTAAAAGTTGAATTTGTATCTGAAAGGTAATATATTGGTAAGTGCCCCATCAGGACTGACATTTTTCCTTACCCAGAATGTGGGTGAATACACACTTCCTTGATCTCTGTGCCAATGGGTACATTATTGTTAGTCTGACTTTCTCTGAAGGTGCTGCCCTTTGAGAGTCCTGTCTCTATGCAGGTGTCCTCTTCCCACTCCCCACTGCAGGTGGATTCAAAGTCTTCTTTCCTGTACCCACACGGGCTTTAAAACCCAAACTCCCTGGAAACTTATATCAATATCACCTCATCCAGTTGACTAGCTGCTTGGTCATCATATCACTTACTACTTTTCTTTTATGTTCTTTCTTCATGATGATCAGTTGGAAATTTCCCTTTCTGGCTGTGAACTCAGCTGTGCACTAAAAACAAGGAGGCATGCGTTACACCCAGAATTTCTAACTGGTCTTAGAGGGAAAGTTTTCAGTCTGTATTACTCTGGCAGTTTAACAATACCTGTTCTTGTTCTTTCTTCAGTTTTCTTTTGCAACTTTCTGGACCTGGTAACTTCTTGAGAGACATGCTAGAAGGTTTTAGACGTAAATAAAATAATCCTCACTACAAACTGCATGATACTAAAAGTATATCAGCTGACGACAGCTGCTAATTTCAGGTGATTAATGAACTAGAGTATCTTAGGCATGGTGGAGTGGCTTGTACAGTGGTTGTTCCAAGTGATTTTCATGTGTGCATTTTAAAAACACTCCAGAGACAGATTCATGTTGGCAAGGAGGAATTTTAATTTCCACCTCAGGATTCTGCATACTTTGGTGGGTGTGTAACCAATTTCCATTTCATTATTTATATAAGATGTCACTTACCTCGTTCTTAATAACTGGAACTATATATCTGATTTCTTTCAGCAGTATATTAACATAACATATAGGTTGTGCTATAAATTGGCCTTCTCCTTAGTCTAATTTTAGAGGTTGGTATATTACTTTACCAGAGAAACTAATGCTGTGTTAAATTTAAGGAGGTCCTCCTCTGAGCTCCTGACACATTTTTGCATACATCTAGACTACATCACATATCAATTGATCGTGATTTTTGTTTGCTTGTCTGACATTTCCTTTCTATTAGGAGATCTTTGAGGTTGGGGTTTTGTCATCTGCTGCAGGGTCTAGCACAGCTGAGAAAGGAGGTGATAAATATTTGTTGAATGAATAAATTTTTGCCTGGGGTTGTCCAGCTAGGAGTAACTCAGCATAACATATTTGGGAAACCACCATACTCAAGGAGTTTATCTGGAGCAAAAGGCACGTGAGAGGATTGTAGCTGTGTAAATAAGCAGAATCCACATCTTGGAATATCTTGTATACCATGCTAAGATTTGGGAATTTTCCTAAGGGCACAGGGAGCCATTCAGGAGTTTCTGGAAAGAGACCTTTTCAGACACACATTTTGGAAAGATTATTCTGTTGGTTTTATGTAGATCATGTCACTATATAAATGGCTCTCCTTAAATATTGGTGGAATGAGAATGCATGAAAGAATGAATTAGGGAGGTGCACTGTGGCTTTGTACAAGTGAGCTTTCCTTTGGTTTTATTTACTGAGACAGAAAACTTGCTTGGAAGGTGTCAAGGGTTGAATCGTGTCTCCTCCCCTACCTCAACTCATATGTTGAAGCCCTAATGCCCAGAACCTCAGAATGTGATTGTATCAGAGATTAGGGCTTATAAAGAGATAACTAAGTTAAAATAAGGGCATCAGGGTAGACCCTAATTCAATCTGACTCATCTCCTTCTAAGAAGAGAAGTTGGGACACACAGACACCAGCATGCACGTGCACAGAGGGACAATCATGTGAAGAGACAGTGAGGAGGTGCCACCTGCAAGCCAAAGAAAGGGCCTCCGGGAAACCAACCGGGGTGACGCCTTGATCTTGAACTTCCAGCCTCCAGAACTGTGAGAAAATAGACTTCTGTTGTTTAAGCCACCCATCCTGGAATTTTGTTATGGCAGCTCTAGCAGACTAATAGAGAAGGTTTTATAGGCTGGCCAGTGTAGCAAATTTTAATTTCAATTATGTAATAAAGTGTTATCAACTATAATCACCATATTTTATTATACATTAGATTCTGTCATATATTAATACCTGCGTGGTTCAACAATAAAAAAGATCTTTAAGTATCACTGGGAAATTAATCATTTCAACTCTATCATAATGTATGAAACAACAATCAAAACAAAAAGATATTCGTGCAATTGAAGGGCTTATGATTACTAAAATGTTACAAAGATCACACTCCATTGTACATCTACCTACCATTAGCCTGGCCACACACATGACCTGAGACTGATTTGCTCAAAGATCTCAGACTTGATGTACCTTCCCTCTGTCCCACACTTCCTGTCTGTTAATTCTCCCACTCTTCTCAGCCTCCTGGCCTGGCTCTCCACTTGTCAGGAGCAATCCTCCCAGATGGTTCCGTTCATTGGCCTTTGGACAGAGTGCCATCCCTCATCTGTAGGCATTGTCATGTACAACTTCCTTGTCTTTACTTCTTACCTGAAGCAGCTTAAAGTCCAAAGGCCATTCCCTCTAATACTTTATTTGCAATGAATCTCAAGGTCCTTGCCTCCTGTCCCCTTTGCCCCACCCACATGCTCAAACTCTATTACTGGATAAATGCAACAAGACTTCTCTGTACCTACCTCCAGGCTGCTGAATGGGGCTGAAAGAAAAACACGTACTCAACCACAGATCCTTGCCCCTATTACTAATCTCTATCCTCACCCATGTCTTCATCACTCTACGGACAAACCTCTCCATTTCCTGGTCAGCTCTCTCCACTTTACCAGAGAAGCCTTCTCAAACCCTGTTCACACTCCTCCTCAATGGAAGACACCCTCACTCCCCTACCCACCCTTTATTCTCACCAGATGACTTCACCTCCCACTTCAGTAATAGCTAATGTTTGTTGAGCACCTGCTCTCAACCAGGCCTCAATCCAGGCTCCGGGGATACTGCAATGGAGACACAAAGAACTGACCGTATGGTTTATGTTCCAGTAGAAGGAGATGGATGATAAACAGATGACCACACAGAACGCCATTAGCTGTGATAATGTAAAGAAAAGTTAAGTAGGATATGGGGTGAGGAAGAGGGATGAGGTGCTCTTTTATTTAGGAGGAGTCACGGAAGGCTGTACAGGGAGCAAGTTATGTGTTTATCTGCAGGAAGGAAACGTAAACAAAGCCTCCAGCATGGAAACAAGCTAGGTGTGTGGGGAAAACAGAGATGGGGCCAGGCAGCTGGAACAGAGTGAGGGAGAGAGTAAGAGGAGATGGGATCACGCAGGTGGGGAGGGAGTAATAACATAGGGTCTAAACGACCATTGTGAAGATTTGGCTTTTTCTTGGAG
Organism: Kogia breviceps; assembly: GCF_026419965.1. NCBI lineage: Eukaryota > Metazoa > Chordata > Mammalia > Artiodactyla > Physeteridae > Kogia > Kogia breviceps. The sequence goes on from NC_081312.1 coordinate 143,031,126, forward strand.
GGACCTGGGAGCCATTGGAGGGCTTTCTGCAGAGGAGTGACAAGCTCTATTTTAGGTTTTAGAAGGATCATTCTGGTTGCTATGTGGAGAAGTGACTGAGATAAGAGTAGAAGCATGGGTTTCAACGATGTCAGGATTGTGTTGTCCCTTTGGGGAACGGTGAGTATATTTTTTGTTGCACAAAGGAAATTCGCAATGGCTTTGGTGGTGGGAACAATGAGGAGAATTTAAGTCAGGAAGGAAGAGAACGTGTGGATGTTGGGAAGCCTATGGAAATCCATTAGGGTGGACAGTTCTTGCTTCTGTTGCTGTCCAGTGTGGAATTCTTTCCCAATGAGGGAAAGGAGGGTCCTTCATTGTGTGAATGTAGTTGGAATGTGGGGCTCAGATTCCCTTTAAAGAAGCTCCTGGCAGCTAGAGAGTGGGCTGGAGACCTAGGCATTGCCAACTGGATGCCCACACCCAGAACCTTCAATCTCGATGGAATGATACATAGAAGACACTCCATCAGCTGAGAAATTCTTCATGGTGGCTGCAGCAAGGTGAGAATCCTGCTGGTGGTGATGATGCCAAAGGCAGTACTATCTCAAGCTGAGTCCTCTCTGGTGGCAAGGCAAGGGGTCCTTGCTTGGGCTTTCTTCCCCATGTCTTGCCCTATGCAGGACTGGATTTCCATGGCCTTCAGTGTCAGTTCTGTTGCTTGCAACCAAGAACACTGCAGATGCTATGGAAGATTTTTTTTACCCAAGAATTTTGCAAAGTACTACTTTCTAAAGAAAGTCCATTCTTTTTTTTTTTAAACATCTTTATTGGAGTATAATTGCTTTACAATGGTGTGTTAGTTTCTACTGTATAACAAAGTGAATCTGCTATACATACACATATATCCCCATATCTCCTCCCTCTTGCGTCTCCCTCCCACCCTCCCTATCTCACTGCTCTAGGTGGTCAAAAAGCACCCAGCTGATCTCCCTGTGCTATGCGGCTGCTTCCCACTAGCTATCTGTTTTACATTTGGTAGTGTATCTATGTCCATGCCATTCCCTCACTTCGTCCCAGCTTACCCTTCCCCCTCCCCGTGTCAAGTCCATTCTCTACGTCTGCATCTTTATTCCTGTCCTGCTCGTAGGTTCTTCAGAACCTTTTTTAAAAAAATATTCCATATATATGTGTTAGCATACGATACTTGTTTTTCTCTTTCTGACTTTCTTAACTCTGTATGATAGACTCTAGGTCCATCCACCTCACTACAAATAACTCAATTTTGTTTCTTCTTATGGCTGAGTAATATTCCATTGTATATATGTGCCACATCTTCTTTATCCATTCATCTGTTGATGGACACTTAGGTTGCTTCCATGTCCTGGCTATTGTAAATAGAGCTGCAGTGAACATTGTTGTACATGACTCTTTTTGAATTATGGTTTTCTCAGGGTATTTGCCCAGTAGTGGGATTGCTGGGTCATATGGTAGTTCTCTTTTTAGTTTTTTAAGGAACCTCCATACTGTTCTCCATAGTGACTGTGTTAAGTTACATTCCCACCAACAGTGCAAGAGGGTTCCCTTTTCTCCACACCCTCTCCAGCATTTATTGTTTATAGATTTTTTGATGATGGCCATTCTGACTGGTGTGAGGTGATACCTCATTGTAGTTTTGATTTGCATTTCTCTAATGATTAGTCATGTTGAGTACCCTTTCATGTGTTTGTTGGCGATCTGTATATCTTCTTGGAGAAATGTCGATTTAGGTCTTCAGCCCATTTTTGGATTTGCTTGTTTGTGTTTTTGATATTGAGCTGCATGAGTTGCTTGTAAATTTTGGAGATTAATCCTCTGTCAGTTGCTTTGTTTGCAAATATTTTCTCCCATTCTGAGGGTTGTCTTTTCGTCTGGTTTTTGGTTTCCTTTGCTGTGCAAAAGCTTTTAAGTTTCAGTAGGTCCCATTTGTTTATTTTTGTTTTTATTTGTATCACTCTAGGAGGTGGGTCAAAAAGGATCTTGCTGATTTATGTCATAGAGTGTTCTGCCTATGTTTTCCTCTAAGAGTTTTATGGTGTCTGGCCTTACATTTAGGTCTTTAATCCATTTTGAGTTTATTTTTGTTTATGGTGTTAGGGAGTGTTCTAATTTCATTCTTTTACATGTAGCTGTCCAGTTTTCCCAGCACCACTTATTGAAGATGCTGTCTTTTCTCCATTGTATATTCTTGCCTCCTTTATCAAAAATAAGGTGACCATATGTGTGTGGGTTTATCTCTGGGCTTTAAAGAAAGTCCATTCTAGCTTGAGTAACCCTCACTCCAGAAGTGCAGTGATGTTACGGAGCCAAACTTGGGTCCACTTCCCCACACACAGTAAAGGCAGTCTACTGACACCAGGTTGTAGTGAAGGCAATTACAGCATTTATTGTAGGTGCAAGTGAGGAGTGAGGGAAGCTAATGCTTGAAAAACCCAATCTCCCCAGTGGGTTTCAGGGAAGAGTTTTTAAGAGCAAGGTGAGAGAGGGGAGTCACAGGGTGTGTGATGAGCTCGTGCACAATTTTCTGATTGGTTGATGGTGAGGTGACAGGGTGGTGTCACAGGGGTAAAAATCATGAATCCTCAGGCTCCAGGTAGTCTGGGGGCTACCCGCTCATGGTCATCATGTAGTTAACTTCTTCCATTTGGTGGGGGTTTTAGTATCTGTAAAACAATTCAGGAATGTGCATCAGATACGGTTATCTATGTCCTTCAGGGAGACACTAAAGATTCTGTGACTGATAGATGGCTGATTTACTGTTTAAGTTGTTACCAGTTCTCCTGGCCCAACTGCAACTTTTTGTTGTTACTATATGTTCACATTCTTTCAATCATTAATTCTTGAGCCAGGCTTTTGTGACTCAGGGGAGGCCTGGGAAACTACAGTTTTTCTACAAAGAAGAAGCATGCAGAGGACATGGGGTAGGGGTGTCTGTCCTGGGAAGGACTCTTGGGGTCCTGCTTGGTTACAGTGAGAGGAGGTCACAGAAGCTATTTAGTATGAAGTTGTATTTAAACAGGAGGAGAGTGGGGTGAGAACAAAGATAGGCAGAAGCAAAAATGAGATGAAACAAATTGAAATGTTTTTTGAGATCAATTTGAGTAGCTCAGGGTAAACTTGACATGTTTTTGTGACTTCTTCAAAAAATTGTTTTAACACTTCTTTTGAAGAGAGCTACTGATTAAATTTTAATTCCATTCTTGAGAATATTGTCAGAGAGGAAGAAATTTTCCTTTACCCTTCTAGGTTCTTTTGGCTGGTGTAAGAATTAAGCTGACATGAGACAGATTAACAGGAGAAAGTCAAACAAAAGTTTAATAACATGTATACATGAGAGAGACCCAGGAAAACTGAGTAACTCACCAAAATGGCTGAAGCCCTCACTTTAAATAATATCTTCAGCTAAAGGCAAAAGAGGATGTTGAGGGTAGTTGTTTGGGACTTCAAATGAGAGGAAGGAAATTCACATGAAGATAGAAAAGCAAATGTTTGGTAAACAAATGTTTGCTGGGCCACCACAGAGACAATGGGACACAGGGTGGACTCTGATCTCTAGGTCCTGCTGAGTTTTCCCCACTGCACTTAGCCGAGTCTTTGGTGATAGGTCTATTCTGGAAACAGGCCCTCTATCTAAATCCTTTTAGGCAGTTAGGGGGAAAGTCAGAGTTTCTTCCTGAGTCTTTTGGGCCTTGATTATTTTCAGCATGAAATAATCTGCCTGCCAAAGAGACATTTGGGGTGGCATGTTTTGCTTCCCTACAAAACTTACTTGAGTGTTCTGATTATGTAGAAATTGTTTCCTATGGACTAGGAAAAGCTGAGCACACTCTTCATGGTTTTGTTTGGTTGTGTGTGTGTGTGTGTGTGTGTGTGTGTGTGTGTGTGTATTTCATTTCAAATCTTGCCTAAATTGAGGAAGCCTAATTTTATTATCAATCAATTTATAATTTTAAAACTTCAGTTTAAAATTATCGGCGTGGTTAAAGCAGTGACCTAGGATTCAGGAGTTTTAGCTGAGAAACTCAGTTTCTCTCTGTTCAAGTAAGTAATCTGCAGGGAATGATCTCAAAAGTTAATTGTACCCCTAAATTTTCAGTTCTACCTTAAACTATTAAAAATTTACTTGAACATTTTAAATATACAGAAAAGTGAAGAAAATTGAGTTACAGACATCAATGTATTTATCATGTAGCTTTAATAGACCTTAATATTTTGCAGTATTTGCTTCAGATTTTTTCTTTTAATTTTTTCAATAACCGTGCAATAAAATTCAATAAAATTGCCTTTTTTTCTTTGCTGTACAGTCCTATGAATTTTTAAAAACTTTTTTATTGTGGTAAAATATAGATAAAAAATTTACCATTTTAACCATTTTTAAGTGTACAGTGGCATTAAGTACACCCACATTGTTCTGCAACCATCACCGCCATCCATCTCCGGAACTTATCATTTTCCCGAATTGAAATTCCCTCCCCATTAAACAATGACTCCCATTTTCCCCTCCCCCAAGTCTCAAGCAAAGCTTTTGCTTGTCTGTAAATCAAAACCTTTACAAACAAGCAAAAGGTAAGAGAATTCAGTACCACCAAACCAGCTCTACAACAAATCCTAAAGGAACTTCTCTAAGTGGGAAACACAGGAGAAGAAAAGGACCTACAAAAAACCCATAACAATTAGGAAAATGGTAATAGGAACATACATATCGATAATTGCCTTAAATGTGAATGGATTAAATGCTCCAACCAAAAGACACAGGCTTGCTGAATGGATACAAAAACAAGACCCATATATATGCTGTCTACAAGAGACCTACTTCAGACCTAGGGACACAAACAGACTGAAAGTGAGGGGTTGGAAAAAGATATTCCATGCAAATGGAAATAAACTCATAGAATGAGTTTGAGAGTGTTCCTTCTCCTGCAATTTTTTGGAAGAGTTTGAAAAGGATGGGTGTTAGCTCTACTCTAAATGTTTGATAAAATTCACCTGTGAAGCCATCTGGTCCTGGACTTTTGTTTGTTGGAAGATTTTTAATCACAGTTTCAAGTTCATTACTTGTGATTGCTCTGTTCATATTTTCTGTTTCTTCCTGGTTCCGTCTTGGAAGATTATACCTTTCTAAGAATTTGTCCATTTCTTCCAGGTTGTCCATTTTATTGGCATAGAGTTGCTTGTGGTAGTCTCTTAGGATGCTTTGTATTTCTGTGGTGTCTGTTATAACTTCTATGAGGCCACTATCCTGATAAAAAAACCAGACAAAGATACTGCAAAAAAAAATACAGACCAATATCACTGATGAATATAGATGCAAAAATCCTCAACAAAATACTAGCAAACAGAATCCAACAACACATTAAAAAGATCATACCCCATGATCAAGTGGGATTTATCCCAGGGATGCAAGGATTCTTCAATATATGCAAATCAATCAATGTGATACACCATATTAACAAACTGAAGAATAAAACCCATATGATCATCTCAATGATGCAGAAATGCTTTTGACAAAATTCAACACCCATTTATGATAAAAACTCTTCAGAAAGTGGGCATAGAGGGAACCTACCTCAACATAATAAAGGCCATATACGACAAACCCACAGCAAGCATCATTCTCAATGGTGAAAAACTGAAAGCATTTCCTCTAAGGTCAGGAACAAGACAAGGATGTCTACTCTCACCGCTATTGTTCAACATAGTTTTGGAAGTCCTAGCCACGGCAATAAGAGAGAAAAAGAAATAAAAGGAATACAAACTGGAAAATAAGAAGTAAAGCTGTCACTGTTTGCAGATGACCTGATACTATGCATAGAGAATCCTAACGATGCCACCAGAAAACTACTAGAGCAAATCAATGAATTTGGTAAAGTAGCAGGATACAAAATTAATGCACAGAAATCTGTTGCATTTCTACACACTAATGATGAAAAATCTGGAAGTGAAATTAAGGAAACACTCCCATTTACCATTGCAACAAAAAGAATAAAATATGTAGGAATAAACCTACATAGGGAGACAAAAGACCTGTATGCAGAAAACTATAAGACACTGATGAAAGAAATTATAGATGATACCAAAAGATGGAGAGATATACCATGTTCTTGGATTGGAAGAATCAATATTGTGAAAATGACTATACTACCCAAAGCCATCTACAGATTCAATGCAATCTATATCAAATTACCAATGGCATTTCTTATAGAACTAGAACAAAAAATCTTAAAATTTGTATGGAGACACAAAAGACCATGAATAGCCAAAGCAATCTTGAGGGAAAAAAACAGAGCTGGAGGAATCAGACTCCCTGATTTCAGATTATACTACAAAGCTACAGTCATCAAGATGATATGGTACTGGCACAAAAACAGAAATATAGATCAATGGAACAGGATAGAAAGCCCAGAGGTAAACCCATGCACCTATGGTCAACTAATCTATGACAATGGAGGCAAGGATATACAATGGAGAAAATACAGTCTTTTCAATAAGTGGTGCTGGGAAAACTGGACAGCTACATGTAAAAGAATGAAATTAGAACACTCCCTAATGCCATACACAAAAATAAACTCAGAATGGATTAGAGACCGAAAGGTAAGAGTGGACACTATAAAACTCTTAGAGGAAAACATAGGCATAACACTGACAAAAATCACAGCAAGATCTTTTTTGATCTACCTCCTAGTGTAATGGAAATAAAAACAGAAATAAACAAATGGGACCTAATGAAACTTCAAAGCTTTTGCAAAGCAAAGGAAACTATAAACAAGATGAAAAGACAACCCTCAGAATGGGAGAAAATATTTGCAAACAAATCAACAGACAAAGGATTAATCTCCAAAATATATAAACAGCTCATGCATCTCAATATTAAAAAAACAAACAACCCAATCAAGAAATGGAGAGAAGACCTAAATAGGCATTTCTCCAAAGAAGACATACAGATGGCCAAGAAGCACATGAAAAGCTGCTCAACATCACTAATTATTAGAGAAATGCAGATCAAAACTACAATGAGATATCACCTCACAGCAGTTAGAATGGGCATTATCAGAAAATCTACAGGGCTTGCCTGGTGGTGCAGTGGTTGAGAGTCCGCTCACCGATGCAGGGGACACGGGTTCGTGCCCTGGTCCGGGAAGATCCCACATGCCGCAGAGTGGCTGGGCCCGTGGGCCATGACCACTGAACCTGTGCATCTGGAGCCTGTGCTCTGCAACGGGAGAGGCCACAACAGTGAGAGGACCGCGTACCGAAAGAAAAAAAAAAATAAAAGAAAATCTACAAACAACAAACGCTGGAGAGGGTGTGGAGGAAAGGGAACCCTCTTGTACTTTTGGTGGGAATGAAAATCGATACAGCCCCTAAGGAGAACAGTATGGAGGTTCCTAAAAAGCTAAAAATAGAATTACCATATGACCTAGCAATCGCAGTACCGGGCATATACCCAGAGAAAACCGTAATTCAGAAAGACACATGTACCCCAATGTTCATTGCAGCACTATTTCCAATAGCCAGGTCATGGAAGCAGCCTAAATGCCCATTGACAGATGAATGGATAAAGAAGATGTGGTACATATATACAATGGAATATTACTCAGCTGTAAGAAGGAACGAAATTGGATCATTTGTAGAGACATAGATGGATCTAGAGACTGTCACGCAGAGTGAGGTAAGTCAGATAGAGAAAAACAAATATCATATATTAACTCATGTATGTGGAACCTAGAAAAATGGTACAGATAACCGGTTTGCAGGGCAGAAATTGAGATACAGATAAAGAGAACAAACGTATGGACACCAAGGGGGGAAGTGGCTTGAGGAGTGGTGGTGGTGTGATGAATTGGGAAATTGGGATTGACATATACATACTAATTAATCAATTCCTGATATAAAAAACAAAAACAAATAAAAAAATCCCAGACAGCTTTCCCCAGCTTTCTTTCTCAGCTGGGGAGCTGGCCTCCAGTCCCTGTTCCCAGCAGTGAGCATTAAACTGCACCCCTCACTCCACAACCTCCACCCCTTAGTTCCTGTGGCCTTGCTGGAACCACCTTTGTCTGCTTGCAAAACTTGACTCGCAGGCTCTGGCCTCAGTCCTGCTCCCGGATTGGGGTTTTTCTTCTGTTGTTGGTGCCTAGGAACATGTATCTAGTTTCTGAGCCTTGCTATATGATTTGTAAATTTCTTCAATTTGCATTTTATCTAACATTTCTGTATGTTGGAGCAAAAATGTTGCCTCAGAGCATGAACTCCTAGGAATGGTTTCTATCTCAGACCCTTAAAAGCACATTTTACCTGCTGAAGGGCTGCTGTTGTGACTTCAGAGGAACACATGCTCCCACCTTATAGCTTCTTTTTGTGTTTTACTTTTCTAAAGCCAAAATTATTGCTTTTTCTCATTTCAATAGTAAATCATGCTTGTGGCAAAAAGTTCAAATGTTGTGGAAATGTATGACTTACAAAGTAAAAGTCTCCCATAATCATTCCCCTGCAGATGATTACTGTGAATAATTTTGAGTACACTTTTCCATATTTTTTACTGTACACAGATTAAACTAATTAATAAAAACCTGTAATTATATTGGTGAACTATAGGGCCAGTTGATTTTTGCACTTAGTGCATCATGGAAAATTTTCTGTACCTACTTCATTTATTTTTTATGTATACCTAGTTATTCTTTGTCCAGTTACACTGTGGTTCATCTAGTGATGGCCATGTGGGATGTTTCAGTTTGGGTCATCACAGATAATGCTGACATATTCTCACATGTCCATCCTTGTGAATTTGTGCATTTGTGCATTTGTGCAAGGTCAAATTTGAAGCCCTGAGTAAGTGTGTGTGCCTGTAGGGAAGGAAGAACACCTCAAGGAACAGTGTAGAGAATGCTGGTGACCACCCCTGCTGTCAGATGGCAGTTGACACGATGCTCCCTTGAGAGGCTCCGCCCTATAGAATCAATTTCCTGTATCTCTCTCTCTGTCTCTTTTTTTATTTGTATCTCTAAATTCTTGATGCTGTGAACACTGAGACAGAGTCCCTTTGCCCCCACCTTCTCCCTAACCTACCCAGGTGCTGAATACCAGCCTCCAGAAGGTTAACTTGGAAAGGTTTTGTGCTGTGTTTTTCAAATTGCTCGACTGTGACCTATTAGTGGATTATGAAATCAGATTAGAGGCTCACAAAGGAGCAATTTGAAAAGAAAGGAATAGAATATAGAAAATATCAAGAGTGTATCACATAACTTTAGTGTAAGTATTATTTTTGGAAATTTTATTTCAGGGGTGTGTGTGTGTATTGGGTAGTGTCTTAAGTTAGGTTCCCTAGAAGCAGAGCTCCAGAAAAGGATTTGGGTGTATGTGATCTCTTTAGGGAGTGCTCTCAGAAAAGAGGGGAGTGAGGAGAGCTGGGTTGGGCAGGGGAGGAGCTGAGCAAGGATGTGCTCTCAAGCCTGATCCCATGCAGAGCTCTGAAGCTTGAATTATATTAGAGTTGGCGCTGCCTGAGACAAGCAGGTAGCCTCTTGAACCCTCATGTCAACAACCAGTCATTGGCTGCAGGCTGTTCTGAGGAAGAGAGGTGCAAAACCTTCCGGAAAGGCAGCACCTGCTCAGCCCTGGGCAAATCTCTAGAGGAGGCAGCTGTGATCTTCAGCAACCAACACTCGGCCACTGGGAGATGGGTGCACCAGCCAGCACGGAGTTACGACAGTGTCCCTTACAGGAAGTGATATAAAATGTACCTCTTAGTGTGGGTCACGATAAAAAAAAAAAAAAAATTTGAGAAACACTGGCTTGGAGGAATTTAGTCCATCAACCTAAACCTTTCTGTGGGGAAGAAAACAAGGCCTTTAACAACACCTTTTCCTCATTTCATTAGACAAAGGCAAATTCCCACACGCAAAAGGAGTTTTATCCCCATGAGAGAAGAAGTGTCACCAAAGAAAGGAAGCAAAATGCAGAGGATGTTTGTAATGCTTTAAACGTAAGCCTTAAGGCCCCAGCAACCATCTAAGGCAGCTTAGAGCTGTGTTTCTTGGTGTGGTGGGTGTGGGCTATGAGGGGGACCTTGAAACTGTGAGATAAGGATGACACATATTTGTGAAGCCTTAATCAATTTAAGCTCAGTTAAATATTTTAAAACTTTTTTATGACTGTGAATATAATATACAACAAAACATAAAATTCACATGAACTTTTAAGATGAAGAATAAAATTACAAAGAGATTTCAGATTTTGGATCACCACTTTGGACCACGCTTCCAGACTCTTAAAGCTTCTTTTTCATTGGCCTCTGCAGTTAGACACTTCAGGAGAAAATGAGGAAAAGCAGCAATTAGAGTAATTATTCCTCCCCTTTCAGAAGGGTCCAGTTAACATGGAAAGCTGGGCCCTGAGTCCTCCAGGATCTGAGCAGTTTTCTGGGAGCTGACATTCATCCAACCAACAGTCTCAGTCACCAATCCTAAATTACCAGAACCATTCAGGCAGGCAACAGATCATTGTTAAGCACCAGCTAGGTGCCAGCATTGGGGATACACTGGTGAACAAGACAGACAGTCCTGTCTAATGGGCCATGCTGGTCAGGGGAGTCAGAGCTAACCAAATAAATAATGTGGAGTCATGAGAGCAGCCCAAACCTTTCCAACTGTCTGTATTTCGGGCCCATATTAGGAGTGCAGTGGCAGGGGTCCCCTGTAGGTGGGTGGGGACATTGATGAGTTCTGGCCAATGAGTCATGACTGGAAGTGATGTGTGTCCCTTCTGGGCTGAGCAGTTAATGTGAGCCCACCTGGAGTTTTTTCCCCTCTGGTACAATGACCTGCTAAGTGCTGCATATGTGGCTGCTCTATCAGCCAGGTCCCTGAGCTGAGCCTCCCAGCTGACACAGCAGACGTGTGGAGTGAGAATGCAATAAACCTTTGCTGTTTTAAGGTCCTGAGATTTTGAGGTTTTGTGACTGTGCCATAATCCAGGCTATCTTGACTGATATAAGCAATAAAATAAAATATTACTAATATGGCTGCTATGAATAAAATGAACAAGTTGTTAATAGAACATGACAGAGGGTGGTTTACATGGCCAGAGGTGCTTCTGTGAAGACAGCAAATTTAAGCCAGGATCTAATAGATTGAGGTAATGCATATTTCCATAATTGTTTTGCTTTATTGCATAGAGGCATAAAGTAGCCCTAGAATCACGGAGCCAGAACAGGCAGGAAGAATAGGGGCGTAGACTTGTCTGAAGTCACACATCTAATGGGTGGTAGGGTGAGTGCTGTAACTTCGGCATGTGGACTTGGGTCCAACCCCTCTACAGTAGGGCTGTGACTAAGGTGAGGCAACTGAGGTGCCAAGGGTGCCACATTGAAGGAGGCTGCTTTCTGGGCCTACCATGTGCTTTCAGCCCTGAGAGTGAATGCCTCCCTAGAGGTTGTGCCCCACGGGACCCACACTTAAAGGGGCACTCATTGCTCAGGGTCATGCCAGGCAGAACTGACCTGGGAGTGAGTGCCTCCTTAAATGTCGCCCCTTCCGCAGTCTCTTGCCTCACCCTAGTCCCAGGGTCTGCTCTACACCAATGTTCTCAGTAACAATAACATATAAGCACATAGCATTGGATGGCTCTGGCTGTGTCCTTGGCGTTCTTAGTGTGTCTGCTGATTTAATCTGAAATACAACATTCATGGAGACTATGTGACAAAGAACATGGCACTTCAAGATGGTAAAGTACAGTTTTCAGGCTGCCAAAAATTAGCCTTGTTCCAGAGTCTGGTGGGTAACCAAATGAGGAGACCAGGGAGTGAGATTTTGGGAGTTTTAGGAAGGGCTGCAGCCTGGCTGGGGCCCATCTTTCCCTTCAGTACAGAACAAGCCTTTCTTCCACTCTGAAAAGGGTAGTTCAACTGCAGAGAAGGAATTTGACGCAGTGCATTCTCAGCAAGGTGTCAGTGGCTAAGTACCCTCTTTTCCTGGAAGCAGATTTGCGACTGAAGCATAGGAGAGAGAAGCTGACAGCTAACAGCTCCTATATGTGGGGCATGGGTCACATTATGAGGTTGGTTTGACTATTCCCACTTTACAGAGAAAGAAACTATCTCTGAGTCTAAGGAACTGCCTATTTGAACACAGATCTGTCCAACTCTGCTTGAGGACAGGGTTAACAGAAAGAATAAAATGTGACTAGAAATTATAACCTGGAGAAGAGGACAGATAACAGAAAAGAGACAAAGCCACCTACTTTACAAGGTAGTCTTAACTCAGGCCACCCCTGATTTTTGTGTAAAATTTCACAAATCCATGACCTCCTAGGTCATTGTTCTTAGGCATTTTCTAACTAGATTGTTGAACAAATGGGTGAACAAATGGGTGTGTAATGAACAAAATCCAAAGTTTGTGCAGACCTTGGGCCTATGGAGAGCCTCCACTTTGCCACATCTTACTTCCCCCTCCCAGTTTTACCAAGGTATAATTTACAGCATATGGAATTTGCCAGTTCTAAGAGGAGAGTTGATGCTTTTTAGTACGTTTATATAATTTTGAAGCCATTAGCACTTCCATCAGCCCCACATTTCCCTGTTGTGACTATTTATGGTCATTCCCCTTTCCTATCCCCAGTTCCAGATAATCACTACTTTCTGTATCTATAGTTTTGTCTTTACTAGAGATTTCACATAAATGGAATCATAAATATGTGGCCTTTTGCATTTGGTTCTGTCATATCAAGGAATGTTTTTGATATTCAACCATGTTTTTGCTTGTATTAGTATTACTGTCTTATATTGCTGCATTCCTGTTCCATTGTATGGGTATATCACATTTTGATTATCCATTCACCTGTTAACGGACATTTGGGCTGTTACCAGTGTTGGGATATTGTGACTAATGCTGCTATGAACATACATGTCTTTGTGTTGATGTATGTTTTCATTTTTCTTGGGTATATATCTAGGAGTGACTTGCTGGATTATATAGTAGGTGTATATTTAGCTTTTTAAGAAACCACCAAACTTTTTTTTTCCCAAAATGGCTGTAACCATTTTACATTCCCACTAGCAGTGAGTATATGAATGTTCCAGTTTCTCCACAGTCTTGTGAACATTTGGTATCATTATACCTCTTGGTTATAGTCGTTATAGTGAATGTATGGTGATAAATTAGTATGGTTTTAATTTGCATTTCCCTAATGTATGTTGTTGAACATCTTTATTAGCCATTTATATACCTTTGGTTAAATATTTGTTCAAATCTTTTCTCATTATTGAATTTTAAGAGTTCTTTATATACTTTGGATACAAGACTTTTAATATATATTACTGTTTATATAATTTTATCAGTTTTGGGCTTATATTATAATTTTCTTAATGGCTTTTGAAGAGCAAAACGTTTTAATTTTGAAAAAGTCCAACTTATCAATCTTTATTTTTTATGGATCATGCTTTTGGTGTCATATCTAAGAAATCTCTGTATAATTCAAGATCGTAAAGACTTTCTCCTGTGTTTTCTTCTTGAGGTTTTATAACTTTAGCTCTTACATTTAGCTCTGTGGAGCATTTTGAGTTAATTTTGTTTAGCCACATCTTTTGAACCCTCCTCTTGACAGATAAGGAAACCAAATAAAGGAGCTTAGCTCAGGTTCTGAAGCAAACTAGTGATAGAGCTAAGAGAGACTGTAAGAGTCCTTTCCAGACAAAGTGTTTGCTCTTACAGAGCTTATTTGAATTCACATTTTCCAGCTTTGAGACTTGCATGATTGTTGCCTCTAACCTCACTTATTTATTATTTAAAATTAATTAATTAATTAATTAATTTTTGGCTGTGTTGGGTCTTCGTTGCTGTGTGCAGGCTTTCTCTAGTTGCGGCGAGTGGTAACTACTCTTTGTTGTGGTGCACGGGCTTCTCATTGCGGTGGTTTCTCTTATTGCAGAGCACGGGCTCTAGGCACAAGGGCTTCAGTAGTTGTGGCATGTGGGCTCAGTAGTTGTGGCTCATGGGCTCTAGAGCGCAGGCTCAGTAGTTGTGGCACACAGGCATAGTTGCTCCGCAGCATGTGGGATCTTCCCGGACCAGGGATCGAACCCATGTCCCCTGCATTGGCAGGTGGATTCTTTTTTTTTTTTTTGTGGTACGCGGGCCTCTCACTGTTGTGGCTTCTCCCGTTGCGGAGCACAGGCTCCAGCCATGCAGGCTCAGCGGCCATGGCTCACAGGCCTAGCCGCTCCACGGCATGTGGGATCTTCCCGGACTGGGGCACAAACCCGTGTTCCCTGCATCAGCAGGCGGACTCTCAACTACTGCGCCACCAGGGAAGCCCGGCAGGTGGATTCTTAACCACTGTGCCACCAGGGAAGCCCAGTGGCTTATTTAAAATGTCCTTATTTATTAATATTTAACATCCTCACTTATTTAAAACGTCCTTCTGAATGTCTGAGCCAAGTGTTTCTTATCAGCTCAGGTCTGCCGTGTCTGTTCCTTGACTGAGTATAAGCACCATTGTTTAGCATCGTTGTTTATACACTTGGAGCCACCTGAGCCCATTTCATTCACATTTCTTTTAGCTAATAGCTTTGACTTCTTTGCCTCCCAGGGACTGTCTCTGCCCCTCCTAGCCCTCAAACTGCTTCCTGACACTAACGTCCTGTACATGGCACTTGCCACTTGGTATTGAACATTATGGCTTTGAAATCAAGGGCAGGCCGGGAACATGTAGTTGGGTGGATTTCCCAGAGGATGCTGGAGGGAAAACAGCTGTTGACTTCCATTCCACTTTGTCAAGCAAGGCAGCTGGAATTGTTAGGCCATTCAATTTCCTGGGGTCTCCTGGAAAGAGGGAAGGTCAGTACAGAGGGAACTGTGAGGAAAGGATGGGCCAAGGGAACCCAAGAATCATAATCGTTAACTTAAATACTTGTAGAGCTGATGGCTTATCATATTATAGTTTTGGTCCAACAGTAATATCTGTTCTTTTCACCTGATCCTGAAAAGACTGCATCAGTGACTATTTGCTTCTCGATGAAGCAAATTTTAAAATTCTATTCAAGTTGTAGTTTGACAGCAGTGAGCTGGAAGCAACCTAGATTTCCATGTCTACAAGAATGGAAAAGGGATATCTGTTGGAGGCAGAATGTTCTGCAGTAAATGGATGTATCAAACCAGGTGTGCATACACATGAGAGTGTGGACAGACCTTAAATATACAGAATACAAAAAAGAAGCAGTGAATGAAAGATCTAGAGCATAACCTGAATAATATTAATAAAAAATGCAAACACACTCCGAACAGCAATTTTTTTTTTTTTTTTTCCATATAAAGTAACATTCACAGGTTCCACAGCTATCTTTTGGGTAGCCATCAACAGGGTCCTTTTATTCTTTTTCTTTTATACCTCTTACCCAATCTTTCAGCAAATTATGTAGGCTCAACTTTCAAAACAAATCAAGAATTTATCAACTTCTACCACCTCCATGGCTACCAGCCATCCTAGTTGAAATCTGCCGTCACCTCTCACTGGTTTCTTGGTTTACCCCCTTGCTTCTCTACAATGTGTTGTCTATGCATCAGCCAGAGTATCTCTTTTAAAACCTCCGTCAGGGGCTTCCCCGGTGGCGCAGTGGCTGAGAGTCCGCCTGCCGATACAGGGGACACGGGTTCGTGCCCCGGTCCGGGAAGATCCCACATGCCGCGGAGCGGCTGGGCCCGTGAGCCATGGCCGCTGAGCCTGCGCGTCCAGGGCCTGTGCTCCGCAATGGGAGAGGCCACAACAGTGAGAGGCCCGCGTACCGCAAAAAAAAAAAAAAACCAAAAAAAAAAACCACAAACAAATAAAACCTCCGTCAGATCATATTAATCTTCTGCTTCTCACTTTTTCTTATTTTGTGTTATTTTCTTTTTATAGTATTTATTCACCAGTGTTCATATATTTATTGTTCACTTGTTTATTGTCTGTCTCCTCAGTGAGAAGCTCTGTTAAGAGCACTTTGTCTATTTTATTCCCAACAGAAAAAAATAGTACCTAAAACATTGTAGACACTCTGAACAGTTGAATGAATATGTGTGTATGTATATGTGTAAATATATATAAAAATATGTATATGTATACATATATGAGAGAGAGAGAGAGAGAGGTTTTGCCTGGATGCATAGTAAAGTTGTGACATTAAAGAGTACAGTTTAGGGCTTCCCTGGTGGCGCAGTGGTTGAGAATCCGCCTGCCGATGCGGGAGACACGGGTTCGTGCCCTGGTCCGGGAGGATCCCGCATGCCGCGGAGCAACTGAGCCCGTGAGCCATGGCCGCTGAGCCTGCGCATCCGGAGCCTGTGCTCCGCAACGGGAGAGGCCACAGCAGTGAGAGGCCCGCATACCGCAAAAAAAAAAAAAAAAAAAAAAAAAGAGTACAGTTTACTAATTTGCTGTCCTATTGCCCCGAGGGAAGCATGAATAAATCTAGAGTGCAACATTACATAGCAGGGCAGATGGCTTTATCTTCAGGCCACACTAGAGTCCTGTGGCTGTTTAGTGACCAAATCTCAAGAGTCACTTCTCTGGGGACCTGACTGTTCAGAGCAGTGTGACTATGTAAAGGAAGTGTGAACTTTGAGGTCGGATTGACTTGGAGGTCCCAGTCAGACATCCCCCAGGTGGATTATCTTGAGTGAGTTAAACTCTCTGAGCTTTAGTTTTCTAATCTGCAAAATGAGGCACCTGCTGTTCAATTTTATACCTAGGTGGCTCTTCATTCCACCAGACTTTGAGATCCACAGCTTTATGGTAATACTGTTATCTGGGAACTACAGGATAACACAAAATAACCTCAATTACTTCACATAATGGTTTTTCCATGGGAAAACATTACTCTTTGTGTACTGTGCTATTGGCCAGTAAAGAAGGCTGATTAGTGGGCCCATGAGGATCAAGTTAGGCATCTTAGTATCTGGGAAGTTCTGCCTTTCCCATCCCCTGTGAGGGGCTCCCTTTCTCTATACTTTGAGAGCACTGCCAGCTCACTTCTGGCATAGCCCCTACCACACTCTATTGTAATGGCCTATATAACTGCTCTACACCAGAACTCTTGGTGGAAAGGTGCCATGTTTTAGTCATCTTTGTACATTGACTGTTGAATGGATAAACGATATAAACATACATTTTATTTCACCAGTTCACTTCAGTTCAGTGAACACTGAGTGATGCCATGTGTCTTGCTGTTTTGGTCTAGGGATCGTGTTGTTATACCCTCTGTGGGGACGGAAGCGCTAGTCTTCTTCTGTGGCTGGGGGGAGCAATTATCATTCTGATCAGTGAGGGAAACAAGATCTGGGGCTTTAACTGCTCTTTGAAAAGTCTCATTGATCCTCCTGCTTTTAGCCTCTTCTTCATCCCTACTTCTAGATCTACCTGGTGCCCCTAATTTTGGGGACATTGGGGGTTCTGTAGGATAAACAGGGCTGTTTCTTGTCTTAACAAAAAGGGCTTAGGATTCAGCTTTCTCAGGACAACCAGGTCAGGTACAACCCATCTTATTGATTTCTAGCTTCAAAAAACCTGTTGCTCTTTTCTCCTCTCCTTTGTACTTTGTCACTGTGAGCTCATGCCTCCTCTGCCCCTATCTTTTCAGTGGTGTTTAAAGTAGGACAGGCCACTGTGTGCATTCAGAACACATCTGTATTAGTTTCCAGTTCCTGCCATAACAAGTGACCACAGACTTTGTGACTGAACAAAAATTTATTATCTTACAGATCTGAAGGTTAGAAGTCCAACGTGGGTCTCACTGGGCTAAAATCAGGATGTTGGCAGGGCTGCATTTCTCTCTCTGGAAGCTCTGGATGAGACTTTTTCTTCTTCCTACCTGTATTTCTTGACTTGTGGTCCTTTCCTCCATCTTCAAAGTCAGTGGTAGTGGGTGAATTTCACATTGCATCACTCTGACCTCCTCTTCTTTCTCTCTCTTCCACCTTTGAAGACCCTTATGATTACACTGGGCCCACCTGGATAATGCAGAATAAGCTCCCTGTCTTTTTGTTTTAATTGAACTATAGTTGATTTACAATGTGCTGTTAGATTTGGTGTACAGCATAGTGATTCAGTTATACATTTATTTTATTTTATTTTAATCGTTCATTGTTCATCTTCCCTCTCTCAGGATGTAAATTCTATGATGAAAATTTTTTAAAATTGTGGTAAAATTATATGCAACATAAAATTTAACGTTTTTTAATTGCCTTTTGAAAATTTATTAAAAAATTTTTTTTTTATACAGCATGTTCTTATATCTATTTTACACATATTAGTGTATACATGTCAATCCCAATCTCCCAATTCATCCCACCACCACCACCACCACCCGCTTTCCCCCCTTGGTGTCCATACGTTTGTTCTCTACATCTGTGTCCCTATTTCTGCCTTGCAAAACAGTTCATCTGTACCATTTTTCTAGATTCCATATATATGTGTTAATATACGATATTTGTTTTCCTCTTTCTGACTTACTTCACTCTGTATGACAGTTTCTGGGTCCATCCACGTCTCTACACATGACCCAATTTCATTCCTTTTTATGGCTGAGTAATATTCCATTGTATATACGTACCACATCTTCTTTATCCATTCTTCTGTCAGTGGGCATTTAGGTTGCTTCCATGACCTGGCTATTGGAAATAGTGCTGCATTGAACACTGGGGTGCATGTGTCTTTTTGAATTATGGTTTTCTCTGGGTATATGCCCAGTAGTGGGATTGCTGGATCATATGGTAATTCTATTTTTAATTTTTTAAGGAACCTCCATACTGTTCTCCATAAATATATATCTATTTTTTCAGATTCTTTTCCCTTATTGGTTATTACAAAATATTGAGTATAGTTCCCTGTGCTACACAGTAGGTCCTTGTTGGTTATCTATTTTATGTATAGTAGTGTGTATGTTAGTCCCAAACCCCTAATTTATCCCTCTCCCCCTTTCCACTTTGTTAACCATAAGTTTGTTTTCTATTGTCTGTGGGTCTGTTTCTGTTTTGTGTATAAGTTCATTTGTAACATTGCTTTTTAGATTCCACATATAAGCAGTATCATATGATATTTATCTTTGTCTGGCTTATTTCACTTAGTATGATAATCTCTAGGTCATTCATGTTGCTGCAAATGGCATTATTTCATTCTTTTTTATGGCTCAGTAATATTCCACCTTATAAATATGCCACATCTTTATCCATTCATCTGTGGATTGACATTTAGGTTGCTATATAAATACTGCTGCTATAAACATTGGGGTACATGTGTCTCTTCAAATTATGGTTTTCTCTGGATATGTGCCCAGGAGTGGGATTGCAGGATCATATGGTGGCTCTATTTTTAATTTATGAGCGAACCTCCGTACTGTTCTCCATAGTGGCAGTACAAATTAACATTTCCACCAAGAGTGTAGGAGGGTTCCTTTTTCTCCACACCCTCTCCAGCATTTATTATTTGTAGTCTTTTTGATGATAGCCATTCTGACTGGTGTGAGGTAATTCCTGATAGTAGTTCTGATTTGCATTTCTCTAAAAATTTGTGATGTTGAGCATCTTTTCATGTGCCATTTGGCCATCTGTGTGTCTTCTTTGGAGAAATGTCTATTTAGGTCTTCTACCCATTTTTTGATTGGGTTGTTTGTTTTTTTTGATATTGAGGTGCATGAGCTGCTTGTATATTTTGGAGAGTAATCCCTTGTCTGTTGCATCATTTGCAAACATTTTCTCCCATTCTGTAGGTTGTCTTTTCGTTTTGTTTCTGGTTTCCTTTGTTGTGCAAAAGTTTTAAGTTTCATTAGGTCCCATTTGTTTATTTTTGTTATTTCCATTACTCTAGGAGATGGATCGAAAAAGATATTGCTGCACTTTATGTCAAAGAGTGTTCTGCCTATGATTTCCTCTAGGAGTTTTATAGTATCCGGGCTTACATTTAGGTCTTTAAGCCATTTTGAGTTTATTGTTATGTGTGATGTTGGAGAGTGTTCTAATTTTATTCTTTTACATGTAGCTGTCCAGTTTTCCCAGCACCACTTATTGAAGAGACTGCCTTTTCTCCATTGTATATTCTTTCCTCCTTTGTCATAGATTAATTGACCATAGGTGCATGGGTTTATCTGGGCTTTCTATCCTGTTCTATCGATCTATATTTCTGTTTTTGTGCCAGAACTATACTGTTTTGATTACTGTAGCTTTGTAATATAGTGTGAAGTCAGGGAGCCTTATTCCTCCAGCTCCATTTTTCTTTCTCAGGGTTGCTTTGGCCTATTGGGATCTTTTGTATTTCCACACAAATTTTAAATTTTTTGTTCTAATTCTGTGAAAAATGCCACTGGTAATTTCATAGGGATTGCATTGAATCTGTAGATTGCCTTGAGTAGTATAGTCATTTTGACAATATTGATTCTTCCAATCCAAGAACACAGTATATCTTTCCATCTATTTGTGTCATCTTCGATTTCTTTCATCAGCATCTTATAGTTTTAAGAGTACAGGTCTTTTGCCTCCTTAGGTAGGCTTATTCTTAGGTATTTTATTCTCTTTGATGAGATGGTAAATGGGATTGTTTTCTTGATTTTCCCGTCTGATCTTTTGTTGTTCATGTATAGAAATGCAACAGAGTTCTATGTATTAATTTTGTATCCTGCAACTTTACCGAATTCATTGAAGAGCTCTAGTAATTTTCTGGTAGCGAGTTCAGGATTTCCTACATATAGTATCATGTCATCTGCAAACAGTGACAGTTTTATTTCTTTTCCAATTTGGATTACTTTTATTTCTTTTTCTTCTCTAATTGCTGGACTTCCAAAACTATGTTGAATAGAAGTGGCAAGAGTGGACATTCTTGTTTTGTTCCTAATCTTAGAGGAAATGCTTTCAGCTTTTCACCATTGAGTATGATGTTAGGTGTGGGTTTGTCATATATGGCCTTTATTATGTTGAGGTAGGCTCCCTCCATGCCCACTTATGAGAGTTTTTATCATAAATGGGTATTGAATTTTATCAAAAGCTTTTCTGCATCTATTGAGATGATCATATGGCTTTTATTCTTTAATTTGTTAATGTAGTGTATAACACTGATTGATTTGTGGATATTGAAAAATCCTTGCATCCCTTGGATAAATCCCACTTGATCATGGAGTATGATCCTTTTTATTTTAAAATTTATTTCTTAAGCTGAATCTATTGTTTTATTGTTCAGCAGGAATCATCTATAACCAGCACCTTTGCTTTAAAAATAAAATCAGAACAGTCTTGAACAGTCCAGGAGTATGATCCTCTTAATATATTGGTGGAGTCAGTTTGCTAGTGTTTTGTTGAGGATTTTTGCATCTATGTTCATTAGTGATATTGGCCTGTAATTTTCTTTTTTTGTGGTATCTTTGTCTGACTTTGGTATCAGGGTTATGGTAGCCTCACAGAATGAATTTGGGAGTGTTTCTTCCTCTGCAATGTTTTGGAATAGTTTCAGAAGAATAGGTTTTAACTCTTCTCTGAATGTTTGGTACAATACACCTGTGAAGCCATCTGGTCCTGGATTTTTGTTTGTTCAGAGTTTTAAAATCACAGATTATATTTCAGTGCTTGTAATTCGTTTCTTCATATTTTCTATTTCTTCCTGGTTCAGTCTTGGGAGATTGTACCTTTCTAAGAATTGGTCCATTTCTTCTAGGTTGTCCATTTTATTGGCATACAGTTGCTTTTAGTAGTCTCTTATGATCCTTTGTATTTCTGTGTGTCAGTTATAGCTTCTCCTTTTTCATTCCTAATTTTATTGATTTGGGCCCTCTCTCTTTTTTTCTTGATTAGTCTGGCTAAAGGTTTATCAATTTTGTTTATCTTTTCAATAAACCAGCTTTTAGTTTCATTTATCTTTTCTATTGTTTTCTTAGACTCTATTTCATTTATCTCTGCTCTGATCTTTATGATTTCTTTCCTTCTACTAACCTTGGGATTTATTTGTTCTTCTTTCTCTAGTTGCTTTAGGTGTAAGGTTAGGTTGTTTGAGATTTTTCTTGTTTCCTGAGGTAAATTTGTATTGCTATAAACTTCCCTCTTAGAACTGCTTTTGCTGTGTCCCATAGGTTTTGGATCGTCATGTTTTCATTTTCATTTGTCTCTAGGTAGTTTTTAAATTTCCCCTTTGATTTCTTCAGTGATCCATTTGTTGTTTAGGAATATATTGTTTAGCTCCACCTGTTAGTGTTTTTTGCAATTTTTTTTTTTTGTAGTTGATTTCTAATCTCACAGTGTTGTTGTTGGAAGAGATACTTGATATGATTTAAATTTTCTTAAATTTACTAAGGCTTGCTTTGTGGACCAGTGCATGCTCTATCCTGGAGAATGTGCATGTTTGCTTGGAAACAATGTCCATGTGCTGCTTTTGGGTGGAATGCTCTGTAAATATCAATTAAGTCCATCTGGTCTAATGGGTCATTTAAGGCCTGTGTTTCCTTACTGATTTTCTGTCTGGATGATCTGTCCATTGCTGTAAGTGGGGTGTTAAAGTCCCCCACTATTATTGTGTTACTGTCAATTTCTCCTTTTATTTCTATTAACATATGCCTTATATATTGAGGTGCTTATATTTTGGGTGCATATATATTTACAGTTATATCTTTTTCTTGGATTGATCCCTTGGTCATCATGTAGTGTCCTTCTTTGTCTCTTGTAACAGTCTTTATTTTAAAATCTATTTTGTTTGATATGAGTATTGCTACTCCAGCGTTCTTTTGATTTCCATTTGCATGGAATATCTTTTTCCATCCCTTCACTTTCAGTCTGTATGTGTCCCCAGATCTGAAGTGGGTCTCTTGTAAACAGCATATACATGGGTCTTGTTTTTGTATCCATTCAGCCAGTCTGTGTCTTCTGGTTGGAGCATTTAATCCATTTACATTTAAGGTAATTATTTATATGTATGTTCTTATTGCCATTTTGTTAACTGTTTTGGATTTCTTTTTGTAGGTCTTTTTCTTCCTTTCCTCTTTTATTCTCTTCTCTTGTGATTTGATGACTATCTTTAGTGTAGTGTTTGGATTTCTTTTTCTTTTTTCTGTGTATACCTAGATTAGAGTTTTGGTTTACAGTTACCATGAGTTTTTGATATAGCAGTCTATATATATGATGATTTTTAAGTTTCTGATCTCTTAATTTCAAATGCATTTCAAATATCCTGCCATTGTACTTTCCTTCTGTCATGATTACTGGTTTTGATATCATATTTGTGTGTGGATTATTTCTTACCCTTACTGTATGTTTGCCTTTACTGGTGAGCTTTCCCATTTTGTAATTTTCTTGTTTCTAGTTGTGGCCTTTTCTTTTCTGCTTAGAGAAGTTCCTCTAGGATCTGTCATAATGCTTGTTTGGTGGTGCTGAATTCTTTTAGCTTTTGCTTGTCTATAAGGCTTTTGATTTCTCTGTCAAATCTGCACAAGAGCCTTGCTGGGTAGAGTATTCTTGGTTGTAGGTTTTTCCCTTTTGTCACTTCAAATATATCATGCCACTCCCTTCTGGCCTGCAGAGTTTCTGCTGAAAAATCACCTGATAGTCTTATGGGATTCCCTTGTATGGTATTTGTTGCTTTTCCCTTGTTGCTTTTAATATTTCTCTGTGTCTCTAATTTTTGCCAATTTAATTACTATGTGTCTCGGCATGTTCCTCCTTGGGTTTATCCTGCCTGGGACTCTCTGTGCTTCCCGGACTTGGGTGGCTATTTCCTTTCCCATGTTAGGGAATTTTTCAGCTAATAACTATTCAAATATTTTCTCAGGTGATTTCTCTCCCTCTTCTCCTTCTGGGACCCCTATAATGTGAATGTTCGTGCATTTGACTTTGTCCCAGAAGTCTCTTAAACTGTCCTTCCTTATTTCTTTTCATTCCTTTTTCTTTATTCTGTTGTGAGGCACTGATTTCCATCCCTCTGTCTTCTAGCTCGCTTATCCATTTCTTCTGCTATTGATTCCTTCTAGTGTGTTTTTCATTTCAGTTATTATATTTTCAACTCTGTTTTGTTGTTCTTTATATTTTCTAACTCTTTGTTAAAAACTTCTTGTAACTTCTTGCTCTGTGCATCCATTCTGTTCCCACGTTCTTGGATCATCTTTATGATCATTACTCTGAACTCTTTCTTGAGTAGGTTGTCTATCTCCACATCACTTAAGTGTTCTTCTGGGGTTTTATCTTGTTCTTTAGTCTGGAACATACTCCTCTGCCATCTCATTTTGTCTAAATTTCTACTTGTATTTTTATGTATGTGGAAGGTTAGTTATGTTTTTCGACCTTGGAGAAGTGGACCTCTGTAGGGGGTGTGTCCTGTGTCCCAGCAGTATACTCCCCATCATCCGAGGGTCAGGGATCAGCTGGTCCCAGCATAGGCTCTGATCTGTGTTTGCAGACTCAGGCCCACAGGCTGTTGGATCATAGTTTTTTTGCTTCTGGTGTCTGCCCCTGGTGGGTGAGTCTGGTCTAGAGGCTTGTGCTGGCTTCCTGGGTGGAGGGGCTGGTGCCTGCCTACTGGTGGGTGGAGGTGGGTCTTGACCTTCTGGTGGGCAGGGCAGTGTCAAGGGGAATGTGTAAAGGTGGCTGTGGGCTCTGGAAATCTTTAGGCAGCCTGTCTGCTGATGGGTGATAGGTGAGGCTGTGTTCCTGCCCTGTTGGTTGTTTGGCCTGAGGCGTCCCAACAGTGGAGCCTACAGGCTGTTGGTTGGGGTCTTGGTGCCAAAATGGCAACCTTCAGGAGAGCTCATGCCAATGAATATGCCCTGGTACCTCCACCACCAGTGTCTTTGTCTCCACAGTGATACACAGCTGCCCCCTTTCTCCTCAGGAGACCCTCTAAGACTAGCAGGTAAGTCTGGACCAGGCTCCCATGAAGTCAGTGCTTTTGCCTTAGGTCCTGGTATGCACGAGACCTTGTGTGCACTGTCCAAAAGTGGGGACTCTGCTTCCCACAGTCCTGTGGAGCTCCTGCAGTCAAGCCCTCCTGGCCTTCAAAGACAAATGCTCTGGGGAATCCTCCTCCTGATGCCAGACCCCAGGCGGGGACCCTGATGTGGGGCTCAGAACTTCACTCCTGTGGAAGAACTGCGATATAATTGTTCTCCACTTTGTGGGTCATCCACCCAGGGTGTATGGGGTTTGATTATATCATGAGTGCTCTCCCTCCTACCATCTTGTTGGGTTTCTTCTTTATGTCTTTGAATGTAGAATATCTTTTTTGGTAGGTTCCAGTCTTTTTTATTAATGGTTGTTCAGAAGATAGTTGTGATTTTGGTGTGCTCGTGAGAGGAGGTGAGCTCAAGGTCCTTCTACTCCACCATCTTGTCCTCCAGGCTAAGCTCCCTATCTTAAAGTCAGCTGATTAGCAGTTCTATCTGCAACCTTAATTCCCCTTTGTCATATAAAATAACTTAGGACATGGACATCCTTGAGGGGTGGGGGTGGGAGGGCATTATTCTGTCTATGACAGCATCACTAACTGGAATTTAGAAATTTGAAACTGAATTTTCTAAATTACCAGAATAAGTTCACTTGCCACCATCTTCTTTCAAGACTTAAAATGACTCCAGGTTCCAAAGAAAATTACATTTTTCATACCTTCCACACTTTAAAGTTTTTATATTTGAGCTTCCCAAGATATATAGAAAATTAGCAATGCTTGCTCTGAAATAATTTCATTCCTGAAACATTGTAGGGGAAAACATTTTTTATTGAGATATAGTTAACATATAACATAATATTAGTTTCATAAGTACAATTTAATGATTTGATATATGTATATATTGCACACAGATTTTATTTGAAGAATTTAAAGTAACTAGTGGGTTGAATAATGTGAATGTGAATATGTGAATGTGAACCTATTTGGAAATGGAGTCTCAGCAGATGTAATTAATTAAGGATCTCAGAATAAGATCACCCTGAATGTAGGGTGGGTCCTAAATCCAATGACTAGTATCCTTCTAAGAGAAAGAGGAGACACAGAGGAAAAGCCCATGTAAAGATGGAGACAGAGATTGGAGGATAGCCACAAGCCAAGGAATGCCAGGAGCCAGCTGCCACCAGAAGCTGGGAGAGGCATAGAATATATTCTCCCACAGACCCTCCTAAAGGGACTCACCCTGCCGACACCTTGATTGTGGACTTCTGGCCTCCACAACTACAAGAGAATAAAGTTCTGTTTTTTTCAAGCCACCCAGTTTGTGGTAAATTTTTGTGCCAGCTGTAGGAAACAAATATAGTAATCCTTCAGCCAATTTCTCTTTCCAGGTAACCAATACACAGGTTGTGCTAACTTCATTTTACTCAGAGAGGCTATTTGTTCACTGTTAGGTCTGCCCTGTGATATTCAGAATGTTTAGAAACCATGTCCATAAAGGCAAAATAAAATGGAAATTTGAGATGATCCTTTGATTGATGTAGGAAATAAAACTAACATTTACTGAGATAGGCTCTGTGTTAAATGTTTACACTCATTATTTTATGTAGTCCTCACAATATCTCTATGAGGGAGGCACTATAGTAGTCTCTTTGTATAAGCTTAGAAACTGTAGCAGAGAGGGGTTAAGTAACCCAGAGGATTCTAATCTAGGTCTCTCAAAACTCTAAGTACTCACGCCTTAAGGCTGGATCCTGGTTGGAAGTAGAAACTGATCAAATCTTCTTTATAATTGTTCACATTTCCCCTTTCCATTGTCTATGTAGAAAAGGCTAGAAAGTTCAAGGTTTCCTCTAGGCAACTCTTAAAGTTAAAAAAATGCATTGAATAAATCTGGAATATTGCTTCATATTCTTGTCATACCCAAAGGCTTTCTCCTAAGAGAGGCTTCTAGGAAGTCATTAAAAAATGCTAGAAGCTGCTCCATAGATCTCACTGATATTCATTTGGTTAAGAAAATATTATGTTTTCCCACAGCTAGGCTTTTATCAGAGATGGGGAAAGATACCTGAACTGGCAGGTCAGAGACTCAGAGAATTCATTACCAAGATAAATAGGGAGAAAAGGGGGAACTTGAGAGCATCTTTGGGATTTACTAGGGTTGGCAGGACAATCATTCTTTCTTGTGTTGCCACGCATCCTTGTTCTGTTCAGAAAATGAAGACCATTTGATAAGTCTGATGCACAGTGTGTTACCCAGTGGATTATTTTCGTGGCTAACACCTTGAGCATCTTCCCTTTCACTTTAATCCAAGTTGGTTTAAACAAAGTTAAAGCCAAAGCCAGTGAGTAGCTATAACCTGAATCCCAGGGTCAGCTCCGTATTACCAGTTGGAGTGGAAAATAAGCTCACATATCTTTGATCTCTCACTATTGAGAGTGTATCTTTTCCTGCTCCTGGGATTCCCCCATTCTGGTGATAGTCTCAGGGCTTTCTCAGTCCATGATGTTAATCTTGGCTACAATCTCATTGTGGAGAGAAAATAAAAGATTTGGATCCTTCTATCTTGTCCTCTTCTGCTTTTGTCACAGCT
The DNA here is from genome assembly GCF_026419965.1 of Kogia breviceps. Taxonomy (NCBI): domain Eukaryota; kingdom Metazoa; phylum Chordata; class Mammalia; order Artiodactyla; family Physeteridae; genus Kogia; species Kogia breviceps. The sequence continues at coordinate 143,058,611 of NC_081312.1, forward strand.
CAGGACAATGGCTACTTTTGAGCTGGGCTTGACAGGTCTGGTTGCAGGAGTGCTGGGAGCTCAGAAGCTGGAGGCTGGGCCGCGTCCCCTCTGTTGCTGATGTCACCGCATGGTGGTGTCATGTGTGCAGGGAAGTGCGCTGACAGGGTGGGGTGAGAAAGGTGCAGGAATCCTGGGTTACTCCTTGCCCAGGCCTGTGGCCCTTCCTGTCAAGTCTCAGGACTGCTCCCTATATCCTGACCCTCTACTCCCACATCCCCTGGACATTCTTCCTCTTCCATTGCCAAGGACTGCCCCTGGACTGGCCTCTCGGGCTGAAACCAGTACTTTTCCCAGGGTATTGTTTAAAATAATCCAAGGTATAGGATGTGTGCTTTCATCAGGACAATGATAGAAAATAAAATTGGATGGACAGCATGCAGCCAGACCTAGGTGGAACTGAAACGTCTGGTCAAGGGCTTCTGTGAGGGTTTTGACCTGGAAGGGAACCACCCGCCCCCAATCCCACCTCTACTTCCAGCCACTGCAGGCTGTGTCTCAAAGATGTTGATTTTTCTAGCAGTGTCCCTGGGTATCAGAGATAGGAAGGTGGTGAGAGGGGAGTTACCATGCTCACCCCTGCAGACTCAACCTGGGGAGCCTT